>NC_044245.1:120047070-120359570 GCF_003957555.1 Calypte anna
TGCAATATTATGTGAGTACAGGCACCACTCCTTCCTAGAAAGAGGGGAGAGATGGTTACAGGTCTGGTTAGGGTAAAGGTTGTAACCTAAGTGCTAGTACTTTGAATGAATAAACTATAAAACTTCTGGAGACAGAATGTGGAACTAGTGGAGTAGAACACCACAGAGCGTTTCAGATACCAGAGTCAGAGTATGATTAGCAGGGATCATGGTGCCATGGTGTTGCTGTGACCTACTGTGTTTCTGGGGGAGGAAAACTGAAATCCTGCCCAACCTAAGGGACATTGGACAACGTTGGGAGGGTGAATTTGAGATATCACAAAGTAACTTGTCAAATTTACAAACTATAATTCTATATATAATTCTAAACTATAATTTTTCTCCTCATCTTTTATCCTCTTTCATTGACACTTATCTCTAATATGTTTGATGTAACACTTCTGAAACACCAAAGAGATGCAGGAAACACTCAGAGCTGCAGTGATGGCAGCAGCTACAGTAGCAGCACTTGTGCCAGGAAAAGAAGCCCCAGCAGACACATGCAGCATATACACAGCTGCAGATGAGCCACTGCTGATCTGTGCAGGCTGCTGGTTCATTTTCTTAGTATGTATTGGGAAGCAGTTCAACAGATGCTGAAAAAAATTCACAGCTTAGTTGTGTTCTCCCCTTCTCATTTTCAGCCTTTTCCTGTCTCCTGCAGTATATGTTTTCATTAGCCTATATCCATGTGTAAATACTATGCCACTGAGCTTCTGCAGAATCACAGTCCGCCCAGGGTCAGCCAATTTTATCTGACTAATGTAAGTCTGGAACAGCTTATGCTATATTTTTAAAACACTCAAAGAAACGATGCTAATACTATAGTTGCAAAAGCCAGGAGAAAAAAAAAAAACCTGGGAAATATAAGAAATAAGACTCTGCCTATGTGACTAAAGTGTACATTAAAAAAGGGGATGAATCATTACTTTACATGTTAATTTTTCTCTTCCTGCAATTTTTCTATGCTTGTTGGCAACTAGCTTTTCACAAACCCAGCATGATTGTCTGATTCCTTCTCTTATATTAACTACCTGGCCACAGGGAAAACATTTAAACTCATAATCAAATCTTACTATTTTCAGTTCCTCTATTCATCACCAGAGGGTCTCCCTTTCCAAGAGAAGGAAAGATAAGGAAAGATCTAGGGTTTGGGCTATGCAGAGTATACAGATCTTTATAGTTTAGCTCCTAAACTTGAACACAAAGTGGCTAACTAAAGGTGGGCTAACTGTTATGGTTAAAGGCTTATGAGACTTAAACTTTACATAAAATTTCAGCAATGATGTGAAAAATTATATTGGATTGAAATTCATATGGACCCGAAAGTGCAAGTTTCAGAAGGGTCACACTTTGCTGCCTGGTAATATTTCAAGCATGACGATAAGTGCTGACTAAAATGATGACTCAAAATGGTAAACCTTTTAGAATTAAATAATGGTTCTTATTGTTAAGTGGATTTGAATAGAGGTGAAAGATCTAAGTAAGGCTTTGTTGTAACACTCTCCAGAATGGATGCTCTTAAGATTAACAGTGCTGATGTAACTACTGTGCTTGGGTTTTCTATATGAAGCTCAAACTTTGGTGAATGTTATAAGCTCACAAAGGCAGCTGATTCTCAAAATAAAATATTATGAAGTTTCAATTATATCATTTTAAGGTATGTTAGTGCATAGGTAAGAGGTTGTGTTATTAAAGATGTAATGCTAATAAAGAAAACTTGAGAAGAAAAAGAGACTTACTGTCCATGCTACTGTGCGACATCCTATTGGACTGTCAGCCTGTCCTTGGGTCTGATTCTGCATGCAGTAGTTGAACACAAAAGTGGACATTCTAACTTCAGTAGGTACATATATAAAAATACCAGGTTTTTTATTCTCCTGATACGACTAGAAGAAAAGAGCTAATGGATGGAGCAGATAAGCAGGTCTAAGAAGTTTCCAGGGCATGGTAACTATTATGGATTTTGAAGTACATTGCAGCAGCTGGGAAAGGTGTTAGAAGTTTGTGATGCAGCTAAGGAAGACCTTGGTTACCAAATAGTCTTGATTTCCAACCTTTAATTTTGATTCTTTCTTCAGTACCTCTTGCCAGTTTCCAAGTACTTTAATAGTTACTTCTAAAAAGCTACTGTAAATATATTTATCTTTTGTCTTTGTATTTTCTAATAGGTGAGCTGGCTTTGGGCAACATTAATATCACTTCACTCTTTCTGAAGCTATAGATGTACTGTTACCACTCTTCTGAGTGCTCCTCCACACTCCTCTTAGTTTAGGGGTCTTCAGGAGACCTTGCTTCCCCTAAACTTCAGGAATCCGTAGTGAAGTAATACCATATAGCTGTGAAGAAAGAATCTGGCAGCAATTACTGGCTCACATCTTTTTTGGAAAGCACAAAGAATGCAGAAGGAGTTATTGAGATGTGGTAGTCACACAAACTCTACAGTTTTTACCAGTGCAAGGGATTTTCAAGTGGGTTTTTCCTGTTAAGTTTTGGCATTTTTTTTTTCTATGAAAAGGCTATTCTAGTAATTTTTGCTTTGATTTTGAAATCATGTGGAAGCCAGATCTTTGAAGTGTGAACTTAAAAAAATAATTTTACTTGAGTGTTTTAAGAAATTGTGGTTCTACTGTATGTGTCTGTTTTCTTTTTTTCTTCATAATTTAGAAAAATCCATACTTAGATCCCTCAGACATTCTCTCAGGAAAAAAAAACCTCTAAAAACATGTATTTCATAGTCTATACTCCCACTGATAGCAATCTGTCAAACATTTATGCACACTTTTTATCACGCTTTTTGTTTTTCCCTTTAGTGGCAATTACATTAATATGGGTAACATTTTATTCACAGAAAATATATTTAAAGTACTTCTCAGACAGAGGGCAAAATATGCAATGGAATTCTGAGGGGCATCCAAGCTGGTTAAACTTTCAACTGAATTTGAATATCAGGTAAGAAGAACTCAGGTAGAATGACATCTTTAATTTGTGCCTTGTTTATGTCTAAGAAATCAAATTCATATTCATATTTTGTCTGATGTTTTAGGTGCTACACATCTTTTTGTAGATGTCCATTTCTAGAATGGACTTCTAGAGAAGTCTGCATTCTGAAAAAAATCTATATGTTTTTTAAATTTTACTAGCACTAGTGATATTTTCTTTGGATTACATGATACAGATTCATAGCTGTCTCGAGAAATTCTTTTTAGTTGTTTAGTTGCTATTCCAGTCACAGTAACATCTCTTTTTTGGCCCAAGATCTGTGCAGATCATCTTTTGACAGTGTCTACATCCAAGCTGTGAAATCAGTTATGAACTGCCCTTTTCTAAGTTTTTTGTGTGCATGTCTCTTAAACTTTGGATGCACTCAGTTCCCTGCTTCCGAACTACGATAGCTGCCCTACCTTGTACTTGCACTTTGGAACCCATATTAAGTTATAGCATTACATTTTCTTTGGAGCTGGTGTAGCTGGAGTGCTTTTGGGCAGATTAAATATTTATAAATTCCCCATACGAACTTTCATAGGAAATCAAATTTTTAGGGGTCATGTAAATGTGGTTAAATGTCTACACATACTGGAAAATACTGATGTTGAATACTGAAAACAAACAAAACATATATATATATTAGATAATAAAGAGCATAAAGGCAAGAAAAAATGAGCAGTACTTGGATTTATTTCATTAAGCTCTAATAAAAACACTTGAAATGGCTATTCTTCTGTAAAGCTTTGCTCAATATATTTTCTCCTTGGACAATGAGTAAGCTATATTGGTGGTATCAGGAAAAGAGATGAAACAAAACAATAGTCTTTGACTATAAAGAACCATAAGCCTCTAAAATCTTGGCACTTTTCCTAAATTAAGACCCAAATCATGTCTGTAATTAGTTTTAATTTAGGTTTTTAATTTAGGAAACTCTTTCCTAAAAATTCTCTTGAACTATAGAGAATCAAGGACTGTAACTTTGTCTTACAGTATAGCCTGAATAACTAGTGTTATCATCTTAGACTTCAGTAATGATTATTTGAACTTCACTCACTTACAGACTAACTGCTGAAATGTCACAGCAGCAATGGATCTGGGTATATCTCTTCTTAGTATTGAATTGCATATGAAATACTTGTCCCATAAAATCCGAGATCCACATCATCAGTTCATATTATTCATTGCTGTGTTTGCATTTCAAAAATGCAATAATTGCTGTATGTAGAGTGTCTGAGTAGGTGTTTGTGTCCTCTCTTTTGATTGGGAAATTGGCACAGGATCAATAATTACTATAAGAAAGGAAGAAGGGAAAGATACTGGAGCTTTAAATTTCATCAAGTTTGCTAACCAATCAACCTCTATCTTTAAGGGAAATGTCTTTCACTCATCCTTAAATGACCTTATTTATCTGGGAAGTTAGCATGATTAGGGTATCAAATTTTTGGCAGACACGTTCATTGCATTTAAAATTATCTTGTCTTTCCATCTGGCCTAGTGTGTTCCATCCTTTCTCTCTTTATTGATAATATGCATCACCTTTCACTGAGGAGGTGGCCACTTATGAAAACTTATTCTTCATAATGTTTTAGAAAATGCAAGAGTAGTTTAATTTTTACCAAGATAAATTTACTTTGTATGACATTTTATATGGTCGTTAATTAAATTAAAATTCTTCTTGAAGGAAACTGAAAATAAAAGGCACATTATGTGACTGTCAGATCTGCTGATTCCACTTAAGCTTGGCAATGGTTGTATGAATTTCCCCAGGGCTTCTGGACCTCCAGATAGAAAGGGATGTTTGTGAGTGCTTTTGGCTGAGGGTTCTCTTTCATATGCAGACCTTCATTTAGAGCTTTATACCTGCTCCACTTACAAATAAAACGTTGCAATGGTTGTGGGAGTACATAATACAATGTACTATTTGAAAAAAAGTAAATTATGCAGGATCACCAATTTATGAAAATAGTCTTTGCACCTATGTGCTGGACTCCAGCTTCTATCAGGATGAAACTGATGTATTGATTTTGATGCACAAACTTTTTCAATACTTAACTGCTTGATTTATAAACATTCAGATGATCTATAGCATAACAAGAAAGTATATAGGAAGTGGAGAATAAATTATATTAGGAAGGAAGACAGTATAAATACAGTACTAGGACAAAGAGAGAGGCAAAGTACTATATACTAAGAGAGATTCAGATGAAAGTGAGAGACATTCAGAGAAAGACATTGAAACACACAGAGAGACATTCAAAGACATTCAGAGAATGCTTGAGGACATCCCACTTACCAACTGTTCTTTGTATTCTGTCATGAACACAGAATGTGTAGGTCAGCAGAGCCTGCTTGTTTTAAACCCATAGTTCTAAAAAAAAACCCAAAACAATTCAGAAAGTGAGGGATTTACACTTACTCAGGAATAATGAGCAAATTGCATACTGCATTGAGAACCTGGAATTACAATAGACCTTCAGACCAATAGTCTGAGAATCACAGGCTAATCAAATGTCCACAGTGACATGCAGATGCAAAAAAATACTGAAATAACAGGAAATTCAGAACCTGCAAGGTACCTGAAGTGACCTTTAAGATCTGCTTTGCACAGAGAAGCCTTGACTGCTGTCATGTTCCAAGTTTGGGGTACTGCAGCCTAGAAAAGACTGTTCAGCTGGAGTCATTCTGGCAGAGTGTGAGGGCTAAGAGAGGACTCAAGCAGGTATGATGTGAGGCAGAAATTAAAAACCAAGGCCTGTCGACCTAGGGAAAAAAAAAAGCTGAAAGGGGAGACTATCACAGACTTGCAACATTTACAAATAGGGAATCCAATGTTCTTCTGAGTTACAGTGGATAGTTTATAAGTTAAACTGCAGAAATCCAGCCTAGACATTATAAAACACTTTCTGACATAGATGTCAGACAAGGTCTGGAACAGATTCCCTGTGGAGATTGTGAAATATATAATTAGCAGCCTTAAAAAGCACCGAAAAGCTACCACTGACAGGCAGAAGCAGCTGAAGTCTTCTCCAGCTTAGGTATTTCTGTGATGTTATGGTTTAAATCCTTTCTGTTGCACAGATCCCATGTAGCCAATGAAAGGTGAAAAGAAAAGATATTTAGTTATGACTTGATTATTTAAATGCAAGATACGAAGACACTTCTATTAGAAAATTGTTTCCCTTTTGATACAAAACGTCTTAATATAATAGTTACAAGTCATCTTTACAAATGCCTTGGCTTCCCCATGATACTTTCATAAATATTAGGCTGACTGTAATTTATATCTTGGCTCATCTTGTCAATTTGGGTTATTTGTAGTGTACTCATAACCCATTATTTATGTCTAGAGCTCTATTTGAACTTTTATAAGTAGATCCAAATAACTACAACAAATAAATCCAGAATATCCTATCCAGTTGCATTCTATATCCATCATTAGTGAGTACGTTGGAATGACAGTGAAATTCTGATTCAAAGAAAAAAAAATTTCTTGCTATTTCTAAATTTCTACTTACATCATTAGGTATTTGCCATGTGAATCTGCAGTAAAGTATTTGAAACATTCATTTGGCAAGTGTTTTATTTACTGACAAAAAGATTCAAGGACAAGCAATTCAAACAAGTCAAAGCCATTCCAAAACTATCACAGTACAAAAATTGGGACCAAGCTATAAGTAGTTGTGGGGTTTTTAGTTCAAATGGTCAAATCTATTTTCAGTCCACTCTGAGCACAATATATTTCACTTATTTTGGCTCTATGTCATATGAGACAATAAAAGTAGTGATGTGTTAAAGCAGGATAAGGTGAGAAAGAAAATAGTTTTTAAATTTATGCGGCCTTTTAGGCTTGGATTTACGTTATAATTGGCTATACAAACACAATAATCAAAACCTTATTTCTGATTTCAAAGAAAGCCAATAGGTTGGGTTGGAAATAATGGAAGTATACTCCAAGAAGTTGCAGGAGATCAAATGTTAAATGAGTAGAATAATCATGAGTAAGGGTTTTTTTGGGTTTTGTTTGTTTGGGGTTTTGTTTTTTTGTTTGTTTGTTTGTCTTTGAATGAGATAATTTTAAAGACAAATATTTTTAAGCCAAAGTAAAATCTTTTCTACTAAGGAACACCTTTAAAAAAAAGAATAATAAAAAAATATTGTGTTATTATTTTTATGAAATTTATACTAGTAAAAACCTTAGATGAAGTATCATCCACTCATTTCATACACCTCTCCTTTTGAGAGAAATATCCAATCACTCTTGTAAAGGTCTGATTCTCAAAGTGAATCCCAGCTACTGTTTCAATAGTGTTTCAAAACTCATTACAGAATGTTAGCTTCAGTCATATCACATATTCACAAATCCACATACACATGTGCATCCATGTGCACATGCCAGTCTAACAAATGCTTGCTGTCTTTGCAGGATAACTTGATTTTCTTCTGGCAAATCAGCAGTTCTCTGAAGACAGTGTAATCACCTAGAAAAGATTGTTATGAAAGCTACAGCCCCTGAATTAACACCATCTTTATGATAGGGAGAAACTCAAACTAAGGCACACCATCCCATTTTTAAACATCACCAACTCCATGTATTCTGACAATTTTCAGAAGAAAATTTTCACTTGGTCTTTACAGCTTCCCTTCTATGTTAATTCTCTTTGGTTGTACAGCCTTCCAAAATAGTTACCTAAATACCTCTGAGTACAAAGGAAGGCTTTGCCTTTTTAATGTACATACTAAATGTATGCATGGACACACGTACACAAAAACATAGAGGTGTTCTTTCAATTTATGTAAGCACAACATCACCTCTGTATAAAGTGTTTAAACAGAGGACTTAGGGTCTGCTTCTATACTTCATTTATTCATGGCCTGCAAAACTAATTTTCTGGCAAATATATAAAGACTAAAGAGAGATATGCTACCTCTAAATAGCATCACTCCCATATTGCCTCTTTAGCTCTTCTTACTAAATCCACCTCCATTGCTCATGTGGATAAGAAAAGACAGCAGTGAGAAGGAAGACTCTTAACTGGTCAGCAGAGAATGGCACTGGTGTTACTGTCCAAAGAGGAAGAAAAGAATTATAAGACTGTATTTCATGTCAAAAAAGAGCATCTGGTGGAAAGTTTAATGGCAAACCCAGTTAATCTTATCCTTTTATAAGTTTATACTTTTTTATTCTATTGTGGATTTCCCAAGATCTGGGGAATTACATCAATTTTTTATTATCAGTGTGTACTACTCTGTGCACAACATGCCTGCTTGTGAAGTGCAAGTAACGATAGGACATAGGACACAGTGTTGCCTGATATCTGTGTCTCTTTCTTAACACTGAGAACACATTTTAGATCTTGAATCACTCACTGGTGGTTGCTTCTCTTTGCATCTTTTTCTCCTTGCTTGAAACCCCACAGGGACTACTACTGTAGCTGGTTTCAGATATGAGCTGGGACTTCCTCACAAGGCAAACTGGACTGTTAGCCAGCTACAGCTTTGGACCTGTTTTCTTCAAAAAGGCTTTTATTGCATAAATGGCTTTGAAGTAGCTGGGGTACTTTAATACTCATCCATATTAAAAAGCTTAATAGCTTCAGGTGTATTTTATTTATGGTTTCTGTACATCAAAACTATTCCTATGGTTTTTGATGATAAGGGTCTGTTAAATCACCTACACCTACAGAAAGGTATAAATCATTCTGATTTGAAAGCATACTCTATTCACTTTTCCTTAACACAAAATATGTCAACTAATGGAAAAATTTAACACTGTTGTGAGTAGCACAGCTTATGTTAATGCACCCATTATTCAAAGTCACTAAATGAAAAGGTAGTGTCAGCACAAAGTTAATAAAAAAAAAAAACCAAAACAACACACCTCTGTAAATTTTTTTAAAGGAGTTTCCATGAAGGGTATATTTTAGGAAAACAAGAAATTTTATTACAGAAACATTCATAAAGAACTGGAAGAACTTTCTGTTGCATTTACATAAAAAATTAAATGGTTAAAAGAGAGACTTCAAAAGCAATCATTCTTCAAACCTAGCATGCCACTAATGCAGTCAGCTATTCCTCCAAAGTCTTGCTCACTGCAATACCTTCTGAACCTTTTCTGCACTCTTTGCAAGAAAGGATTTTTAGAAGTAACTTCTCTGATTTAAAAAATGCTGTTTACTGAATAACCAACACAGAATGAACAGGAACTTTGTTATGGTAGTCATTCAAGAAAATTTTTATTATTGTACAGATTGAATTTTCAGTAAGAAGTTTGAATTATATTCTTTGGATGCAATTTTTCCTGTGCCTCTGTGCACAGGCATTTCAGTAAACAGAAAATCTGAGACTGATTAAAACAATAGGCATGATAACCCAGTACTTTCTGTTCTGCAGCATTCTTCAGCAACACCAATATTCAAGCCAGTTCTACACCATACAGAAGGTGTAGGGTGTTTCCTCAAGAAGCAGTAATCTGTTTAACTTCTGGAAAATCCCTTTGCTGCTGTGACACAGCACAATTTTACTCTTGCTCCAGAGGAAAATTTAAGTTAACTAATTTTTATTTCTGGTTTAGCTGCAATTTGAGTGTAAATGGAGTGGAACCAGGTACCTTGTACTTCTGGGCCAATGGCCAATGAATTATGCTGGTAAGGTAAAGAGGAAGAGGAAGTTTACTACTATTTGCAGAACTCTGGAAAATCTTTTTAACGTCAGTAAACAGCAAAAGAGAAATAATGGTAATCACAAATTAAAATCCAAAGTAGAAGTTAAGATTTTCTTAGGAGAAGAAATTTAACAACTCAAATAATGGCAAGCTGTTTACTTAGCAGTAACATCTGCCAGCCTTTTCGGTAGTCACATATGTTTAAATACCAAATCTGAAATGCTGTTTTTGTCCAGTGTCTCTGTAAAAACTGAAAGGAGCTTGAAAAATGTTTGAAATCAACTTGAAAGCAGTGACAACATTTCTCACATCAGACTGTTGCCATTTCCCTAAAATGGCAGAATAAACAAATACTAGCTTGTATCCTGTATGAAATATGAGAGTCTATATTTTTTGTAGCATTCTGGCAGAAGCCAGTATTATGTAAGTTTTAAATCAAAGGTCACTTGCTTAAAGAAATGAAGTTCACAAATTTAATTGTTGAAATTTTAGCTGAGAAAATGAAGCTGACTTGAAAGAGAAGACTAATACCCTATATTTTTTAAGATTTGATCTTTCCCTTGACATGTACCATATTTTGTGTGTCTTTCAGATGGAAGATACAGTGAACACTGTCCCAAAAATACAGTGCCTATCAGCTCAACCTAAATTTGTGCTTTGCTTCTATGTAACTGTTGGCTAAAACCAGAGAAATAATGTCTTCTAATTTATTATACAGTGCCTTGTCATTTGCTGATTGACTGGCATAAATCATTATAAACTTTTAAAGCTCATATGGAGTCAAAAAACTTTTAATCTTTTTTTTGTTTGTTTTAGCTTAAAGCTATCATGTCAAGATAGTGTCTGCTGTAGTTTCCAAATTCTACAGCTGTTTATCAAGAAACAATTTGTTATTCTTTCAGCATATCTCAAAGTAGAAAGCATATGGCAAATCTTGCCAGAAAGAGATTTCCTTCCTTCCTTCCTTTTCCTTCCTTCCTTCCCTTCCTTCCTTCTTCCTTCCTTCCTTCCTTCCTTCCTTCCTTCCTTCCTTCCTTCCTTCCTTCCTTCCTTCCTTCCTTCCTTCCTTCCTTCCTTCCTTCCTTCCTTCCTTCCTTCCTTCCTTCCTTCCTTCCTCCTTCCTTCCTTCCTTCCTTCCTTCCTTCCTTCCTTCCTTCCTTCCTTCCTTCCTTCCTTCCTTCCTTCCTTCCTTCCTTCCTTCCTTCCTTCCTTCCTTCCTTCCTCTTTTCTGTGTTCATCCCCTTCCCCTCTTCTTTCCTTCTGTCCTTCCTTTTCTTTCTCTGAGAGGAACAATAATTAAAGTAAAGCAGATATCCTCTAAAACATGAATGACCTTTGCTATATACAGAGAACAATTAATAAGTTCCTTTATCGAGAAAAACAAACAAACACTTTTTGTCTCCTTATTGACTTTCTGGCTTGCTGGTTTTTCCTCAGCTGCTAACTACAGTTAAAGAGTTAAAGTTACACTTAAAGAGTTAAAAGAACAGCTGTAGTATATGCAGTATTTCTGTCATGCTCATTCTCTTTGTACAGATTTCATCCAAAAAAGTATGATTATGGAGAGTGGAAAGAAGTATTAGTGTTAAAAAATATTAAGAGATGAAAAGGACAGGAAATAATATAGAGATATCAAAATCCATTGTGTTGTAGGAATTATGCTCTGAGCATTATGAGGCATAAAATAAAAAACCTGTAGATAGACTGGTATTTGAAGAAGGAAAAAAAAAAGACCAAAGAACAAAATGAAAAAACCTCCTTTGGAACTACCACATTCCTGCCAAGCATTCACCTAGACCAGGATCTTTAGAAAGCAGTACCTAAGATCTGTATGTCTTTCACCATGCACGTCCTCATATAATCTAATACATCATTAAAGTCCCAAATTTATTTCTACTAAAACAGCATACTCCAGATTCATTGCAGAACAGGCCCCACTATAAAATGCTGACTCTTTTGTTCTCTGTCCTTAAACTATTACTTATTTTAAAAGGTTGAGCTGTACTGTCAGAAATCACATACCTTTTATTTACAGTTGTTTGGACACATGGTAACAGTCCCTTGGAATTCTCTTTTGCTTTTATTTTTCAGTACTTTAGATAAAATGCTTTTCTGACTTTGTTGTCATACTTAGGTTGTCCATTTTTAGCTCTAAGCCTTTTCATGCAGGGTGAATTAGGCTCATCACTTCCATAGCCATGTTTTATTTTGTCTTTGAGTGTGATTCTGTGCTGTGAAGCTATGTACCCTTTCATATTCTTCTTCCAACCTCCTGGTTTCCTGAATTAAATAGAATTTTTGTGCCTGAACTGTTCAAATCCACTATTTTATTAGTTTCAAGCATTTGCCTTATTATTTTTCTATCTGGACCACATAGGAGGAAAAAATAAATACTCACAGCCCACCAAGTCAATGTAGTTACAAGCAAAATATGCAAAAATATGCAAAATAGGTTGACATGCCCTACTCTAGCCTTTAAGAACACGATCACACAATAAAGTCCTTGTTTCTCCCAACAGCTGTTTCCTTCCAACTTCATTATTTATTGCTTTGTCCCTGGTATAGCAGTCAGATAGAACCATTCTTGCTATTTCCATGGAAGACTCTAAGACGGAGGACATAATCCTAAAGGCAGAACATCTTTGGGAATTCCTTCACCACAGAAAGCCTGCAGAGGTACAGGCAAGGATGAAGAACAGCAATAACTTCATCCTGAACTACACCATGTGCTTGGCAGGGACATGATCGCTGTACAATGTATGTTACTACAGGTAGTAGATTGCATCCCAGAGTACCTCCCTGAGCAACACAACACCTTCACTCAGTCTGGTTCTGTTCAGAGATATTCTTTGGATATTTCTATTCATTTACAGATATGACATTCTACCCTCAGAGGTATTTTCTATACTATCTGTCTTTCAAAAAAAAAAAAAAAAAGAAA
The DNA here is from genome assembly GCF_003957555.1 of Calypte anna. Lineage (NCBI taxonomy): Eukaryota > Metazoa > Chordata > Aves > Apodiformes > Trochilidae > Calypte > Calypte anna. Next base: position 120,059,700 of record NC_044245.1, read on the forward strand.
AAAAAAGATAAAAATAAAGAAAAAAAGAATTTCTAGTATTCCTTAGTATTCCTAGAATATTCTAGATCTTTATTTCACCTGAATAAGAATTGACATTTTCGAAGCACATAAGATTAGGGCTGATTTCAAACTCTTCGTGGGCTTTGTCATGGAAATTCTTGCAAGACTGGATTAATGAGAGAGATTTAAATGGATTCAAGTTAAATTAAGGGAAGTGATGTGGTGCTAGTGTGGCTAGACACACTATGTAGTAGTGGTAGCACAATTCCTCTATGAACCATGTAGCTGTAATTACTGTTTGGATCACTTTTAATGTCTTTCCCATCTATGCTTAAGAAAAGTTGCATAACATGATTTTTTCGTAGAAACAGAGAATTTAGTGAAAATCAACTACTAAAGAAAATCGAGGGTTGTGATGCAGCTGAGTTATTTTCTGCTTGTAGAGCTTGTAAATATTGGATCATCCAAACAGGCAACAGTCTGTGAACAAACACACAGTTCAGGAAACACAATAGTAAATATTATTTACTCAAAACAACAGTTACAGTGAGCAGCGTTTGAAGGATCTGTAGGCTGCAATGTCTCCTTACAAAATAGCTCTTGGCCAAATTCCAACAGTGGACAAATTTGTCAAGGTTACAAATGAGTGAAATTTGCCCAGCAAATGGTCCCCCTGAGCTTGCTTGTTAACCAGATGAATTTCTTGCTTGTTTATTGAGCAGGCAAACATGCCACTTGTCTGAGTTCTCTGAGCTTTTTGTGGATACTTTCCAATTCCAGGGGTTTTACTGTGGTAGAGGAGGATTTGGCCCCACAGATATGTGTTTTTTTCTGTGTTACATAAAACTGTAGGATGATAGCTCTGCCAAAGGGCACAGCAATTTTTTTTTTTTTTTGGGGCCTTAACAGCCCAGAGTTTTGTTGATCGTTTTTCCCAAACAGGATGTGTGTGCAGAGGGGAAATATTATTTTATTTACTTTATTTCTGCTGTGATTTTAAAAAAAATTCTTAAGGCTTTTTTTTGGTTTTTCTGTTTGCATGCATGCCATACTATAAGGATAAAAGTATTCACTCAATCCATACATTTTATTATTGTAGTGAAACAGTATATCAAATAACTAGGTTGTCTTGTGTGAGGCAGATTAATCTTCCCCAAATGAAGTATCATGACAGGGCATGACAGTAATGTATTAACATTCAGCATCAGTGATTGTTTACACTGGTGGTCTGCTAGGTCATCTTCAGCCCCATTTTGCCTCCAGTCTTCTGAAAATACACCAGGATTCTCTAATTTCTTTAGAATATGAATTGACAGTTTCTGAAAGAAAAAATTAATAGAATGTGTGTAGAATTAGGTCAATTATCATTGCTCTTAAGCAACTGTTTGCAACTTTTTTTTTTTCTTTTCTTTATATTAAGGTAAACGTTCTTCATGAATGCAAAAGTGTAGTGTTTCAGGATAATTTAATTTGTCATTTAAATATTGTCTTTTAAAAGTTACCTCTGAATCATTTTTTTAGAACTGGCATTTATAATGCTTATGTCTTAGCTGTATGTTTGTATGCTAAGGGAAAGGTGGAAGAGCCTACTTGCACAGAATGCAGTTTTCTAGTTTATATTAATTGCTTCTAGGCATCCTAAACACTGAGTTCAGAATTTAATTTATTCTTATTATCCTTGGTATTCTGATATTTAATAGAATTTTAGAATGTTGCATTCCTAATGTTTTCCATGTAGTGTTTTCTCTTTACTATTCTTTATTACCTACCATCAATATTAAACAGTGAATATCACATCTTAATTCCAGCAAGGTTTTCAGCATGGACTTCTACAGTAACTGTAGCAAACTGAAGAGATATGAACCAGATGAGTTGATTAGAAGGTGGCTGCTCTGCTGAACTCAAACCACTGGACAGCAAGTGGATATGAGAAGTCCAGCTGGCAATTCATTAGTAGTGGTATTCATTAGGTGTCAGTGTTGGGGTTCATATTATTTCATATTATCTTTCTAAATTATCTGTACAGCACAATATCTTGGGTGCACCTTCAGCAATGTCAAGGGATGACACCAAATTGGGAAGGGGTCAGCATGCTGGGGGGGCATTCAGAGGGGACCTCAACTGGATGGAGAAGTGAGGTGGCAGAAATCTCATGAAGTTCAGCAAAGGCTCAGGCAGTGTCCTGCACCTGATATTTCATATGATATGTTTTGGTATGATATACATTCATGCAGAAATACCAACAAGATGTTGATTAGTAAAAAGCAGACCTACAGGGAAGGAACTGAGAGATCTGGTGAACAACAGGTTAAATATGATGTAGCAGTGGGCCCTTACACTGGTTTTCTGAGCTTTGTTAGTACAGGTATGAACAGAATGTTGATTATGGTCAGATGCTTGATTATTTTCCTGTATTTGTTATTTGTGAGACTGCATCTGAAATTCTGTGTTCAGTTTTGATTCCTCATACAAGACATCTATTGCCATATTGTCAGTGAGTTCAAACAGGAGGAAGTGACTACCTTTTCAGGCACTTCTAGAAAAAATTTGGGTAATATCAGCAAAAGTCAAAGTGCCTCACCTCTACATTTCTGGGGTCTCCAACAGTTTTTGTTCTAAAACTTGCTGGTATACTTGTGCTTAAAGCTAGACATATTCTAGCATAAAAGTGGAACTAAGACTCAGAGAATGCTTGGGTTTTCAGAAACATGGGCACAAATTACTATTCAGGATAACCTTTTACACTGGAAGAGTGGCAGGGCAAGACTGGGTGAATAATGACTATCTGATATTGAAGAATGAGGACAGTGTAGGTGATCTTTAGTGATGTTTGCTTATCAAATGGAAAGAAAAGGGTATAGCAGATAATAAAAATCAAAGTATATCAATGATTGTTCTACATAATGTTTACTCATTTCTCACACAACCATAATAAGTGAGCTGGACAGTTTTACTTATAACTTTATGCTGAGGCAGGTGGAAAGGACTTCTAGGGAAAGTCTCCAGGTCTAATTTCATAGTGACCCCCCAAAGAACGTATTGGAAACAAGCAGAGATTCTAAAAAAATGGGAAGAAATAGGACTAGTCAAGAATCCTGGTCTTAAAGGTCACAAAGGATAAAGTAGCATAGCCAGAAGTCAAACCACGTTAGCACTTGTAAGCGATAGTCACAGAAACAGAAAAGGCTACTTCCAGTGCAGAAACAAAGAAGGTAATTTATGCTTATGCACTGTGGTAAGAGCCAAGATTGGAAGTAAACGAAATATGTTCCAAGAAACTAAGTTAATAATTTGCTTCAGCTGTGATAGAAAGAAAATGAAATGCTTAAAATAATCCAATTTTGAGGTCTGGAGAATATCAGTTTTCAGAATTCTCAAAACAGACATATGAGACCATAGATCGAATAACTAAAATGGCTAATAAATATATCAGCAAGGGATTAGCACAATGTAACTAGAAAATAGCAAAGGAGGTTCCTAAGCTATAAAGAAGTAAAATTATCTGCTAAGTTAATTTCTATTAGTATGTCTTCAATAGTATTCAGTGCTATGAGAAAATTTTTTAAAGTTATGAGGAGTTATGGGATTGAAAGTGAAGAGACTGAGATAATACGATGGCAGGCTGCGAGAGCTGGAGTTGTTCAGCCAGGAGAAGAGGAGACTCTGGGGAGACCTTATAGCAGCTTTTCAGTACTTGAAGAGTCCTACAGGAAATCTGGGGTGGGACTTTTTACAAGGGTGTGTAGTCACAGGATAAGGAGGAATGATTTTAACTGAAAGATGGTAGATTTAGGTCATATATAAGAAGAAATTCTTTAGTGTGAAGGTGTTGAGACACTGACACATGTTGCCCAGTGAAGTTGTTGCCCCCTCCCTGGAAGTGTTCAAGGCCAGGTTGGATGGGGGAGCAACCTGGTCTGGTGGGAGGTGTCCCTGTCCTTGGCATGGGAGTTGGAACTAGATGAACTTTGAGGTCTTTTCCAACCCAAACCATTCTGTGATTCTATAATATATATGTGTTCACCCCATCTAGATTATGTCAGACTGAAGAAATGTTCAGAGGAAAAATTAATACAGTAATACAGAGCAAATTATTGACTAAGCTAGAGAAACTGAAGAAGAGGAGCCATTAATGTGTAGTGTAAAGGGACATAATAAAATATATTAGTGACATAGAAAATATCTTGCTGGAAGAGGTTTTCAGTGGAGATTCTAAAGAACTTGATTTCAAGAATTTGTATTCTTTAAGAACATATATGAGGTAAAGAACCCTTAAGAGTTCTTCAGAAACTTGCTGTGTATTACTGTCATTAATGTCCCCACTAATGTCCTTGGTATAAACAGTATTTGCTGAAGAAATGTCTCACCAGGCAAAGTTGGATACATCAGGCAAAGCTGGATACCCTTGAAGATCTGAGAGATGGAAGTGATCTGAAATTCTGCAGCATACAGTACATGAATCTATGCTTAGAAATTACTGATGAACTCATGCTTTAAATTCAGCAGTGGGAAAGAAATTTTAAAACAAAGGTAGATCTCAACATCCCTGGATAACTAAAGGTAGGTAGGTAGATACGTAGGTAGGTAGATAGATAGATAGATTAAATCTTTGAAAAAAGGCAAACGTGGCTGGAGAATTTGCTGAGACATTTAAGATGATGTTTGAAGATTATTTCGGTTGTGTTGCTGTGTCTCTAATAAAGGTCATTTTGAATTTTAAACTACGATACAAAAAAAAGGAATTATTTGTATGATCAAGGGGACGGTTAGCTTGTCATATAGGCAGCCATAATTTCATGTGCATTGAATCAAATATAAATCTGTTATCACAGTAAAGGAGCCAAGTTGTTCTGTGCTTTATGCTGAATCATGCTTTTCCGCCTCTTCTAGCAACTGCAGTGGAAGTTCAAAAACTTATTGAAGAGGCTATGTTCCTGACCATGTCATTGACCAATAGTCATTGAACTAGCTGGCTTCATATTCTAGGTTTTACTTATCAAATTTATTTATGTAATTGACTTCCCTTATGTTTTACCATTTGTATATATATTTACTACTTTTCCCTTCTTTCTCCTATTACTTTTCTTCAAATCACTTCCTCACCTTTTCATATGTTTATCGTGATTTTTATTTTACTCTATTCACCCTGCATATATATGTCTGCTTTTCCTTTTGAGATATTTCAATTACTTGCCCACATATGTAATTATATTCATAGCATGGCTGTTGGTGTAATGAGTAATACTTATATACGTTTTTAATGAGTAATATTTATAAATTCATGACTCCTGACCAGCTATTTTTCACATATAGTTTTACCATTTCCTACAAGTGCTTATTAAATACTTATACATCATATGCTGTATATTTATGTGCTGCAGGCATATGTGCTTTTATAACTTTCATTTCTCAATGTACATACAAGCTGTGGAGGTTAAAATCATGTGGTTTTAATTGATCCCATCAAACAAAACATATCTTTTCAACTCAGTGATTTAATGGCAGAGAGCTTGGCTTAATGGAACACCTAGGCTTTCATTTCCCTCAAACGATTCCCCATCACCTGCAGCTTAAGTCAGTCATCTGCTGCTGTAGATCAGTATATCTCCACTAAGTGAAATAGAATTACATCAGATTATGATGGTTGAGGGTGTAGCCAGCAAAAAAATGTATTGCTCTGAGGTGCTTTGGTTTTTACATCTGTAACTGGCTTGCACTGCCTGTTCTTAGCCAGGTTGAAAGCAGCATTCAGGGAAAAAGGCCTGCCTTTTTGCCCCTGACCAGCTATGCCTTCTGCATCTTGGTTTGCCTGTCTCCATTTTGGATGGAACTCCACTGTTCCCAAAGTTGGGTTTTTTTAGAGATACATCCAAGAGAAGTCAGCAAATAAACTTCAGAAACCCATGGCATGTGATGAACATGGCCTCTGTGATGAACAGTTTGCTTGTTCCTGTCCTGACTTAATTCCCTGAAATTCTCAAACGGGAAAACTCTATATTTTTACAGTTTTTTTCTAGTGCTTCAGCCCAAAAGGAATTGGAGGGGTAAGGGAAGTTATAAAAAAATTATTCTATTGAAAACATTTCTGAAGTTGAATGCAAAAAATTTACACACCCTTAATCTTCAAGCCTGAACATTGTTTTGAACATCAGACAAAAATGCATTACACGGAATAACTTTTATTATTATTGAATCACTTTTAGCTTCATTTTTAATGGGGAAAGGCTTTTTATGTCCAGCTCTCCATCTCAGTAACATCTCAACCAACTGACTAATTTCAACCAACTTATACCCAGCATAAAATATTAAGTCTTCAGAGGTTTGGTTTTTTTTTTTAATTGGTATAAGATAAAGAAGATCCAACATTAATGTTTACAGTGAGGAAAAAAGCTTGCAGCTCAGGAAACTAGTTAGCTATTCTTCACCAGCTAGCTATAATTCATATTTAAACAGAACAAGCTTAAAGTAGGAGACCAAAAAAATTACTTTGTTGGATCTAGTTGTGTCCTGTTATTCTTTGGAATTAAAGACTGAAAATCATAAACATAATTAATCCAAAGTGAAAATGACCAATGTCTCTTCCTAGCTCTCTGCACCATTCAGAATTAGAAATTCCTTCCATATGTTCATGGTCCTGAAGTGTCTAATTGAAAGCCAACATGCTCTGACATTTTGTTGAGTGCAGGTGTTGTCCAAAAAGTTCAGAGATGGAGATTGTAACATTCTGTAATTGTGGAACAGAACAACATGTTCCTGCAGCTAATCTGGGCATTTATCCAAGAAAAATTCACAGAACCTTTATCTTAAAGTATGAGTTTCCAGTAAGAAAAAACTGCTGTGTAGTCATTCCTGGTGTAGTAAATGACCTATGACATTGCCTTTACACAGTCACCGTGACCAGCATAAGATAAACACAAGCCAATAGAAATCATAGGTGCTTCTTAATATTATAAATCTCCATTTGCTAGAAATGACTGTGTTCTGTAATGATTTGACATTTATATAAAGCAGAACAGTAGGAACAATAGAATCTTACTTGTGCTTTAAGATATAATTCAGATCTGGCTTTGCATTGCTGATTACTAAAGAGAATTTTTTTCTTGTCCATACCCTGACTGCAATGTGAAGGAAGGAAGCAATATAGTCCTAGCTCTCTTTTGCAGATGAAGACCTTCAACATTCAAAGATCAGGACTCTAGTAAAAGGTCAATGCAAATTTTTAAATATTACTAAGCATTTTATGCCCTGGCTGTTGAAATCCTAGGTCAACATCTTGATCATGTTAACAGTCTTCACCTTTTCTAGATTCTCTCTGAAATTATATTTATAGAATCTCAGTTTAGAGATCTCAGGAGTTTGTCAGACCAAGTGGACTAAATCTCAATATTTCCTATAAGATAAAGGAAAAAAAATCTCTCAAAAAATCATGTCCTTAGCTTAAGAACTACATGGTTGCTGTTCTGTAGAGGCTGAAAGGGTGCAGGACTAAGAGAACTAGCCCTCTGCCAAATATTTACTGAGATGATTAAAACTGTGTACTCTACATCACTCAGAAAGTTAGTATGGAAAACCAGCACTTCTCTATTTATTAAAAAATTACTTGTTGTTTTTTTTTTACCATGTTATATATAAATCAGTCATATTTTAGATCAAATGTTATTTTTCTGTATTTTTAAAGGAGTACATACAGCAAAGAGAAGCTCTGATCAAAAAGATAAAAAAAAAAAAAAGCTAATTTTGAAGGAATAAAAAAAAGGTAAAATAGATTTAAGAGGTAGCAAGTTGAAAACACAGGTGACTAAAAAGAAGAGGTAGTGATTGACCACACCAGAATCAAAAAGCATTAAAAGGATGAGAAAGAACACCCCAAAGAAAAAAGAAAAGTGAAACAACTGTTAAGGAACACTACAGGACATTACAGGCTGTAAATAATAACAAAAAACTTATTTTAAAAAAATTAAATATAAGAAAATGCAAATGTAAAAGCGTAGTGAAACAAAGCAATCAGACGCCTCTGATTACCGAGAAGTGGGTGTGAGCTGGTATCAAATCCACCTGTGCCCAATTAGGGCAGGCCCCCTATTGAGCATGTGCAAGACCAGGGGGCCAATAATCATAGAATCATAGAATCATAGAATAGGCTGGGTTGGAAGGGACCTCAGAGATCATCGAGTCCAACCCTTGATCAGCTACCGCCACAGTCACTAGACCATGGCACTGAGTGCCATATCGAGTCGCTTTTTAAATGTCTCCAGGGACGAAGAGTCCACCACCTCCCCAGGCAGCCCGTTCCAATGTCTGAATAAAAGGTGAAACTCACAGCCACAGACTAGCTCACTCCTGAACACTGTATTACCTTTATTGTGCCAGTAGCGCTCATCACCTCCAAGGTGAGGCTCTCGTGGCGCAGCTGGTTAAGACCCAGTACTGCAATGCCGAAGGCCCCGGGTTCGAGACTCCACAGAGACCCTCACCTTGGAGGCGATGAGCGCTAGTAGCACAATAAAGTAATACAGTGTTCAAGAGTGAGCTAGTCTGTGGCTGTGAGTTTCACCTTTTATTGGCCCCCTGGTCTTGCACATGCTCAATAGGGGGCCTGCCCTAATTGGGCACAGGTGGATTTGATACCAGCTCACACCCACTTCTCGGTAATCAGAGGCGTCTGATTGCTTTGTTTCACTACATAAAAGTGCTTAAAGTTATATAGGCAATAATGTTTAATATGTGAAGCAATGGAGGATGTCTGGGCATTAGGCAAACGCAAGTATTTTTCTATGAGAGGCCTGTAGTGGCCAAGTTCAGAAGTATTTTAAATCACTTATTGTTTTGAAATTAATGATAGAAAGCTTGGAAAAGATTGACAGACTATCAACGTGATTTAAATATCAGAAAATTACCAAAATTACTTGAGATATTACAGACATACTAGCCTTGTGAAGACTCTGGACAGAATAACTAAGCAATTAATTCAGTCACGTACAGAGGATTAGGAAGTAAAAATGTACTTGATACCAGCCAAAAGAAGTTCCTGAAGAACAAGACTTGAAAAGTCTGTTTTTAATTTTGTATAGGATGACAGGCAAGATTTTGACATGGTCTAGTTGGTAAAAGTGGCTATGGATATAAACTACTGATTTGACAGTGAACTATAAAATTTCAAAATCTGTGTCATGCTGGATTAATAAGGAACCATTAAAAGGATTAAAAAGAGAATGCTATACTTAAAATATAGGAATGTCCTGTCCAGTTCTTATGTCTGCTCTGCATGTAAAATGTCCAGATTACTTGAAAGAACTCAGAGAAGAGCTGATATTAAAAAAAAATAAAAATAAAAAAATCCCTGGTTTCTTCCAGTGGAAAACAATGAGAAAAAGTTGTGATTCTCATGAGAAGGGGAGACTTTGGCAGGGCCTGCTGGGTCTTTTTTGGGAAGGGTTCCAGTGTTTTCTCTAATGAAGGCAAAAAAATTCATCTCTCTCTGTGAGAGATATATTTCAAATTATAAATCACATTATTGCTGCATGGATGTAGATTTGAATAATTAAATGTTTTATGGTTTTGTGGAAGACACACCTTTTTGTACATGGTTGATGTTGTAAGGATTTCTGCTTAATGCCATGGGTGGTGAGGTTTTGACATCAGTCATTTGCAAGCACAGACAGTATGACTATATATTGTTCAACTAAACCCTCTGTAAACTAGGGTAGTGTATTCCCTTGATGGTTTAAAGCATTTCTAGTATTCAGCAGCTCTTCTGATGCTCTTATTTTACTTAGGAAGGGATTTTATTTTTTTTTAATCTTTTATTTCTGGATGAGATTCTGTGAAGAGCTTTTTTTCCAATGTGTTTTAAGGACAGCATGGGGAGTCTGGATTAATTAAAAACTTAAGAACAACGCTCTGCCAAAATGACTGTAAAAACCCTGTATGCATTATATTCCACCTTGTATTCTTACAATTTCTCATCCCCTTCGTTCTGTCTCTATATGACCTGGTGTTTCTTCTGTATTATGGGTAAACCTTGGCTTCTTTTTCTTTCAGAAAACATTAAGTGCTATAGCTAGCTTTTGATAAAATATGTTCTCAAACATTTTCTTTCACCGTTCACTGGGAAAGTGGTAACCTATTGGTAATGTCAGCTCATGATGTCACTTGTGGCACTAGATAAATATATGAGTAACCACTCTTTGATAATAATTTAATAGGGTCAGTAGTTTCTTTGACTTTCTTGCTGTGCTCCTCCTTTTTGGGTACAGTCTCTGCTTTTTTATTCCACATTTCCTGTCATCTCTTTTAAAACAGTTCTTTTGACAGCTGCTTTCTTGCTGCTGTAAAGAGTTGTACTGTTCTGCTTCTTAAAAATCTAGCTAAAATTTTACTCTGGCTCCTGTAAAAGCTGGTGGGCCTGTTGTTGATTTGCACTGTTGCCCAGTATTTTGGGGGGAAAAATAGAAGCGTGACTTTGCTATATTTCAACCCAATCCATCTTTGCTAAAGGTTACTGACTTTCTGCTTACTAATAATTTTAAATTAATATTAAAATATAAAGCACTTCTTGAATGTCAATGGTCCCTCTGTTTCCTCTTCTGCCTAGGCAACACTTTTGTTAGAGTTATTGTTATCCTATATCCCAAACAGCTTAATTTTTTTGAAGGTTAATTTTGCTATAAATCATACAAATGCATTCAGTAGGTTTACAAATTATGTAACCTTAATAATTACGTATCCTCCCTTGTCCCCTGCTTTTTTTTTTTTTTTTTTTCCTTTTTTTTTTTTTTTGGAAAGAACATCTGGACTGTTGTACAGATTTTAAGAGCAAAGTTAAACAAAAACTGGGCCCAATGCCTAGAGAAACCAACTCAAATAAAACTTGGGCAAAATAAACTATCCCAAATAGGAAGAGCTAGATAGAAGCAAAAATAATGCATGTGCAGAACTGCCTAAAGATACAGAAAGTAGAGCAGAATGAATTTGCGCTGAGCACAGTTCCTATACATCAGTCACCTTAAGAGAGAAAATCAAAAAGATGTCTAGGAAAGGATGTTGGTGGATTGGGTTCCAATACTTCAAGATCTGCCTTGAATCAGATACTACTGCAGCAAGAATATTCTCCTAGAAACATAAGATATTTCTGCCATATAGCCTGGAAGCACCTTCTTTCTAGCCCCAAAGCTCTGGGTGTTCTTTCAGTTCACCAGCAAGAGCTTTTTAGCTGAAATACAGACTCCTAGGTGAAAGCAATGGGATTAGATCTTGCTCTCTTGTTTTTCCCAGCTAAGCAACTGGAAATTGCTTACACAAAGAACTGACACATCAAACATGACAGCTTTAACCTTTGGAATATACTGTGCTCCAGATATCATGAGATTGATTTACAAGCACAAGATTATAATAACAAAAATTCTGGGTTCCTTTCACTAGCAATCTGAACATTTAAGCTGTCATAGCCAGTTTTATAACATTTCCTACATCCTTGAGGTGGGTAAACTACATTTAAAAGAAATTGAAACCCCATGGATGAATATGTGCATAAGTGCAGAGTTTTGCAAAAACACAGTTGCAAATGCTGGAATGTCTTGCTTGAAACTTAATGTGTATGAATAGTGTCAATATTCTGAAGTTACCAGTGGTTTAACTGACTTGGAAGCCCTTTAGATTGATATCAAAGAGATTAAATTAGTGAGGTTTTCATGGAAGTGGTGATCTATTGTCTAAACCTATAGAATTGTTGGGTCATTCTTGTTAGGTTAAAGAAAAACATTGTGACCAGCTGCCAGTTTATCATTGTGGTGATTTTATCATATTTCATAAGACTATGCATGACTTTAGTAGAAACTAGAAGCAAAAGGAGCCTCACCAACCTCTCTAAGACAAGTATAGGATTGGGGTTTTTTTATTGTAGGTTTTGAAAATATTTTTTTTGTTTTTCTTTTTCCTCACAAGTAGTAGTCTCACCTGGTATACCTTCAGCATAAAGTTGTTCTACAGCTGGTACAGCTGCCCCATCCTGCCTCCAGTTGCACCTTGTTAACCTCATTCCACAGTCTCCATTATATCTTCACTCTTTTAGCTTCCCATAATTCCTCTTTCCATCACTTTCCACTAATTTATATAAAATTTACAATTTATGCAATTTGTACTTTGAAGAGGACAGTAACTGGAACCTGAGTTCCAGTAACCAGTGACCAGGTAATCATATATTACCAAACTTTCTCTCAGCCTTAAACATCTATTTTATTGTCTTTGATTAAGACTTCTCTATATTTGGAGAACATTTATTTTCCCTTTGCTAAGTTTTATCTTTGTTTTGCTATGTTTATAGAACACCAAGTGCACTTTTCAGAAGTAACCTCAATTCCTTGACAGACTCTGCTTCTTCTTTGCCTGTATGTCTGGTTATGACACAATGTTTTTTGTTATACCTTGTTTGCATTAGTAATTCTTTGGTTTCCAACCTTAAATACATGAGGATATACAGTGATTTGTATTAATTTTTCCAGTGACTCAACTGAACTCGATTTATTCATAATTAAGATTCAAAAAAATGAATCTTAAAACCCCAAACACTGTATTTCCTATCACATTTGTTTTATCCAGCAGGCAAACCAAACCATTAATCAGTTGGATTTATATGTGCTGCAAGATCAGGTCCTGGCAACCATGACCCAAGTCCTGGACAGTGTTTAAGCGTGTGATTAACTTTGAGCAGATGCTTAGCTCCTATTTTTGACAGTGGAATGTAAGCACATCTGCTTCCTAAGGAGTCTTATTTCTACTGAAGTTAATGCAAGCTTTTCTCTGACTCCAAAAGGACCTGGATCTAACTTCAGTTTCCTGAAGGTATTAAATAATTCTGGAACTCTGTTAAAAATGCTTTTAAAATAATTTAATTAGGGTGAAAAAACCTCCTTAAAAGAGTTATCTAATTATTTATGTCTAATTTGTATCATAGTGTTTTAGCATGAATTCTGATAATCTCCACAGCTTCAGGGACATACTGTGATTTAAGTAACCATCCATGGGGGTATTTAAACTGATATTTAGTTTCCCCTCACTTCAAGTGATTAATATAAACATGATCAAGATACTTTTATGGGATTTTGGTCAATGGTTATGTGTCCTTCTAAAAGTGTTATGCACATGTGATTCACTTACTTGGAGAATTTGTAGGCCTTCAAAGAATAAAATGGTTTCTGAAGAGAACATCTTCTTAGAAATGGAGTATATTTTATTCATAAACGCAATGTTTTCAGTAAAGTACTTTTAAAGCAGGGATATAATAAACATTAATTTACTTAAACTGTTGCCAAAATAGGGCAAATATAACTGAAATAAGATTAAAAAAAATGATATTAAAAAAAACTGTTTGAGAAATATCTTTTTTATAGCAAAATGTAACTGTATTAGAGTGTTTTTTGTTTCACTCCTAATAACCAATATCCACTTACCCTAAGGTTATTGTAAAGCTTTTATACACTTTATTATGTATGCTATCATCTGGAACCTTGTGTTTGCCAGTAGTTATTACCAGTGAGTGTTATAATTCGTGGAGTCTTGAATTTAGGAGAATGTTTGTCTGAGCTCTGATCTTGCTCTCACCAATCCAGGAGTGAAATAAGGGAAAGCAATAAATATTCTCTTTTCAAATAGAATGGGGTAAGTTATCCTGGCTCTAAACACAATATATTTATGGATTGCTCATTTAAAATCTGCACTTTTTAAGAGAATTAAAATGAAACCTCTGCAATGATCTGTCAACCCTCACAAGCACCTGTTGTTTTATATTATATGGACAGTATTATTTAGACGTGTGTTCTGCTTTTTGATGACATAATGTTCAAATATTATTTGTTGGCTTTTCTCTGTTCCAGCACTGAAGGCGGTAAAATTCTTGCGCTAATTGTTTTCAAGACTTCCTCTGCAAACCTCCCCGTGCATTCCCCATTTCAGGCATTTACACTTTCTTTAATACTATTATTTTTCTTCTCAGTGTGGTTTTAGTATAATTTGATGCTGGAAGTAAACAGGTTTATGCCTCCAAAGATTCCCAGAAGGAAGATGCGGAATACTCAGCTTTTCTAGATCATGGCATTGGAGTCAGGCGATGTGTGAAGTCCCCAAGACCACTAGAGAGAGCTCTCGTAACAAAACACTGCTCCCCCATGAAGATCATTGCAGTCGGCCCAAGTGCTTCATGGAGTTCCAGGGAGATCTTGCTACTTACCTGCAGCCAGATCTCAAGTTATATATAGTTTTTTACAAGGCTTAATCCTGACCTGGCGCTAAGCAGACAAGAAGATTATAGACCCATGACCTATTAGCAGTCTGGATTTATGAAGTGAAAACTGTGCAGTACAAATGTTGATTATTTTTTGTGGAACAGTTACAAAAGCAATTGAGAAAGGAAAGGGGATATCATCTGGGTTTTGGTATAGCATTCAATACAATGTCTGATGAAATCTTACTTTTCAAATGAGTTAAAATTGACTTGGATCTGAGCTCCAGCACGAGGACTGAAAATTGGACAAATAATATATGATGATAAACAACAAAATACTGGACTATATAGGTTGACTATAGGGGTGCCTTAGGGCTCTGCTTAAGGTGTTGTCATCTTTAAAATTCACATAAAGGATCTGGAAATGAAACAGAAGCATGATAATGAAATTCACAGATGAAGTTAAACTGCAGATTGTGCCAGCAGCACTCAAGACAGGCAAATAACAGAGGGTCTTAGAAAAAATAGAAGCATGGACTGAGAATAACAAAATGAGAGTCAACTTGGAAGACTGCAAATACATCTGGGGAAAATTAATTCAAAATAGACATTCAACAAGCTGATTAGCACCAATAATGAAGTATATACTTGAGGTGACAAAGGATGATGAGTGACATAACACCTGAGTCTGTGGTTTAACTTAAAAACCCGGTGGGATTTTGGGCAGCCACTGCAAAATACGTTTTTCCCACAAGGCCAAAGAGATAGTATATTGAATATTCTGGTTAGTAACAGACACATCACAATAAAAAATAAGGCTGCTGGGAGCCTGCTGCTGCTGCTGCCCAACTTTCAGCTGGAGGGTCTTTGGTGAGGCCAATCAGCTGTTAAGGGCTGTGAAGGGCGCGGCCAACACACCGGAGAGAAGGTATTTAAGAGGTTTCCGGGAGCGCCAGCGACCCGGAGCGCGGCGAACAGGAGCAGGCAAACAGGAAGGGACGCGGCAGTTTGCGAGGCAGTTCGCGCAGGCAAAGAAAGCAGGAGTAAGCACGTGGCAGCGCGGAGCAGAGAGCAGAGAGCGGCAGCTAGCTTCCAGAGGGCAGGCACGTGGCTAGACAGGGAGCAACTAGTAGATAGATACATCATGGTCACAACGCGGACAAAAACCACAGTGAAAAAGAATGTGGGGACTCAGACAGAGCTCCCAAGCAGGCATGCAGCAGTGCAAGTCTCTAGCTGCAGTGAATGCCTGTGCCTGGCACTGGTATCAAATGGAACCGGTGACACTGAATGTGTGCATTGTGAGCAAGTAAATGATCTCCTCAGGCAGGTGGTTAAACTGACAGAAGAGGTTGAGAGACTGAGATCCATTAGAGAATGTGAGAGGGAAATAGATTGGTGGAATCATACCCTGAGGCAGGGGCAGACGGGAGAGGTTGAGGAGATGATGGATCCCCACCCCTCCTGCCACCAGACAGAAGGAGAGGCCTTAAGAGACATGAATGAATGGAAGGAGGTCCGGCCTCGGAAGGGCAAGAAAAAATCCTCCCGACCCCCTCCTCCCTCCCAATTGCCCTTGAAGAATAGGTATGAGGCCTTGGAAATTCAGGGACAAGAAAATGTAGTTACAGAGGTAGACTCACCTAGTGAACCACCTAGGACTCGTCAGTCACCCCGTGTCCTTAGGACTTCTTCAATCAAGAAGGAAAGGAGAGTAGTTGTGGTGGGTGACTCCCTTCTGAGGGGGACAGAAGGGCCCATCTGTCGACCGGACCCATCCCACAGGGAGGTCTGCTGCCTCCCTGGGGCTCGGATTAGAGATGTTAAAAGGAAACTCCCTAATCTTGTGGGTCCCTCTGATTACTATCCACTGCTGATTTTTCAGATTGGCAGTGATGAAATTATCACAAGAAATGTAAGGGCAATGAAGAGTGACTTCAGGGCCCTGGGACGGCTAGTTAGGGGGTCTGGAGCACAAGTAGTGTTTGCCTCCATCCCTCCTGTAAGAATGGGTGGGGAGGTATATAGGAAGAGTCTACAGGTCAATGAGTGGCTAAGAGACTGGTGCCAAAGACAGGGTTTTGGTTTTTTTGATCATGGGATGCTATATGAGACACCTGGCCTGGTGGTGACAGGTGGGATGCACCTGTCCCAGAGGGGGAAGAGGCTTTTGGGGCAGGACTTAGCAGGGCTCATTGAGAGAGCTTTAAACTAGATGTGAAGGGGGAAGGGGAGAAAACTGGGTCTGTTAGGGACAAACACAAGAACAAACCAGGGCCCAAAGGCAGTTGGTCTAGAAAGGATTTAGTCCCACCAGTGTGCTCTGTTTGTTTCCTGAAATGTCTGTATGCTAATGCACGCAGCATGGGGAATAAGCAAGAAGAGTTAGAGGTCAGTGTACGGGCTAAGGGTTATGATCTGGTAGCGATAACAGAGACATGGTGGGATAGGTCACATGACTGGAATGTGGCCATGGATGGTTATGTACTTTTTCGGAAAGATAGGGCGGGGAAGCGGGGTGGTGGAGTTGCTCTTTATGTGAGAGAGCAACTAGAATGTGTTGAGTTTTGTGCAGGGGCTGATGAGGGGCAAGTTGAAAGTCTGTGGGTAAGAATTAAGGGGCAGGCTGGTGTGGGTGACACAGTTGTGGGGGTCTACTACAGACCTCCTGATCAAGGCGAAGAGGTTGATGAGGCCTTCTACAGGCAGCTGAAAGCAGCCTCACAACTTCAGTCCCTAGTCCTCATGGGGGATTTTAACTACCCTGATATCTGCTGGTTGACTCACACAGCCAGCCTTTCACAGTCTAGGAGGTTCCTCCAGTGCATTGATGATAACTTCTTAATGCAGATGGTGGACAAGCCGACTAGAAGAGGAGCGCTGCTGGATCTTATACTAACCAACAAGGAGGGCCTTGTCGAAGAAGTGGTGGTCAATGGCAGCCTTGGCTGCAGTGATCATGAGATGGTAGAGTTCAGGATCCTGTGTGGAAGGAACAGAATACCCAGTAGGACCAAAACCCTGGACTTCCACAGGGCAAACTTTGGCCTCCTCAATCAACTGTTAAGAGAAATCCCATGGGACAGGGTGTTAGAAGATAAAGGGGCTCAAGATAGCTGGTCAATATTCAAGGACCACTATTTGCAAGCACAGGATCAGAGCATCCCTATGGTTAGGAAATCTAGTAAGGGAGCCAGGAGACCAGCATGGTTAAAAAAGGAACTGCTGGGAAAACTTAAGTGGAAAAGGAAAATCTACAGATCATGGAAGGGGGGGCTGGTCACTTGGGAGGAATACAGGACTGTCGTCAGAGGATGTAGGGAGGCAATTAGGAAAGCTAAGGCCTCCTTGGAACTTAACCTTGCAAGTCAGGTTAAGGATAATAGAAAGGGCTTTTTCAAATACACAGCTAGTAAAACTAACGCTAGAGGCAATATTGGCCCACTAAGGGATGAGATGGGAGCCCTGGTGACAGAGGATATAAAGAAGGCAGAGGTGCTGAACGCCTTCTTTGCCTCTGTCTTTACTCCTGCAGGGTTTCCACATGAGCCCCAGATTCATTTAGCCCCAGAAGTAGTCAAGATAGATAAGGAATTTGACGTAGTAGATGAGGATTGGGTTAGGGATCAGCTGAGTAATCTGGACATCCATAAGTCGATGGGTCCAGATGGAATGCATCCAAGGGTGCTGAGGGAGCTGGCGGAGGTCATTGCTAGGCCACTCTCCATCATCTTCAGTAAGTCATGGGTAACAGGAGAGGTGCCTGAGGACTGGAGAATAGCAAATGTCACCCCAGTCTACAAGAAGGGCAAGAAGGAGGACCCGGGTAACTATAGACCGGTCAGCCTCACCTCCATCCCTGGAAAGGTGATGGAACAACTTGTTCTTGTCACTATCTCCAGGCATATCAAGGACATGGGGGTCATCAAGAGCAGTCAGCATGGTTTTATCAAGGGTAAATCATGTTTGACTAACCTCATAGCCTTCTATGAGGAAATTACTAGGTGGATAGATGATGGTAGAGCGGTAGATGTGGTTTATCTTGATTTCAGTAAAGCATTTGACACCGTCTCTCACAGCATCCTTGTAGATAAGTTGACCAAGTATGGGTTTGGTGATCAGGTAGTGAGGTGGATCAAGAACTGGTTGAAAGGAAGGAGTCAGAGAGTTGTAGTCAATGGGGCTGAATCTGGTTGGAGGTGTGTGACTAGTGGAGTCCCTCAGGGGTTGGTACTGGGACCGGTGTTGTTCAATATCTTCATCAACGACTTGGATGAGGGTATAGAGTGTACCCTCAGCAAGTTTGCTGATGACACTAAGCTGGGAGGAGTGGTTGACACACCGGAAGGCCGTGCTGCCATTCAGAGAGACTTAGACAGGCTGGAGAGTTGGGCAGAGAGAAACATGATGAAGTTCAACAAGGGGAAGTGTAGAGTTTTGCATTTGGGGAAGAACAACACAATGTCCCAGTATAGGTTGGGGGCTGACCTGCTGGAGAGCAGTGTAGGTGAAAGAGACCTGGGGGTCCTGGTAGACAAGAGGATGACCATGAGCCAGCAATGTGCCCTTGTGGCCAAGAAGGCCAATGGCATCCTGGGGTGCATTAGAAAGGGTGTGGTTAGTAGGTCAAGAGAGGTTCTCCTCCCCCTCTATTCTGCATTGGTGAGGCCGCACCTGGAGTATTGTGTCCAGTTCTGGGCCCCTCAGTTCAAGAAGGACAGGGAAGTGCTTGAAAGAGTCCAGCGCAGAGCTACTAAGATGATTAAGGGAGTGGAACATCTCCCTTATGAGGAAAGGCTGAGGGAGCTGGGTCTCTTTAGTTTGGAGAAAAGGAGACTGAGGGGTGACCTCATCAATGTTTTCAAATATTTAAGGAGTGAGCGTCAGGGAGATGGAGTTAGGCTTTTCTCAGTGATGACCAGTGATAGGACAAGGGGTAATGGGTGTAAATTGGAGCACAGGAGGTTCAAGTTGAATATTCGGAAACATTTTTTTACTGTAAGGGTGACAGAGCCCTGGAACAGGCTGCCCAGGGGGGTCGTGGAGTCTCCTTCACTGGAGACATTCAAAACCCGCTTGGACACGTTCCTGCACGATGTACTCTAGGTGGCCCTGCTCTGGCAGGGGGGGTTGGACTAGATGATCTTTCGAGGTCCCTTCTAACCCCTAGGATTCTATGATTCTATGATTCTATGAAAAAAATGCAAAGTAGAACCTTGGTTTTAATGGGAGTTCTAATACTGGCAATTTAGAAGTTGTGTCTGTTCTTGTAAAATTATCTCATTTTCATTTATATTCTAGGAAAAAAAAAAAAAGGAGACAGAGATAGAAAAGAGGTGACTTCTTGCACAGATCATTCCACTTATCTTAAAAACCTTCCTGCCATGGATAAACATAAATCACCCCATGACTGCAGAAGAACTTGAGCTCTGAGACAATGAACTGCCTAACTCTAATTGTATTATAATTTATTTTATTGTACCCACTCCAACCCCTAATGTCAAGGTTGCTCATGTTTCATCTTTATTGTTGGACAAAAAGCCAGAAGTAATCCATGTGGAAAGAGCTTCATACCAGATCTTGCTTCTGAACGCCCCAGCCAGCAGTCACCTTATCCCTGAGATCTTGTTGGTCTCATAACACTGTGCATCCAGGTGCCCAATGGTCTAGCTACAACAGGAGTCTTTCCTAGAGAATATTTGACCCTCTAGCTCTGATATGGGAATACTTAAACAAATACCTACTCTATCAAGATTCTTATATAGTTGACCATGTAGCTGCACCAGACTGCAGAATTTACTTCCAAGCCTAGGGGAACCGGGCTGTGTTTAGGTTAGCCAAAAGTAAGACACAGTCAGCTCTTTTGCCACAACAGACATGAAGTATGTAGATTAACTATCAGCAGGTTTCTGGGTTAATTAAAAGTCTAACAAGCACCACATGTATTCATGGGAATCTTTTGAATAAAATCTTAACAGAGATTAAAATTTTTCAGTCTCAGAACTTGTAAACTTTTGCAGTTTGCAGCCATGAAAATGGACAAGGATTACAAGCTAACTGGTTTCATCTGGATGGCAAAGCTATTCGCCAGTTCTGCAAATCTCTTTCCTTCTAATACTGCCATTTCTGTACCTGAGGGTAGTGAAACCAGAAGTTACTAGCAGATTTTATTAGAAGTGTTCACGTGGTGTTTAAAAGTTCGTAATATTTTGAGTATTCTTGAATAACAACTGTTATTTTTAGATGTATTTTTAGATCTCTTTCTGATTCAGAGACCAACTACCCAGCACTGAGAGCAGAATACTGAATTAATACTTTATCTCTGATGCAGAATTCTTTGTTATTAGAGACTGGAATAGAAATGTTGTTGCCTGTCTTTTTATTTTTTTTATCATACACTTAAGTCTCTCATGGAATACCTGATGGGAAATCCATTGCAGAACTTCTTTCACATATCACTGTAAAATATATTTATGTGAAAAGATAGGTAGGAACTTAATAGTTGCTATGAAAGAAAACTCTTTGCTGAGTCCACTCTTCTCTGGGTGACTTTGTAACCAAATGTATTCCAGTGAAGAACTCCCTTCTACACACACCTGAAAAAAGGATGATTTTTGTTTTTATTTTATCATGAAACATAAAAAGAGATCACTTATTGTTCAAAACTAACAGTATACATATAGTCCTAAGTATGTCTCACAAACTTAAGTAAAATCCTAAACTCTGTTTTCTCTGTTCTGGGTTTTACTGTTTCCATCTGGGCTCAGTCACACTAAATAAGTCATGGGTTAGGGTTTTGGGTTTTTTCACTTTAACTTTCTATACTTCCAGTTCTCTGTCTAGTCAGATCAAAGCAGAATTTCTTGATTGATCAGTGAGTTTAATGCCAATCTAAGGACTACTATTTAATTAAAGAGCAAGATCTCTTTTAATCAAAGTCCTCCTTTAGATCAGTGCAAATTTGGCATATGTATGAACTTGAGACATACAAGAGTAAACCCAGAAAAAGAATTGGCATCATTTCAGTACTGACAAAAAGGATGGCATTAGACATCTTCCTGGAGGAACAGTGCAGTTCCTCTTATACATTGCTACTTCCTTCAACTTTATGAAAGTTGTTTTAGATAAAACCATGTGTCAATATCCGGTAATGATTATGCAATAATCTTACATTGTTGCTACTGAATAAAAGCTTTTATGTTAATTACAGTTAAAATGACAACTTCCACTTCCTCATCTCATTCATGTGTAATCACTGTCAGTTCCTTTCATTTGTACACATTTGTTTTTTTAATGACTAATAGCTCCACCATTTAGACCTAGTAACATCTTGACATTTTTTATAACTTCTTTGTTGCTTCCTAGTTACTATAAAAACCCAGAAGTTTAAATACAGTAGGCTGAATTAGAGGATAAAATTCTGCATTCTGAGTTACTCTAAGTCTTTTTATTTTGCCTTCTGAGAACTGCTTTTGTAATACTAAATAGTTCACAATTTCTGGAATCTTCTGGAGTCACTAAGAAGCATCTGGAAAAAATGGTATTTTAGGTTTTTAAAATTGAATGTCTCATATATGCCTCTAGAAGTAATTTTTATGTGTTATGTAGTCCAGGTGGAGTAAGTACTCAATACCCTACTCTATAGCAGACAGTAAAATAAGCCAAGGTCCATTCTCTGTCATGGCAAAGCTTCCATCCATGTGGCCTGCCTCTTTTCCCTCATAACAGGGTGGTCTCATCCACAGTGCCTATTGGCTGCAGTTGCAGGTTTGTGCCACCCTCTAAATCATGTTTGTGATAAAACTTGCCATAAACCAAACCAAGCCAGGAAGAATAGAAACAGAATTGTGTAGGTGAATTTTGGTTACTACTCAAGTCTATGCCTGGGTCTTCTTTAATGTATTAATATTGATGCAATCAGATGTGGGATAGCAGCAATCAGATATTGTTAATAAGACAGAAGGCAGAAAAACTCAGCTACAGTCTCCAGTCTAACTAGGATGCATGACTGAAAAGAACATGTATATGAAAACCAAGTGACAAATACATGCTTGAAGCCCAGATCCAACATAAAAAAAAGCAAACCTAAAACCTAAAACACCTGAAAAATTAAAAAAAAACTCTACAATAAACCAAAACCAACTAAAAAGCCCAAAACAAACAAACAAAAAAACCAAAAAAACAAAACCAAAAAAGTTACCTTTCTGGTTATTAAAGATGAAAAATTGCAGAGTTTTTAGCTGTTCTCTGGTTCCCTGAACCAGTCAGGAATTGAGCTACGCTGTGATTATTGGAAAGTGAACATCATCATATCTTGTGGCACATTTTTCAGTCAATATATTGTGATTTCTATATTATTTAAATCAAGTCCATATACTCAACTCCATCATACATATAAATTACCTACCCACTCCCCCAACCCAGAATGAAGAAACACTCTCCCCACGATAATTTATCATTTTGTATCAGCTGTATTAAGAAAATGCTTGATACAATCAGCACAGTAATAGTCTGTTGAACTTCTACATAGGATTTCAAGGAAAATTAACATGAAAATGTTATATATTTAAAGACCTTACTGAAGCCTTTTTCACAGATGGATTACAGCCTTACTGCTTTTTGAAAACACATGCCTGCATATAACAGTGGAGAATTGATCACTAAGAGTTCATTAATGATGAATCGTTGAGCATTCATGATCAATAATTCACAGAATTTATTATGGTGGAAAACCTTGCTAACTGTAAAGGCCAAGATCCTTGTTAACTGAATTTCTAAGGATAGTAGTCCAAAGTAAAATAGCAGCAAAAATGTGAAACAGCTGTTATCAGCCTTATCATAGAATCATAGAATCATAGAATTGGCTGGTTTGGAAGGGACCTCAGAGATCGTCGAGTCCAACCCTTGAACCACCTTGAACCAGCCTTATATGTTAAACTTTTTAAATGTTGGTTGAAAGTCATTTGCTCACCTGGAGAGACTGGAGAGGAATTATTCTAAATGTGGATGTGAGAAGGAGGAAAAAGAATGGGAGAGAAAGAGGCTGAGCACCCTGCATTTTAATTTGCATCCTTCTTCCATTAAATCACCAACTGTAACTCCCAAAAGACCTTGTGATGATGCAATGTCACCTTCTGTACATTACAAAACACAAAGTTCTCTGTAGTCATCTTGTGTTCTCCTTTTAACTACGTTTCTTTAAAACATATATTCTAAAACATCAGATGATGCACAATTCATGTTTTCCTTGCTCGTTGTAATTTTTATTTTTTTATTTTTTTAAAAAAGGTTTTATTGCCAGTTGAATAGCTCTTACAAAGAGCTTAAACAGCTTAGGCTGACACATTTTTTGACTGTCACGTAAAAGGGTGCTAAGAACTATGCAACATTACACTTGTTACAATGGATTTTATTTTTTCCTACAACCTCAGTGTAGAGGATATTTAAAAGTGTAAACAGAAAGCTTTGCTCCATCTCTTACTGCCTATAAAAGATTCAGCTCAAATCCCTCTACTACAGCCTTGGTATGAAAGTCCAAGTAATTTGTTATATTGTCTGCCTGTTTCTAACTAGCTACCACAAAAGCTGCCAGCAAATTCTGTATAGGGTAGGAAGGAATAAGAAAAAAAGAAAAATATCTGTAAAACAAGTATGGAAGGCTTTGAGAAGAATGAATATCACATAAAAGGTAAGGTAGCTCCTAAGAAAACCAGAGGCACTAGGGGTGTTTTACTTGAGGTCATTTAGAGAGGTTGAGGGGAATAAAAAAATGCTAAACTCAAATCAAGACCACTAACTTAATCTGTACACTGGTCTCGATGTAGAGGAAATGACAGAAAGCCTTGTGTAGCAGTGGGCAGCATTTTTATTTGGACACTACACAATAATTACAATTCTGGTCAGAAGTAATTTGAGTAGCATAGCGCTTATAAATAATAGTGTCTAATATTTATTACTGGTAATATCCTTACAGAAATGCTTATTTGTAAATACATATAAAAATATTTTGCAAAATATTTAAATGGCAATTTTTTTTAAATGCATGAATGAGAGAAAAAAAGAAATGCAGATGAGGCTTTGGAGGCTTCATTTCCGCCACAGTGACACTGAGTGTCTCTAGGCAATACCCATTTAGCTATATAGCATTTCTAGTTTCAAGACATGATAATATAAGACAATTCTCATTTTCCATTGTTGTACTTTTTCAGAATAAAGTAGTTATTAAGAAGCAGCAGAATTTGGTTCTTGAATTTAAGACCCACTGAAGTATAGATTTATAGTTTGATCCTTTGAGGAGCAGCTAAAAGTAGTATGGGGATATTTAATTTGGCCTGATTGCTTTCCATATTTTTTCTGCCTTCTCACTGGAATAATTACCAGAAAAATCAACAAAAGTCTGGATGGCTTGTGTCAGAAAAGACAGATTGGAAGGGAGCAGCTCTGGGAATTCTCATCCTCTCATCGGCACTTTCTCCATTATTTCTGGCTGATGATTGTATGGTTTGTGTACTCCTTGCTACTCAGAGGACAGGTTGTAGACATCTTTAACACCATGCTTATTTATATAAAGTTTCTTTTGCTACCAGATGACTATCAATCATTCACAGGGACTATTATTTCATTTAAACTTAATTTTAAGGTTTTTTTCTTCCACACATGTGGTAAGAATTACTAAGACATAACTGTAAATTTCTTATTGGAAGTCTTCAGAAAAGACACGGACTCTAGTGAAAAGCTTTTCTCCCTTTATTTGGCTAAAAGGCAAACTACGTTTAGTTCAGTGTAAGTCATCCTCATTCAACAGCTCAACACTTTAGGGTCAGAAGTTTGCAGATTTTGTGTATGGTGCCCTGAAAATGTTTTTTCATACTCACTTATTTAATTCTTTTAAAAAAACAAGTAAGGGCTATGGAATTTTTGAGGCTGTAGATCATGTTTGCAGCAAATGGCTAATCCAGAAGCTTCTGTGAGTAAAGAGCAAGAGCCACAAAAATATCCTGCATGTTGAAAGGATCTAGTAGGGACTCTGCAAGTAGCTAGAATTTGTGCTATTATAAACATGAAAAAGACCAACTAAAACCTTAACGTAAAATTATTTTAAATGTATTAAGAAAAATTATTACAATTTTAATAAATGTGATTCTCAAGGATTTATCTTTTCTTTTGTATAGAAACTCCTTATAAAAACACTTCTTCTCTGGATTAAAAAAACATCCTCTCTGTGATCTGATTTCCAGTTAGTCTATATTAGTCATACCTAGTTTTGGAAAGAGTCTGTATTCCCTGCACTGCATTTCCATTACTACTAAATACAGCACTTTATTCAAACTTTGATGCGGATGTTTCTCAGTTATGAAAGCACTCCACAGACAATGCAAGGAATTGCATTTCTATAGAAGATTATGACTATCCATGACAACAGCCACCCTCGAAACCAGGACTGAACTGGCAAATGTAATAGTAAAACAGGACATTAGAACTGCACCAGATTTCCAGAAGCACCTTTGTGATTTAAGAGCAAAATCTGATGGCTCAAAGTTCCTTGCTCATTTAAAAAATTCTACTGTAAAGTGAAGTTTCTGCCACTGATTTTGCTAAATGTATGTGGGTCAAATGATCTGATTATCCTTTCACAGTATAGGTTTTCTGACTCATCAGCTTTTTGCATTTGTTCTGATTTTATATTTCGTGGATGTAGATAAAAGAGGACAGTAGGTAATATTTCCCTGCTATATGGTGACTACTTCCTACATCTTTTTCACCACCATGTCTGAAAGCAGTTCCTATTGTATTGTTTTCAGTAACTTATTACTGGCAGTTCTGTTATGAATCCCAAATGCACTTTCTTTGGAGTAATAATTTTTTTTTCTTCATTTACTCCTGTCCTCGAAGTCATCCAACTTTTCAACAGCAACAACATTGTATTAACACATACTTTTTTTTTCTGTCAAGATCATGAATGAAAAGGTCTTTCCCATCTTTGGAAAACTCTATACACATTCTGCATTGCCTAATACAGGTAATTCTTGTACTTTTTAATATTTTCACTATATATTTTCAGGAAATTTCCATTCTTGGTACTAACTTTATCCAAAAACCTTACCTTCTCCAGTTTTTCAGCAACTTCACTTCAGCAACTTCATATTTCCTATATGACATTGTATCATATATTTTGGGGAAGCATTCTTATACTTGAGCTACAATACCTGTTTCATTAAAAACATGACTTACATCAGCAAAGAAAGATAGCTGGATGGTTTATCAAAACATGACTTTCAGAAGCTCAATTTTACTTTTTGACTTGATTCTATTATTTATTGTACTTTTTCTTTCCTCTCAATTAATTGCCTAATTCCTTACAAAATGTTATGTTTGACTATGCATAGTTGTCTGGATAACATCTTTTTTCCTGCCTTTCATATAGGTGCAACATTTTTTGTTCTCCAATCTTATGCTTTCATCCACAATCTCATTTTTTTGGAATTCCTATCCTACCTGCTAATTATCTCAAATTTTTTAAATGGTTGATTATGCAGTTATCTAATCTAGACTGCATTAAGATGTCTGAGTTCCATTCAGATAATTTTTGTATCTTAGTTTCTGTAATTAGCTTATCTCTCCCATTTCATTTTGAAATAATTGCTCTTGTTGAAAGCTGAGGCAAAGTATTAATTTAGTATGGGGGCCGTTTCCATTTCAACATTGACCCTTCTTTTTTTTTTTATTTATTCTGTTTAATTTATATTCCCAAAATGCCCTTCTTTCCTATTTATTTTAATATCTTTTAAAGGTTTAACTCAGCTTGACTTTTGGCTATGTTCCTTTTATCCCTAGACTTCTTGACCTCCAAGAGATGATTTCTTGGCTGATCAGTCCCTTTTTCCATTCCTTGAAGCTCAATGCTTACTCCTAATATCCTTTTTGTTTATTCATCCAGCTAGGTCTGAAGCTCTTCCTTTTACATTTTTTTTAATAGAAACATGTTCTAGAAGTTTTATGAACATTTTCCTGAAGCCTCCATCTATGTTCAAGTCTTGAATCCTGTCCAGATGACTTAATTAACTGGAATTTCCACTTTTAAATCAGATTTGTGCCATCGGAATAGAGTTAGTGTGATTTATTTTGCCTTGATTTCTCTCCCTCCTCCCCCTCCCCTCCCACCCCCATTTATTTTAAACTGAACCTCTCAATGAACATTTCTTGCAAGGTTATTTTCTTATTCCACTATTTTACAATGTCTTCAGACTAAGTCTGCAATATGATTCTTAGTTGTCTCAGTAATTACATGTAAGCTATCACATTTTTAAGGTCTAATAATGAATAACAGCATTGGCTTTCCAATCTATATCTTGGAACCAATGTCTCCCATGCTACTACATCTTACAGAGCCATTGCTCACTGTTGGCTTCTTTATTCCTCTCATTTTAAAGATCTTTTGGTTGCCACAATTTTCATTCAAAGAAAGGTTCTATCCATATACCCTAGGAAATTTCCTTTTCCTTCCTCCAGCTTTGATTTCTTTCCTTTGTTGCCTCCAGCTAACCATTTTTCTCATGTGTTGTATCTCTACTTACTGTTTTTCTGACTCATATTTCTTACAAAGTTGTCCATTTCTCCAAATCCTTCCCTCCCTTTCCCAAACACATGGGAATGATTAAGTTTTTCTGCAGACTTGTTCCAAGTTCACCCATCTAAAACACCCAAAGAAAGGCTCTTTACTATCTCTTTGAATAAAACTCTGGTTCTTTGGCCTAAGTGTGGCAGCTTTTGCCAGTATTTCTGACTTTTCTCATTCTACTGTGATTGTTGTAGGTCCTGGAATTAGCAGCACAGATCTGGGCTTCATATTTGCTCCAGGGTGTTCAAGCAGGCAGAGGTTACATGAAATCTACAGGACAAATATAGCCCATAGAACCACTCACATGGCTTTCCAGGAATAAAAGGCAGGATGAACAGCTTTTTCTTAATGCCTTTGTCCTTTCAAGCCTGAATAGGCTGATTGGGTTGGAAAAATGATCTGGGTTGGAAGGGACCTGAAAGATCATCTAGTTCCAACCCTGTACTGAAATGAGGCAACCAGGTGCCACTAATTGCCAGGGAGTGAGCATGAGCTTGTGTCAAGCCCACCTGTGCCTAATTAGGGCAGGCCCCCACTGCACATGAGCTGGACCAGGGGGCCAATAAAAGGTGAGTCCCGAAGCACAGGCTCAGCTCAGTCCTGAGCATGCTTTGCAGAGAGGCCAGTTGCTCTTGGAGCACTGTATTACCTTTATTGCGCCACTAGTGCTCATCGCCCTCAGGGTGAGGCTCTGAGGAGTCTCAAACCCAGGGCCTACGAAACTGCAATACTGCGGCTTAGCCAGCTGCGCCACCAGAGCCTCACCTTGAGGGCGATGAGCGCTAGTGGTGCAATGAAGGTAATACAGTGCTCCAAGAGCAACTGGCCTCTCTGCAAAGCATGCTCAGGACTGAGCTGAGCCTGTGCTTCGGGACTCACCTTTTATTGGCCCCCTGGTCCAGCTCATGTGCAGTGGGGGCCTGCCCTAATTAGGCACAGGTGGGCTTGACACAAGCTCATGCTCACTCCCTGGCAATTAGTGGCACCTGGTTGCCTCATTTCAGTACACAACCCTCCTGCATGGGCAGGGACACCTCCCACTAGACCAGGTTTGAACAAACCCCATCCAGCCTGACCTTGAACACTTCTGGGAGGAGAGAATCCATGACTTCTCTGGGCTTCCTGTGCCCTCACAGGAGAGAGTTTCTTCCTAATAGCTAATCTAAATCTCTTTGAAGCTGTTACCCCTCATCCTATCACTTTAGCACCTAATAAAGTATCCCTTCCCATCTTTTCTGCAAATCCCCCTTTAAGTATGGGAATATCACTATAAGATCTACCTGAACCCTTGTCTTCTCTGGTCTCAACAGCCCCAACCATCTCAGCCTGACTTCACAGGAGAGCTGCTCCATCCCTCTGATCAGCTTTTCGTCCCTCCCCTGAAACTGATCCTACAGGTCCCCATCTTATGCTGGGAGCCCCAGAGCTGGACAAAGTATTTCAGGTAGTGTTTGAATCAGAGATACTTCTTTTGATGCAGCAAAAGCATTAAAATCTCTTGAGTAATCGTGATCCATAATAAGATACATACTGATGGGCCAGAAAGTACTTGGTTCCTATGCTACCTCAGAGCAAACTCTTACAATAACAATGGAAGGAAAAGCAATAAGGTAGGTAAAATGTGCATATATGACATTTATAGACACTGTCCTGCTGTAACTAAAAAGGATTAAAACCTGCAGCACCTAGTGGCCTCAGCAGCAGTCTGTGCAGTACCAGTGAAAACTCTCAAGTCATGTTTTGTGTCTTTGGGCTGACGTTGCAGGTGTCTTCCAGAAGAACTTATTTAACCCCCAGTCCTAAAAATTGTCATGTAATACATGCCCTGAGCTGTAGGAACTGTCTCGAAAAATGCTTGTTTGTTTAGGGAGTATTCCTTCTGAAAAATATTTCTTCTACAAAGGGGGGTGATGTGTATTTTTATAAACATTAACCAGAAGATGTGTTTTGAAAATACATTTTCAATAAAAATAGTTTATTTTGGACTGATAGAGCGTTCCTGATTTTTAGCATATTAACAAAGTGATCTAGTATTTTTGAGTCCCATTTGTTGGGTTTTTTTTCTGTTGCAGAGAACATATTAAGATAAGACCATAAAAAAAGACATTTAAGTGACCTGTGTGTGACAAAACCTCAGCTCCATGCCCTTATTCACACTCACAGCTCCTATTTCTTCCTCCCCCCAAACCAAGAGACTCTGTCATGACCAATCCACTGACCCCTGCTTCTTGTTCCCTTACTCCCCCCCAGCTGGTCCTCTTTGCAAGTCCAAAGCCAAAAGTGTTGGTCTGGCCATGGTGTACTGTAAGTAATGCCGTGGATTTGAAACCTTACACACAAGTAACAACACTTGTTGCTGCTGCAGCACATGCCTTTGGTTTTGAGAAGTTTGCTTACATTTGTACCACAGCCTGAGAACTTCTCTCTGGTCTGAAAGCACAGCTGTGATAACTGTGCTGGGTGCAGTGATGCTGATCACTCCGCAGGGAAGTAAGAATATGTGAAATAACAAATAATTGTATACAGACAACAATATATTTGCTCTTGTATTGTAAGGGAATGCATTTTCTTCCAGAGCATTTCCTGAAAATAAAATCAGGCTCAGTTATAGCCAGCATATTTCTGTAGTCTATTTTTACCACTGTAGACACTGGAGAAACAGCGAAGCTGTCTAACATTCCCTGCTCTATTGACTCAGCCTGAGCCTTTTGGAAACACTTTATAGATTCATGCAATGGGTGATACTTGATTTGATGCAATGTTTCTTTTGACCAAGAAATCAGAAATCTAAACCCAGGCCACAGAAAACATGAGCTGTTACTGTTCTGATGGTGGTTCCTGAACAAGGACAAGTCAGGTTGTTTTCTGTGTAACTGAGACATGAACAGTATCACATGGAGAGGGCATTGCATGTCTGCTATGCAGGTGCTAACTTATCTACAGTTTAGTTCCTCTTCCTGCAAGGTGGAAAGAGATTTACTTGATTACTTCTCAGGATTACTGTAAGACTTAATAAAGAAAACATTTTGAAATTGTCACACAAAAAGATAAAAGCGTTTGTTAAATATATTTTTTGCAGAGCAGCAATAATGAATTACATTTCAGCACTGACTGCTCCTACAGTTTATCTGTTATTTAACTGTGAATGTCAGCAAAAAAAAGAACACTGAAGACAATATTTTTAGCTACATACTAAGTAGAATTTTTAGCTAATGAAATAAAATTTGAACGTTGCAACTTCAAAAAAAACCCTCACTAAAAACCCCAGAATAAGTACAACAAACCTGCTTTTTCACATAAAAATAATAGCAAAGTAGTTCATTAAATGGAGCATTTTATTTAGCGGAACATTTTTATGGGCCTGGTGATACCGAGAAATTGCATGTTCTTGTCCTTAGATTCTTTCATTTGCTTTGCTTTTAAACAATATATGAACAAAATGGCAGAGGAACTGATGAGACAGGCTTTGTTTCATCAAACGAAGGAGTCATATATGTGAACTCAAAGAAATGAGAAGGTTTGTCTCTTTCCCAGTATTGTTATATGCTTTCGCAAGCACAATTTTGGTAGATGTAATAAAATAAACAGATTGTTTTTAAACAGATGTTCTTGTGCTGGTCTGCATGGGAACAGCTGATATATGAGGGAATAGTCTCAGACCCAGTACAAAAATAATATTTAAATTGGAACAAGTGCTCTTGTGATTTACACCTAACCTTGCTCTCACTCTGACAGACAGCCAAGTGTTACAGAGAAATGTTCAATGTGAGTTCTCATTTTGAAGCAGCACAGATTTGCAGAGAGAAAAGCATGAAGGGTGAAAGACACCATTTAGCATTATCTTTAATGCAGTTCAATGAGTTGTAATGGGCTTGTTGACTACAGTTTGTACAACTACTTTCAGACTTTTAAAAACCATAAATATTTTTACTAACTAGCCTGACTTTAAGACTATGAGTTTCAAAGGTGTCTAATATTAAATTCCTTTTGAATTTGACCCCTGAGGTGCCATTCAAAGAACCTGATCCAACAGATCCCCTGGGATCTAAGAGCACAGAGCATATTGTCAGATCAAATTTTATGTTAGCTCTAAAACTCTCCCCCACTGCACTAAATGCTAAAGCTGCCCACCAAAGAGAGGTTGCATTCTCTGCTACAAGCACACTTTCAGTGCTCAAAGTGAAGAATGAGAAGGTGCCAGATGGAAAATCAGCACTGGGGAACATTCTGTGGAGTGGTAAATCAGTGATGGAGAACACTGTGAGCATAAGAAAGGTTTGTCTCACAGAGAACATAACTGTAGGTGGACACAGGATGTGTATGGAATCTTAGAAGAAAGGTAGAATAGCTGTTCCCCTGGGTCAACTGTTAAAAAGAAAGTGTGGCCCAGCCAGGGCCATGCTAAATGGAAGGACACTTTTTCTCCACTACCTCCGGTCTGTAACACTGCCAGTCAGCATATAGAAAAGCTTGTAACAGGCAGCAATAGTGATGCTCAGACTTGGGATAAGCTACAGAATAAATCTGAGACATGATTTGGCAAAATTGTTCAGGCAGGCCCACAGTGCAGAGGAGTAGTAAAGAAGAGTTAAATTCCCTCAAAGAGAGTTTCACTAATGGGCAATCTATAAAATCTCATCCTACAGCTCATCACTAGAACATTAATAAATAAATGAAGATGTAACCAGGCAAATATCTGCCAGTTTTGGAAGCCTTTGCCATGTGGTATATGTGCTCTGTCTGTATATGAACTCAAAGTTTAACATGAAAGTTGTTACTATAAAGGCCTAGAACAAAAAATAAAACTACCTGCATGGAAGCAAAGGCAAACATTTCTTAGGTTTATTTAATGAAGTCAAACATTTCTTAGGGCTCTGCATGGAGCTTTTGCAGAGGTTAACTTAGAGATCAGGTCTGGTGTCAGGTCCTAGGTTAACTCTCTGTCTTCTACCATATCCCTCAGTGTGTCGCATCGTACAGTGACAGTCACACTGGATTCTAAGTAATAGTTTAATAATGTTTTTGGAATGGCTGGTGCAGTGCATGGTGAAGATACCTGTGCCTCTGCCAGTATGGAGCCAAACCAAACATACATAAGGCTGGGATGCCCTAGAGTTACTCTTATTACCAAAATTCCAAACAAACCTCAAATTATAACTTCATTTTCCCTTTTTTAAAAGTTTGAATGAACTTTTTAGAAAAGACATGGCAAAATCATAATTGGAGATCCCTTAGCTATATGTCTGGAAATCAGTCAGTTTTTGAGACAATCTTGGACTACAGATCTGATTCCTTTATCTTCTTTATCCACAAGTGCAGTTCATATAAATACAGATCAAAACCCAAACTCTGCCTTTGAGGACCCAGAACTATATTACAAATACTTTCAGTTGCCTTTCTTGTTAGGCAAAAAATGACAATCTTGGATGACATTATCTTTCCAGCTTGTACTGATCTGCAGTTTGCAACAGGATGGACTTCTTTTGGGTTTTCTTTTGAAAGTGGGGATTTTTCAGGAATGTTGGTGATGTAAATGGCACAGCATTTTGGCCCATTTTGATTCCTGCATCCTCCTACATAGTCTATAATTCCATAAGATTATCACCAGATGGCAAAGACATTCAAATGTTCTCTGGACACAGTTCTCCAAAGTGGTCTCAAGAATCAGAGTATTTAGTAAGGTGTGTAAAAGAAAGTGGTAATAAGGTTGGTACTAAGGGTGGTTTCACTCCCATATTTTTGGACCACTCTCTAGGAAAAGATTTTATCCAGTGCAGATGATAAATAGCAATAAAGTAATAGAGTCTCAATTAAAATACTGTCTTTCTTTGAGTTTAAAAATGGTGCCTTACTCATAGGTCTGATTCCTGTGTTTGCATTTTGAATCATTTCTACTTGGTTTATTGACAAAAATAACATTGTGCTACATTTTCTTTTCTCAAGAGCCAGAAAAATATGAAAGATAGAGCTGCACATTAGGTTCTATCTTTCCCTTTCCAAATTTCAGATCTTGAGGATCCTGTTTTGTGTCATCATAATTATCAGTTTGGGAACTTTTTAAAGAAAAAATCTAAGATTTACCCTTTGTTTTCCTACAACAAAATTGAATTGGCACAGAAGTTCCTCTTAATTTCACATAAAAATTTCATTACCAATAATAGTAGAAGAAATAATGGCTGGAAGAAAACTAATACAAAAGTCCATCTGGATTTCAGAGGGTATCTAGAGTGCCAGATAGAGACAGTATTTCTGCTTAGGAAAGTAGAATGCTTGCTTCAGGATTCATTGATATTTAATAAGCATGGCATCTCATACTGCTTTTCTGCAGCAAGGTTTTAATTTTAAAACTGGAAACGGTATCATTTTCACCATGGTAGTTCCTTCTGGACTCTATAAGCTCAGTTTCTTCTACACAGAACTAAATGTCTTCAAGTTCCGTGTAAATAGGTTTTCCTCTAAAAGGAAGTATTAAGAAATTAACATTAGCAGTGTAGGTCCTAGAGCCTTCTTGTAGCTGCTGTTCAAAAGCTTCTCAAAGTTTGCATTTTCTTTAAAATTTCAGAAAGCAACAATATCAGGACATCTTCAAAGAAAATCATTGTCAAGAGCAAACTTTTGAGGAAAGCATATTTGAAATGAAAACATAAACTACAGAAAGGGTCCTTAGATTAGGTCTTGAAACACTCAGAAGATTCCTGAACTATTCGGTAATTACAATTGCAGTTTAAAGATGCATTGCCCATGGGTTAATTGTTGCACAAAAGTGGCTTTTCACAGCTTTGAGTATTATTGCCTGTAACTTGTACACTCTAAGTTGTAGAATACAAAAAAAAATTTCACTGGAGATGTGAACTTTGACAATACAGTGGCATCCAGTAGTATCTTCCATATGAAATTATAGTAGATAAGTGACATACAGCAATTTTGTAATGAGCTCACTACAGTAAATAAACAATCAGAAAGATGGACAACAAGATATCCAAGGGAAATTCTTCTTCCATAATAATTCTCTGGGTTTTAGCAGGTAGCTTTAAATTATTAACTTTAGAAGTAATTTAAAATATCGTTCAGCAGAAAATTGTGTCATCTGCATCACAGTGATACCCAGATTTGGAAATCTTCACTTCAAATTACATTTACCATTCAGTTTCTCCTTGTAAATGGAGTCTGAACATTCCAAACCTTCTTCCAGTTGTCACTTGGCGTTGCTGGTGTAGTACAATCATTTTCAACTGATTTACTCTAGTTAATGCTGGTGTGATCTACATCTGAATGTGGCCCTGAGTGCTGGGTAACTGTTTTTTCAGATTTTAGTAAATACATGTGCTAAACTCATTACAGAGTGTGCTTGAATGATCTTCTCAAGTGTTTTTCAGCTTTCGAAGCAGCTAAGTAATTAAGTGCTGAAAGAAGAGCAAAAAGACCTCTTTCTTACTGATGCTAACCCAAGTGTAAAAGCAAGAGTATTGAACTCCAAGAAGGTAAAGTGATGAGGTTGGTGAAAGATTCAGTTTTTATCCAGTTCAAAGAAAGATTAAACCGGGAAAGAACAAAAAAAAAATTGTTGAGTGCAAAATATAGTGTGACATTAATCATATTTATCTCCTTTTTTTTTTTTTTTTTTTTTTCTTCAGCTTGCTAATGTTTTTATAATTTTTGAATTACCTATTTAGAAACACTTAAGGATGAAATGACAAAGGGTATTTCCAGTTAATCTTCATAAAAGTTTGGTGCTTCTGCTTAAGCCAGTACATGCGTCATACTACTTTCATTTGTCCAGCTGCTAATATAAATGATGATCTGTTGAAGTGCACCTCTCTTGGCAATACAAAGCTGGCAAGGATATCTGGACAGTTGCTTTCATTTACTTTATGAAGAAGTACAACACTCTGTGTACCAGCACTCACTGCACTGCATGAAACAGTCGTGCAAATATAGACTGGCCATCTGAGAGGCTTAAGTAGCAAATCTTTTCTTACAGAGACCTATGACTTGCAGTGATTGTGAGTTTTTACAGATTTTGAAAGGGAGAAATTAGACTAATTTCAGAATCAACAGAGGTATAAAAAGCCTCAGTCTCCTTTGCCCTGTACCATATCTGGACTTACTGTAAATATGTGGGATGAAACTCTGGTCACATATAACAGGCATCCTTTGACTTCCATGTACCCTAGACAGTCATCTCCATTCTTAGAGAAATATTTGGCTGCCATTGGTTACACTGAGATGGTACACAATGTCTTGTGAGCATGGCTGAGGGACAGAAGCATTTTTGTCTGAAATCTTTTGGAACTGCTAATTTCCCAGGCTGATGATAAGCTCCATGGGGTAGAGGTGGTTACAAGAGCAATTTCTGACTGAGATCTGTGCTGGGAAGGCACTATTTGTATGTAGGTGTGGGCACCAAGTTTTCACTCTCTTTTTAATCTTTGAGTTGATTGAAATCTATTCTGTGAAAACTGGACTTTTAGAGTACTCTTTTTTTTGCTTTTTCAGATTGTTTTCTTCCTAGAGAACCCAAAAACTGAAAAAAAGGAAATTTCCACTTATTTCCACTTTATTTTCACATGCTAATTACAAGTTTTCCTAGTTCCCTATTCTGCACCTATGTCACAGCATTTTTATTTTTATAGTGTAGTCATGCTACATTTACAGAATCATGCTGAAAATCTACTTTTATTTTTTTTAATATATATATATATGAACATATGCTTTGAAATAGAAAAGTTTGTAAGAAAAGCATCCACAAAATTTCATTTTCTGTGTCAGTATATTTATGGCACCACAATTCTCTGATGGCACAGTACAGTGATTATAAACACAGCAGTCAGAGCTTAATCATTCCCATCAGTAATGATTTCACTCATCCTCAGATGTCCTTAAATGTACCATGTCTGAGCTGACACAGCATAATATAATGGTGATGTGCTTATTTGTTGAGAATTAAGGCCCTTGATTCTAAAATGGGATGCTCAGCAATTTGTAATCCTAGAATACAAAAAAACCTAGATGAACTTGCATGGTGGTGACTACATATCTCCTGGTTTAATGATTTTTGATTGCTAGAGAAAGTGCACAGATATGAAGAAAGGTTCAAAGTAAGATTAAGTAGAACATTAAATTGTGATTTAGCTAGTTGCATTTCTTCTAGTAAGTCAGTAATAAATCACTGACCTAACATCACCTTGGAGGATCAAATTTTCCTGAAACACTTGAAACTGAGTACTTGAAAAAGTATAGTCATTAAAGATTGCACTGAGCTCTGCAGAAGAGTGGTGGTATTTTCCTGGATGTTTTAACAGTATTCTAACTTGTATTCAATCTTCTTATATTTCCCCTGCTGACTGACAGGAAATGCTCTAGTTTTTAATCTATTGGGGGTTTTGTCTGATTTTGGCTTTTTTTTTTTTTCTTCTTTTTCCTGCTGTGTTCTGCTAAAAGTATTTTGTGCTGACAGGGGCACAGCTGATTTTGGAACAAAGAAGTAAAGAAATCAGTTCACGATAATGGTGGTGAATTGTTACATTTGCACTTGAGTTTAGAAGTCTAATGAAAATAAGATGATCATCTTCTTATTTGTATCTGGAGTCTGCACATGCCAGTAACTGCTGAGCACTTGCCAAGGTTCTGGCAGCTCAAGCTGCTACAGCTTCTAAGGGTATTTGGCACATACCCACTGAGGTGACTCCTTATGACTGCACAAGCTGCATTATGTCTGTTCCTCTGAAAACTTTCCTTCATTCCTGTTGTCCAGAACTGCTTTGTACCATTAGAGTAAGACAGCATCTTCCAGTTTGCAATATGTTGTGCATTACTGAAATTCCCTCTCTGTTGATTTAGGGTATGAAATTTGCTTAAATAAGACCTCTGTCTTCTCACTGGTGTATTGACACTGGATGTGACCCAATCAATTTTGTAAATTTTGAAGAACTGGTAAAGTCAAGTTGTAAAGCATTTTTAAGGTGACGTTATCTGATCTGAGGCTCTCCTTTCCAAAGGCTTCCTTTCTAAAAATGGATTGCAATTCTTAACATACATTGGACTTAGATCACATCCTTCTAACCTCAGTGTTACTTCCCAGTTTCAAATATCTCTTGAGATTGATATCAGATGACAGGCCAAAAACCTTTGTTTTACATAGGTACATTAAGTTACAATTTCAACTATATTTGGAGGTGTGCTACAACATTTTGAGGTCTTGAATGGTGCCAATGGCTTTAGCTTTCTCCATGAGTACAACATGAGCAGCTGGTGTCTCTCAGCAGGTCACAGCATCACTGATTCCTTAACTCAGCTTTTCAGCACTGAGAGAACCTATTCCTATATATAGCTTGTAAGAGACTTTATAATCTTCCTGTATTAGGGTCACTATGAAATATAAAATAATTATTAGCAAATTAATAAAAAACTCGCACACAATAACTATGCATAGAGGCCAAATGAAACCTTGATGTAATCAGTGGAACTTAATTGATTTCATATGATCTGTTCCTACCTCCATGTTATTTGAACTTAGTCATCTATGTGAGTGCTTAAAATAATTCTGTGAAATCACTCAGATTAGCACTATACCAAAATGTCTGATAAAACAAGGGCTTTGTTTTACTATATTAAGGGATTTTAATAGCAGAATTGAATAGATTTTTATGCACTTGAACTTTGATCAAGAAAAGAATGTAATTTTCTTACCAAAAGATCAGCATTGTTGTATACAGATGGAAAAAAAAAATTCAGAAGGGCATCAAAGAATAATATTGTGCTCTGTCTCTTGTTAACACAGAAAGTGGAATTCCAATTTGCATTTGCATCACTTGGCAAACCTGCTGTAAAAACAAACTCAACACCACTATTCCCCTTTTTTAAAATATTTTGTCTAGTTGTATTACCAGAGATCTTTGTCAGAGATCTTTGCTTGAGGTCAAAGAGGCCATTGTATTGCCTGTATTCATAAAAGTGTAAATAATCTAACAGGACATAGAAGATTGACATGAGTTGAAGGTGTCTCCTTTAGTCTTTGCCAGTTTTTGCCAAATTGAATGCAGATGTGTTTAGTGGAAAATTGCTAATAAGGCGTGATCTCAAAATGAAGCAGCAAAAAAATTGCCCTTACAGTGTCCTTACAATGTTTTTAATTCAGGTGATATAAATAACTGAAATTCATCTCCCCTCAAAACGTGTGCCCCCAAGGAATAAGTGCTACAAAATGAGTTGTAACAAATCAGCAATAAAACCCCCACCTTTGCCCAAGTCCAAGATTTCAATTTAAGATGAAGCTCAGTAAAACTGTTGCCAACATTTCTGTTCAGCAATAGGAAGTGCCTTTTACCCTTTCTCCCTTGTAAGATCCAGTTACCCCATATTCCTTCCAGCTGGTGGCTCACTGACAACTGAAAAGTGTCCTTTATTCTTCTTCTGTAATATATGTTCACATCATGATGCTGCAATCTGTCCAGGAGCCAGGGAGTTCCACGTGCCTTGCCTAAAAGTTCATTGCAGTTTCCCAAGCAGATCATAGGAGTGAGCTTCAGTTTTTTCTATCAGTTTTAATAAGAAACATAGAAACAGATGTGAAAGTTCTTTAATATGAAAGGACTCCTAGCTCAACTGTAGTGTTACACGTTGCTTGCTTTTTACACGGTGTAGTTTCCACCATTTTGTTGAAAGTAAGGGCTTTTATAGAACCACATTTGGTCCATGGGCTGCACGTTTCAGCTTATACAGAAAATTTGAAACAAATGAAAAAAGTTAATTTACCCAAGACCCAAAGTGATTGGGGTTTCTGCACCAAAAATATCTATGCTCAGAAACTAGTTCACATAAGGCAAAAATTCCAGAGGCAACCAACATCAGACATATGCCTGATGCTAATGGCTTTCTCTTTTTTCTCCATGTCATTAAGGTGCTTATAACAGCATTTCTTTACAGAAGACAATATGAAACCATAAGCAGGAAAAGGACAATATGAGACTCATGGTTTTTCTCACATAAATCTGATACATTGCTGAATATTGTTGTATTTTTCACTTCACATTGACTGTTGAACCCTAAGAAAATAGATTAAATGAAAGTGGGAAAGTGTGTAGAGCCCAAGCTG
Source organism: Calypte anna (assembly GCF_003957555.1). Lineage (NCBI taxonomy): Eukaryota > Metazoa > Chordata > Aves > Apodiformes > Trochilidae > Calypte > Calypte anna. Next base: position 120,099,630 of record NC_044245.1, read on the forward strand.
CAGAAAGCTGTCCTTCACACCTGTACAAAGGGGAAATCCTCATTCAAAGGGGAATTCCTCATCCAAAAGGCCTGTGATCAATTGTGCAAGAATGACAGAAGCAGAGACAATAGCACCTCAGAAATCGATTTAAAAAATCAAAACCTTTTTGATTACTGATCTTTTCTTGGGGGCAGGAAGAGTGTAGAAAAATTAACTAATGTACATGAACCTGCTCTTTATCAGAGGACAATAGGTATTCTATAAATATACGAGTGTTCTCATTTCTCATGATCTTTATTGCACACCAGGCTAAATTACAGTCACAGGACTCAAACAAAACCTGCAAAGTTGCTTTTTTTCTCTATTAAAAAAGGACTTTTAGATGGCAGCTTCATAGAATAAAATTGTAGCTGGATAAGTAGTCCGTGTTTTTTTATTGACAACTATTAAATGGGACCAGTGTTTTAAATTTAGAGTGGTTCAAATGCATGGTTTCTAATGGGATTTGACTATTTTGCCTATAGACAAACTATACCATATTGTGAACAAGAGTTTTACTTAGTCTTAATCATAGCACTGAAAGAATAGCATAGCAGGCTCTTCAAAAGTTTGGGAACCAAAACATGAAATCATGTTAGAAATCAGAGTAACTTGACCTAAGTACAAAGAGAGTTACCAAGTTCTTCCTTAAATGGGAAGAAGCCTTCTGTAGATAGAGGGTTCTTTCCCTTGGGTTCTAGTGTCATATATCATAGGGTTGAGATGAAGTTCAAAGTCAGACAAAGTCAATATCTTTGACCTTCTCTTAGCAAAACAAACAGTAATCCTGAGTGTCAGTAAAAGCTCTAGTGATGCATGTTTTTCTTAAAGGGTAGAGTCAGGGACCCTGCTCTCCTTTCTTTTCTGAGGGTGAATTTATTCCACTGATGGAACAAACACTGCACTTTAAGTCAGCTCAGAAACTGAAGAATGTCAATGTCTAAGTACAGTGACAGTAACTCCATGCATACAGAAGGTGGATAAGGGAGGATTTTGGATCACAACAGTTGTATAGTTACTGAACACGTAAGGCAAGTTCTTGCCTTTTGATGATACATCCCGAAGGAGAAGAATCTTCAAGAAAATAATATTACACACTGATTCCCAGTCTACCTCTTATCATGTGCTTAATCAAGTATTTCTTCCTTGCAAAGTTTTTACTGAGTTTGTACAAAAGATTAAAATTGACATTTTTGCACAATTTCTTCTAGGGCATCTATAATTTTTTTGCTTTTCATTAGCTAAGTTTAATCAGTTTTACTCACCCTTAACCACATTTTTTTCTCGTCTTCCTGACTATTCATTAGTAACTTATCAGATAGAATTTTCTAAAATTATTCTAAGTTTTCTCTTTGTAAGATTTTATTTACCTTTATATTTAGTACGTTGGAATGATCTTCCTTACAAATGGCTAAATTTTACCACTGACTCAGGATTTTTTACTTTTTTCAACCTTTTTTTTTTTTTTTTTTTTAACTTTCATATATGGTAGTGATCTGAGCCTGTGCATCTCACTTGTAATGAATAAGGACTACATTAAAGGTTGTTCCATTTCAGTGCCAGGAGATAACTATTTCTCCGCAGTAGTGTTGTATTGCTTTTCTTGCAAGAAACTGATCTGACTTTGACTGTCAAACAAAGAATATCTTAGGTTGGAAGTAGTCTCAAAACAGGGTCACCTCTGAGCTCAGACCAGGTTGCTTATGGCTTGGGGACTTTCCAAATTCATGGGACACTTCTGCTGCTTCTGGGTCATCCACGAGAGGGAAAAGTTTCTTAATATATTCTCGCTGAACCTTTTGCTTCATCGAATCATAGAATCATTTGGTTGGGAAAGACCTTTAAGATCAACAAGTTCAACTGTTAAGCTAGCACACTGCCAAGTCCACCACTAAAATCTGTCCCTAACCACCACATCTGCATATCTTTTAAATCCCTCCAGGGACAGTGACTTAACCAGTTCCCTGAGCAGCCTTTTCCAGTGACTGGCAAAACTTTCAGTAAGTAATTTTTTTTATAAAATCCAATCTAAAACTACCCAGGCACAACTTAAAGGCCATTTCCTCTTGTTCTTTCACCTGTTACTTAAGAAAATTCATATTGTCTTCTCTTGTTCTGCTGTGCACCACTGTGAAAATACTGGCTCCATCTGCTTGATTATCTCCTCATGGATTCTGCCACACCACTATCAGGACTTCCTCAAAGTCATCTCTCCTCCAGGCTGAATGAAGCCTCTTAGAAGCTCTTAGGTTCTTCTCAGGGCAAATGCTCCAGCCCCTGATCTTCTTGGTGTCCCTCTGTTAGAGTCACATCTTATTGGTGTCTTTTTTATATAGGGTGGTCTGTGTGGGGGGAAACTAGATGCAATACTACAGAATTCTGGATGCTGTCTAAAAACTGGCAGGTAAAAGGGAATAAGTTCTTCTGTTAATACATCCCAGGAACTGGTCAGCCTTCAATATGAGGACATATATTCATTTTGTCTACCAAACCCCCAATCCTTTTCCACAGAGCTGCTCCCTGACAGTATCCCAGTAGGACCAGCTTGTATCAAGATTTTTTTTCCATCTGAAGGATATGGCATTTGTGCTTCCTGAGTTCCCATTGGCCCATTCCTCCAGCCCCTCTATCATTTTTCCATCCTTCCCCACCTTCTCCACTTCCAATCAGTCAAACATAGTAGGCAGGGCTTCCTCTCTTTCTCTGCAGTTGAATTTCAGCCGCTCATCTCTGCTGGGTCTGTCCTCCTCCCAGGTGCTATGTAGTCTGCTCTTTGTTTCACCTATCCTTATGTGGTGACCTGAATCCTTAACCATGGCTCTGGCAAGGGAGGACATATTTTCCCACCATATCAGGCTGCAGGCTAGGATGGGGATGGCCACTTTTTGCCCCCAGAGCTCTGCATGTGTCAAGGCCTCTGTGATGTCTCCAGACAGGGCCGGGGACAGTGCCCTGTGGCTGTCACCAGTGCCGCGTTGAATCCATCAGCTTCCCTCCAGTCACTCAGCTGCACGAATTTCTGTTTCGGGAACTGCAGACAGGGCCTGACCATTATGTAAGTCTCTTCCTGGGACTAGTTGGCTTCTCCACACTCCCAAATCAGGAGGCAGCTGAAGATAAAAGTTGTTCCTTTTGGCCATAAGTAGCTGACAGAAGTATTCAGATTCTTCTAGATTTGGTAGAAGAAAAATGTGAAGCTAGACTTTCCAAGAAACAACACTCACTCAGATGTTCCTAGAAGTCCCTAAAGATATTAGAAGAAGCTGTCAGAAAATCTAGAAGAAGAGTCTGAATACTACTCTTCAGACTGTTAGCTGTGGCTGTGAGCTGCAGTTTAGCATACTTCAGTAGTTATCATTTATGTTTGAGTCCCATCCTCCTAGCAGTCTCATTCTTCATTTTGGGTCTCTGATTCCTGTTACAATTTAGTCTTGAAATAGCGATTCCATAAAACCTCAAAATTATGTGTTTATCTCAACAGTCACAAATCTGGAGCAAATGTTTGAAAAGTTTCATCCTTTGATTTTTCACAGGAAACATATCTCTCAAAACTCTCTTTTATCTAACCTAAATAGCAGTCTGATAACTGCTTCATGTGGTTTCATTTTTCTGGAATAACAAATGTTCCTCATACTTCTGGGCCAACAGAGTGTGTGTGTGTTTGTGTACATATACATATACATATGTAGTACCTATATACATATGGGTACACATATATATGAACACCCTCTGATGACTTTTTTATTTTTAAGTTCATTTTTTTATCATTATGAAGGCAGGAAATATATGATTAAGTTTTCTACCACATTTCTGGGTTTTTTAACTGAATTTATTTGTATAGATTATTAGCTATTAATAATTTAAGATGTCACCACTTCATCTTGCATCTTTTGAGAAACTGTTTCTTCTTCCATTTTCTTAGATGGTGTTCAATGGGGAACTTGTGTCAGAATGTCTTCTTTATAATGCTGAGCTAGTTAGCAATGGAAAAATTAAAAGGTTGTGAAGGTGAGAAAGTGAGATCTATGCAGACCTCTATGACAAGAAAAAAAAATGGTTAAAAATTGCAGTACTCACAGCATATTGCATTCTACCCCAGGCCTTAAAAGCTTATCTGTTTAGTAGATAAGATAGAAGAAAGACATGAAGGCATTTAAAGACATAGACTTAGACACTTGCCAGAGGTTGTAAGCACTAAACTACATAGTCCAGAGTCACAAAGACGGTCAAGAGCTCATCCAGAAACTGATGTTACATTTTCTGCTTCTAATACAGTGAACTGGTCACTAAAACATATTGCCTTCAAAGTAAAAAGTTAGAAACTTTTTCAGGTTTAAATTTAATTTCCTTCAGCAAAGTTTATTTGGGCATATTCAGGTCAAGCATCATTTCAAAGGTTCTTTTACTCACAGAAGTTGCATATGAAGGAAGATGAATCTTCTAAGGGTCAGGAAAAATACTGCAGAATATACACCCCCATTCTTCAAAACTGGTGCCAGGAAAACATGTATCTTTCCATTAAAAAAAGAAACATTAGAAGTTTGTTGAAAATGGTACAACATGAGAATCAGTACCTGATTTGCAATTGACAGATGTTAAATGCCCACCCAAATATTATTCTTTTTTTACTTCACTATTCTTCAAAGTTCTAAAAATGATGCTTCAGTCCAGCAGAAATGAAACATGAACTTCTGCACTTGGAATGAGAAATGTTGCCTTTTTAAACATTGGTGTACACTGAATTTTCAACTGCATTTTCAATTATAAAGCTGCTTAAAGAACATTAAACAAGGGATTACATTATCAAGAAGCCATGAGACAACAAAAAATTGGTTAGGTTTGCTCATAATAAATCCACAGGACAAGAACTGTAGACCCTACACTGGCAGTGAAGGAGATTGTGGTTTATAATTTGATTATCCGAAGAAGTTAAACACTGATGCATTAATCTGTTTTCATTACACTGGTTATAATATTCCTAAAAGAACACCATAGGGATGCAAGGAGTAATGAAATGCTAACAATTCTTAACCCTTCTGCTTCTCTTCTCTGTAGCCAGTGTTTTCTGATGATGATTAATGAGAAGAATACTGATTTTATCAGTACCTCAGAGTGTGCTAATTACCTCATTCCTAAGAAATGTTACATTATGTCTGGCACAGCTCTTTAGCATCCACTTTACTCAGCAGTAATTTCTTGGCAAAGCAGAATTCTTGCTACATGTAATTAGTATTTCCTTCCATTATAAATAATTGTTCCTCATTTTCTACTAATTCTTTTCCAAGCAGTTGATATATTTCCAGTAACAATAGACAAACCTGAGCAAATTGGTTCATGAGCCTTCCATATGCCAATTTTGTTACTGTTGCCACCCAAGCCTGTATTATTTGTTCTATAGTATATTAGAAATATTAATGCCTGCAAAGGTTCTGATGAAGCTGGATTTTTAAATTGTTTGGAAATTCAGGAAAAATGTTAAATACTGAGAACTGCACTTTTCTATCTTCTTTGTTTAAAGCTGTTCTTTCTGAGTGGAATTCAGATCTAACTTGGCCTTTTCTCTCAAGAAAATAATGACAGGACTTGCAGAAATGGCCTGAAGTTGCACCAGGGGAAGTTTAGACTAGATATTAGGAAGAATTTCTTTACTGAAGGAGCAGTTGGGCACTGGAATGGGCTGCCCAGGAGGGTGATGAAATCACCATCCCTATAGGTATTAAAAACCATGTAGAAGAGACACTTCAGGATATGCTCTAGTTGGATGGTGATTTCTTCTTCTTTTTTTTTTTTTTTTTTTTTTTTTCTGGGTTGATGGTTGGATGTGGTGATCTTAGGAGGTTTTTTCAACTGTGATGATTCTGTGATTCTGTGACGTTAAATGAAACCAGAAGTCTGGGCAACAGAAAGTCTGTATTGGTAAGCTGAAATAATTTCCAGCCTCCACAATTCCTCAGCTGTCATTTTTTTCAGAAGCTTAGATCTTTGGACACTTATTTTTAGTTGTTACAATCTTAAACTGAAAACCACCACTATAGACCTGATTGGCTTCGGATTTCAGACCACCTATGACACTGCTGTAGTTCATGGTATTTCTGTCACCACACTGACAGGAGGAGGTTGATATTGCCAGAGCATTCAAGATTTTGTTTCTTATTCTCACTTCACTCTTTTTTTTGTCCTTGATTCAGGACATTTATTTACTCTTTTGCAGGGAGATCCAGAGGTAAAAGTAGATGGGTAGTCCAGGACCTGGCAGAGGATATGTCAAATTACTGTTCTCTACATGATTCTTGAGTAACTATGGGTATGTTACTTAGCTTTTCAGTGCTTCATTGTCTCTGTATGATGGCTATCAGGATGAAAAAATAGAACACAGAAATTTGAATGTCTTTTTGATTTTACTGTGCCTGAAGATACAGAACAGTATACACACTTTGGTTTTAATTTTTGAATGAACTGTCTGGCATTAGATTCATAATATTAAAACTATCTGGAATTTCAGAGAGGTATTTCTAAGGTAATTAGAAGTGAAATAAATTATCCTAAATACAAATACAGTCATAATTCATATACTAAAATAAATGTCAGTCAAAATTATAAAGTTCGTGCTACTTTGTTGAGTAATGGATGATTAGAAGATTGGAATTTATATTCTTAATCCAAGGAATACAGTGCAGAAGAACCATGAGTGTTGTGAGTCATCACTTTCATTGTGCAATGAACATAAAGACAATGTATTTCACACACTTGTATCCTGTTCCCTTTGGGCCATGCCTCTGTGCAGCCTATCTCCCAGATAAAACCTACATCTTATGCTAATATATTGAAATGCCATTTCTGCATTTTTTCCTGTGTGTGAGCACTGCTTCTGTGAAAAAAACATGTTATTTTCCAGTCAAACCCTAAAATCTAGTCCATTTTCTAGAACTGAGACAGTCTTTCAGAAGATAAACTGAGATATTTTTCTTTCCTAGTTTCTTCTACATTCTTTCTCATTCTTGATTGTATAACTTCCTTCATGGGTAACATTTGCTGACATTAAGTACAGGAATTATTTTCCTTTTTTTTTCCCCACTCTGCTCAGTAACCGTGTTGTGGCCGCTTTAGGCTGGCACATTCTGTTCTTAATTAGGTTTACAGATATTTTGACTCATTCCATGGTTTCACTAATGTCTCTCTCTGGCCTTTAATTGTCTTTTGTCACTGGTCTGATTGTTCTCTCTTTGGCTTTTCTGAGTGGGCTGAAGAGTCAGGAAATAGTTCTTTTTGTGTATATTGCAGACAGTTCCACCCACCTCTCATTTTTCTCCTTACTAACTTGCAAATACCTTAGATGTTTTTTTTCCCTTCATTCTTCCTCATTTTAGCTGCTTCTCCTCTTGACATGGACCTTCGTGAGGATTTTAGTGTGGCTTCATTGGTCTGGCTTGATAATTTTCACCACGTGTCAGGTCATTGTGTCATTTCTTTCAGAAGAAAACCGAATACACACATGCATGTGATTGTTTATGGTACCTTAGTTGTCCAGCTCAAAAGCTACTATAGATCTTCCAGTATTTGCCACTGTTTCTTATTTGGGAACTTATCAGTACAACCTTGGGTCAAGGCACTCTCATGCCCCCAAGGCCTTTTAAGTTCATGATATGCATTTTGCTACTGTGCTTCTTAGTTTTGCTCATAACCTTTTTTTCACATCTAGGTGAATACTTACTGTCTGCTAGACATGGAAACAAATAATTAGGAAATAACCACAAGTAATGGAAATAAAAGAAATTATAGAAGCTGGTTTCTTCTTGGAGAAGTAAAGCTCAATTTTACAGCTGTGAATGTTATGCCTATTTTGCCACACTTGCTCTTAAATCTTAAGTGTTCTATGTAGAGCCCTATGTCATAACAGCCCCCAAGCACTGCCACAGGGTGAGTATGAGGAAATAATTATAGCAATCTAAAATGTGACTAATTCATCAAATCTACCCTCTGAACTTCCTGAGATGTTAAGCTGGTGTCTTCCCTTTGATAACTTATTGTAGCTCAGATGAAATCAAAGGACCTGCGGCAATTCAAAGGCGCTGAGACTACCTCCTGTTGTATTCAAATGATGGAAGGCTGGTTTTGAACATTAAACTAAACAAATATGCATTTCATTTCAGAAGAAAGAAAATTGGATGAAACAGCTCATCCAACATCTACTCCTGCAAAGACAAACGATGTGTTAAAGGTTCTTGTATAACCATGTAAAGGAATACTTGCAGCTGTACTGTGAGCAGCAGTTTTGGACAGGCTGGGTATACCTACATACAGCAATATAACTAGTGATGATGCTTCGTACTAACTTAACACCTTTCATCACATTACCAAACATTAGTTATTTGAGCCTTACAACATTTCTGTAAGGGACTAATATACCATTGTAGAGATTGCAAAGAGAGATTAAATGGCTTGGGTTAGGCCACACAGCAAGTGAGCAGCAGAGCCAAAAGGAGGGAGAGCGTGAGTCTTGGCTTCCAGCCCTGTGCTCTAACTACTGGACTTCACTTCCTTAATACTTAATTCCCATATTGCTTCTCTAAGAGAGCTACTGAAACTTTTGAGCACTTGATGCATTTCAGTATAATACCAAACTGGTTGCATTTCTCTCTCCTCACTCTTTGATGACGTTGCAAAATATCGTCACTGCATTTTTAAGGGCTTCATTTACGGGTTGCCCCAGGTCACCTAGAGCTGGCGGGGGGTTCAGCCTGACATTGTGCTGCTTCCATCCCCAGTCCCCAGCACACAATTGCTGGCTGCTGCTGCTGCTGCTTCTCTCTGCTAGCTTTTGTCATGGCCTCAGTGTTATGCCCTTAGCTCTGCTGTGTGAGTGGCTGGACCATTCTGTGCCTAAATAATCCCAGCTCTATACCAGTTAATGCGAAACAGATGTCTCCCAGGCACTCCCGAAAGCTTTCGGTCCTGCTGCTCCCGTAGTTTCCCATGGCAGGCGTTCAGGTAACTGATACTGGCCAGCCACAACCTGCCTCGAGTTTTTATCCCGTGTGTCCGTGCCTTTGAGGGTGAGCAGGCGAGGGGAGGGAGGGCAAACGGGGAGGGAAGCGGGCGGGCGATCGGTGAGGAGGGAGAAGCTGCCCCTGGATCATCCGCCCTGCTCGGTGACGGATGGACCCGGGGCTGCCTCCTGCTCCCGGGCCCGGCCCAGGGGGACACTCTCCGGTTCCTCCGACACCCTAACCTACGGGAAGGGACGGGATGGGATGGGAGGGACAGGAGAGTTTTGCACGGGTTCCGTTTCCTGCGGCTCGGGCAACAGGGGGGTTGCAAAACTGTCTTGTGTTTCACGCTGCTTCATGGGTGCCCAAGGAGCTCCGTAAAAATAATGTTAGCCAAGCCAGTATGGTGCTCGTGAAATGAGGGGAAAAAAACAAACATGGGGGAAGAAAAAAAAAAAAAAAAAAAAAAAAAAAAGGTAGGAATTACCGAAAAAAGGGAGAGTCTTTCACGTTGCCTCTCTGTACTATAGAAACTGGGGGTGTGACTGAATCTCCAAACCACCTACACTCCAGGGATGCCACCCAATCGCTGTCCGAGTGCTTTGCAGAACTCCTCCCCTCCCGTTTTGGCTAAGCAGATCCCTTTAGAGAAACTGCCTGTTCTGGCTCATACAGCCTGTAACATATAAAAGCTGTTAGCAGCTCCTGTGGCCAGAAGCTTTAAAACCAGCAGAGTTTTGTTCTTTGGGGGTTTGTAATAAGAGACACTCCTTTCACAAAGGTTCATATCATCATATAGGAGAGTGCTATATATACTGGGAGAACAATAGACTGTATTCTTTTTTTTCTTGGTATTATCCAGAGGTAAGCCATTCAGCTCAATAAGTTTGCTTTGCATGCAGTTTTGCCAATGCTCATCACATTTTGCTGAAGTTAAGATCTGAATGCTATTTCTAAGATGCTTTCATGCTTTATATGTTGTCTTTTACCTACTAGTTTATTTCTGCCACATTGTGTCAAAACAATCCATGCATATGGGATAGGCATAGCTTAGGATATATTTTTCATTTTCAGTGGAAAACATACTGTGAGGTTTCTTGCAGTCTCCCCAGTTAAGATTTATAGTGTGGTTTATAGACTGATCTGGTGTGATAGCACTGTCACTATTTCAGAAATACTACTGGCTCTGATAGTGTAGTTCATGGTATAATGATACTTCTGTTGGTGTGTTTGTAGTAACAACATATTCTCACTTCATATGGTTATTGAAAATTGCTCTGTAACATTCATTCTGACTGGATTGTTTTTTATGTATGAGCTGACAGATTAATTTTTTTGATCACAGTCTGCCAGTTCACTTTGTCTTGCTACCCAGATGTACAGAATCACATCTTTGACATCTTCTCTCCTACAGATCTGTTTTCCACTGCCCTGACTTAAAGCAGAGTACCTCTGTGGCCTGTCTCTCTCCTCTGGCCCCAGAATGACAGTAATCACTGCAATCAGTTGTACTTTCTTATTTTCCATTCTCTGTGAAACAAGTGCATTAGTGTTACCCAACTCCACTGACCTACTCTTGTCAGACAATAATTTCACTGACATTGAGACAGCTTTGGCAGTTCATCTGGACTCTGCAAAAATTCCCAAAGCCAGGCGGAAGCGCTACATTTCACAGAATGACATGATTGCCATTCTTGATTATCATAATCAAGTCAGAGGCAAAGTCTTCCCACCTGCTTCCAACATGGAATACATGGTAAGTGAGTTTTGTTTATTTTAGAGTAAAGCAAACTGTAAATAAGTGACTTCATTTTCTTGAACAAATAGTGAGGGTCTAGTTAAGTAGACAAATGATTTTTAACTCTTACTGATTAATAAAATATTGTTCCCTTACATTTTTTAAGTTGCACTAGTTTAAACAAGCAAAAGATAATGCTGAACTCTGAACCTCTTACTTGTCCCATTGAATTTACCTTTTTCATGACTGGTCCCAAGGAAGCTTCTGGGACTCAAATAAAAGAAGTTGGGAGTTAACTCCTTGCTGGCCTGAAAAGTAGGATGTGATCACAAGGTGTGATTGTTTGCATGTATTTAAAGTGCTAATCATTAGTAGCCTCATTTCTTTAGTGGAGCATCTTGAAGGTCCTTGCCCTGACAAATGCAAAAAGGTAGACAATGACCATTTCTAATTTTCTTTCAGACATAGTAACTTCAGAAGCAATATGGTAAAACTGCTTGTGTAGTAATTCATGAGCTGCCCTGTTTGTCTCATGCTTATCTGTTTTATTTACTACTTATTGTTTTTGTGCACGTAATACTTTTATTTTTCCATTAAAGACAATGCTACTTTTAAATGTTTCTCTGGTATGTAGTTTTCAATGTCATGTTTGTGGCAGGCACCTTTTCCCCTTATTGGCAAATACTTGTTATGTGAATTATCTGTTCCTTCAGGTATGATAGAAGTTATTCATTCACTGTGATTTCATACTTGGCACTTGTAGCTAAAGCAGCGTGTTTGCTGTTTTGTGTTCCAACTTTGAATGCATGTATATTGTGGATCTCTAATGTTAAACATAGGTTGGCCAAGCAAACATTTTCCTACCTTCTAAGTAAGGTATTTACACTGTTTTGAAAGCACAGACAAGTTGTTTCCACACCATAATATCTGCTTAAGCTCACAGAATTTCTCATATGACAATGGATGGTTAACAGGTTTGAGAAACAGGACACCAACAGCTTGACATAAAAAGGGCATAACAGTAATAACAACTCCTCCTTTTTAGCAGCTAATGACTAACATCTTGGATATCTTTCTATCACAGATGTTACCTAAATCTGGATTTGAATCTGCTTAGCATATCCCAGCAGCACCTCAAAATGCTGAGTGCACTCAAAATGTTGCAGAATGAAGGCCTGTTGCCATTCCATAGGCAGAGTTTGAAGTTTGGTTAAGTGGAAAGGTCAGAAGCAGAAAAAACAGAGGGGGCAGAAGTCAAGCTGGGTCATAATTTTCATTGCTGTGCTCTCCACTGATGTTTCCTTTGATTCTGTATAAATAAACTTTGTTGTAATGTCTGAGGGAATGGCAGCCTACCATGCCCTTCCTTGGCTTGTGTGTTTTAGAAATGTGCTCCCGCAGTTTGCTTAAGTGAAGCCAGCACCCTGTCATACTCCCAAGAGTTCTGTAAGTGCAGTGTTCTTAGCCCGTTCAGTCAAAAAACAAAACAAACAAACAACCTCAAAAGAGAAAGCAGTCTTCCTTGATTTAATATATTTTAATGCACTCATCTGCATCAGTGGCTAAGATTTTACCTAAGTTGGGTATACTTGCCACAGCTTTTCTCTGCAATGGGTACTGTGCAAGGTTTGATCCAAAGTCAAGATTGAAGCCATGCTCTGCAGTTATTTACATGCATTTCTTTTCCTCACCTTCTTATTAGTGGGTGCTTTTCCCAGTACCAAGCAGCCATGGGATGTACCTGTCTTTCTATCAGCATCAGCCCCACCAGTAGTCTCAAAAGCAATGTCTAAGTCTTCCTTTTGCATATTATTTTCCAGTCTGAAAGTACTACGGAACATCCTGCTGCAGAATTCAGAGCATCCTGTCAAGCTATGTAGCTAGTGATCCAGGGTGCATTTTGGACCTGGATCACCAAGTGACAACCAACCCCTTTGAAACCAGATCTCTCAGAATTTATTCTGTGTACATCCCATATAACTTTACAGAGCGAAAAATCCCCCAGTGACCAGCTTGACATGTAGCTTGCTCTGCCATCTGCTTTGTAGCTATGGCAGCATCTATATAGCTTTTTACCTCTGTGGCTACAGGAAGTTTTTTGTAGGAAGATCATGAAGATTACATGGTGTTGTAACCCATACAATGACTGGGGACCCCTGTATCAACTGGGGACCCCTCTTTTGAATTTTCTTAGTCCATTCATTGATCTCTGTATAGTTTCAAGGTATGGCACAGCATCTTTGTGTCTTATGGGAACATACGATTGCTGCTGTTATATATAAAACATGTTGTGTCACTCAGTACTCATTTTCATAAATAAGACAAAAACCACGTCATTACCAAGAGACAGCATACGCTGTCCTTGAAAGAACCTGACATAGTGTGTGTTCCTCTTCTGAAAACTATGGAAAAGTGCAGTGGCAGTGATGAAAGTGGACTTTCCAATTTTGCCTAGCAATGACTAAAAAGGATGTCACATGAAAAAGAGCTGGAATTAGTTACAGATGCAGTAGATTATGGAAATCTCTGCTAAGTGTTTTGAAGTAGAGAAAGACTAAGCAGTTTGGAAGCACAAGAAAAAGATGTTTTCTCATCTTTTCTTTGTCCACAGTCAAACTGTATTTTGTTCTTTTTTTCCTAATTGTGTTAGGAACTCATAAATTGTTGTACCACAATCTTACTTCTCTACAGCTAAATTTGCATTTTCTCCTCCACTGGTGAAAACTTAGGGATTAGCTGTACAGGTTGGTTCTCGTGATTCCAGTTCTCCACACCCAACCTTTTTTTTGGTTTTTTTCCTAGACATATTTTTTTCATTCCTCTGATGCAATCTGCTTCTCATGTATTCAGTGCATTTTTAGGTACTTGGAACTCCTTGAACAGTATTGTGTTTGCACCCACTGTCTGGAAAGTTTGTGTGATGTAGGACTTTGGGTGAGAGGTATCAAAGAATGGCTTTGAATTTGCTAGTTCAGACAAAGTTCAGACAAAGATTGCAGTGGCAGAGATGGGAAAGTATTTTAATTCTCATTGGGAGAGGTGGGTCTAAGTGCTGCTTCAGCCTCTTGTATGCAGTTCCCAATGAAGGCAGACAGCTGAGAAGTCAGAATCAGTGATGGTAGAAACTATTCTACTATCAGTCCCTAGTGAAAGAAACTGGTGTGTCTGATGTTAGTTGGACTTCAGGAAATCTTTCTTTTGGGGCACTAGCACCCCCTATGCATTAGACTTTAAAGTAGTTCTTTTGGTTCTAGTTCTGGTACAGCTGGTGCCTATAACTGAAAGTTTTTCTCCAAGCACAAATCTAGAGTCAGTGTATTATGTGAAAGAAAGTGAAAGAGAAAGGAAACAAAAACTTTTAGGCCTCCAATGTAGAAATAACATCCTCTTTCAGTTTGGGCCTTCTTTTGATATACTTCATTCTTCATCCTAAGACACATTTTCCAGTCTTTTTTTGTGCTTAAAAACATGATCTGCAGAATGAAAGATCACACCATCCTTTTGACCTGGCAAAGGACTAAAATAATCCACTTAGCTTTGCATACTTTTTCTGGAGAAAGCAGAAATTGTCATAAAACCAGTGGTTCAGAAGTGAAGTGTAGAGTTGCCTGCAGCTCTCTAGTGTGAAAGGTATGTAAATTCCCAAATACAGGGGAAGTCTCTCACCAAGAAAAATCCCTTTCTGTGAATGCTAATTCTGTGCTACAGAGGCCTGTGTTGACTTTCTGGAACATCTCAGCTACTTTGTAGGCCAGTAAAGATTTGCAACATGTTGCCTGCTGAAATTTCAGTCTTATAAACCATGTCATTCATAACACAGTAGTACTTTAGGTAGTACTTTAGGTAGGTAAAGTACTTTAGTAGTATTTAGTGTCTTTAGGCTCCCTAAATTAATGAAATAGCTGTTCCTATGAGAATCAAATATTATTTTCACTTTCTCAACAACTATTCCCCCTTGACACCAGTTTTTAAAAGTTCATGTTGTCATTGTAACCTACATCAATGTGTGTGTGCAAAACCCACATGAGCAGGTACTTACATAGAGGCATGCTCCTGTTTCACATGCACCAAGCAGAAGCAGTAACTGATATAAGTGGGCCTTAATGGACATTGAACACCAGTCTCCATGGCATTCAAACTGGGAAAATCTCTTCTGGTTCAGAGTACTCTGATTAACTTGTTAAAGAGCCCTACCAAAAGACAAGCTGTGAGGGTAGTTCACTGCTGACTTGAAGAGTGGGGTTCTTCAAGGATGAATCCTGAGCTCTGTATAGTTCAATGTGGTCATTAGTTGACTGGCAGTAGGATGTCTGAAGTATAATAGATGGACCTGTATAATAGATGTGTTTGTATACACTCACAAACATGAAGCTAAATATTTATGAAATGCTGTCTGAATATTTTAAGCCAGAAAAATACTCTAGATAAACTTGAATCTGCTTATGTATAGAAAGACAGACAGAGAGGGACTTTTTATAATATCATGTAGTGATAAGGAATAACAGTTTCAAACTGAAAGAGGGTAGATTTGAATTAGATATTAGGAGCAAATTCTTGCCTGTGAGGGTGGTGAGGCGCTTGTACAGGTTGCTCAGGGAAATTATGGATGCCCCCTCCCTGGAAGTGTTCAAGGCCAAGTTGGATGTGGCTTTAAGCAACATGGTCTAGTGGGACGTGTCTCTGCCCATGGCAGGGAGCTTGGAACTAGATGATCTTTAAGGTCCCTTCCATACCAAGCCATCCTCTAATGTTCTGATAAAGTTTCAATTAATTTTTCTTCAGTGACTGCATAAATACATTTATATGCAGGAAAATCTTCCCCTCCTTAAACATGTCACCTTGTAGGACTGGAAATTATAAAAGATTCCCAGAACAGTCTGAAATGAGTTAATTTGGATACCCAGGAGTTATTTCATGGATCCATAAAGATAGTTTTTCATGAGCTGGTGGCAGAGGAGCTGGAAGCTTATGGAGAGTCTGAGCATTTTTATTTCTAATAAATCCACATTAAAGACTGCAACAAAATGGACAAAGGAAATGAACTGCTTTTCTAAATGAAAAGTAACTGTTCCAAAAGACTCTACTGCAGTTTGCTGAGGCAGTCCATGTGTGTCAATGGGGGAAGTCTGTGCATTCTGTATGGCCCAGGAGTGACCTTCTTTGCTGAGGTGACAAATTTCAAGACTGCTTTCTGTCTATGAAGATCTGCAGACAACATACAAAATCAGATCAGAAAAGCAAGGAAGCCCATTTAGTGGCCACAAATGTATTTCACTTCCAAATTTGAACTACTTCATAAAATTTTAATGTCCAGGTGATCTTCTTCAAAATTCTCACTGAATATGCAATGTGTGATCAGTAACACAACCAAAAAAAACCTCCAAAAAACCAACAAAACAAAAAAACCAACAAAAAACCTAAACCGAACTGTACCAATACTAACACAAGCAAAAGAAACCCCAAAAACCAAACAAAAATCTCAACCCAAACCAACAAACCAAAAAAACAACAACAAAAAAAATCCTAACCAAAACCAACCAACCAACCAAAAAACCCCAAAACAAAACAAAAAAAAAACCCCCAAAATTACCAAAAGGTAATTCAAGTTTTCAGAAGTCCTATTTAATGCCTAAAGCTTTTTATATGGACATGAAAACTGTGAGTTAAATTGGTATTCTCTCCAGTTTTAAAACACTTCTGATGAATTTGTTTCTCAACTTGTTTACCTATTTTTTTGCTGTTGTCAGTGGGGTTTCTTACAGATCATTCTAAATCTTAGAGGACGTTTTGTTCTTGAATTGTTTGCCCTGGCTCCTCTACATAGTCCCATTGAAATCATCCATGTCTGCAAGTAAGGATTGCAGGGCTAGTTTCTTCAAGATTTATGTCTAATGGGTTGGATAGGATTTTTTAATTCATATAGTTTATCCCTGCCATGTTGCAGGACTTCCTTCTGCATTAAATACATATGGTTTTCATCTTGTCTACTCCTGAACACACATAGTGATGCCGTCTCAGTCACATCTCTTGGCAAATATTTTACCTTAGGAATAGAAATGATTTCCAAATGTCTAAGCTAAATATTTCACTCTGTAACTCAGATAATTAATCTTTATATGCACTTTTTAACTGCCCAATAACATTTCTGTCCCTTTTAATTTCAAACATTACCCTTTACATATTTACTGATAGTTTTCTTGGCATTAATCAATATGCCTGCATGCATGTAATGTTTCCTTAATTTCCATGTGCATATCTTAGAATGCTTCTGCATATTGGAACAACTTACAGCTGAACTCAATTTACAGCTCTTTTGTTAAAACAGCGAACAGCACCCTTAAATACCAAAGCAGATTAATCCCATCATTCTAAGTCTGCACGCCTAAAGACACAAGTTCCATAATGAAACAGAGGATTTACTCTAGAAGCTACTGAGAGCCTGCTCTTTCCACTCTTTCCTGTTCTCTTAAATCCTATATATATGGTAAAAGCTGAAATATGTAATCATATGGTGAATCAGGGTGCAAAGATCTTAATCTGCTTTTTGTCATGCAAGAGCACAAAGTAAATCTAAGTGTAGTCCACTCCAGTCTTCTGGGAGGAGAGATTCCAGGAAGCTTGGAGCTTTCCTAGTGTAGTCTGCCTACCCCAGTATGCCATGGCTTTTAGCTTGCTCTATACTGGGAATCCACAAGTGAGATGAGAACAAGTGGAAAGAGTGAAATGGGGAAGTGTATTCAGTGGTTCCAGTTTCTCCCTCCTACAGCCTGTGCTTCTGTTTAGCTTGCTGAGTGTGTCCCTTCTGCCTGGTGCCATAACCCAGTATAGGAGTGTCTGAAGATTGAAGGCTAATTAGTTCTGGAGTGGTAGTCCCCTAAGAAAATTAGAAGAAACCAGAAAGGACTTGTGTGGTTTGCATGTTAAGGGGTGTCTGTCTGCATGACAACTTTAGGAGGAAGAAGTCCTTTTACATCATATTCAGCCTTTTTCTGCAGTGGAGACAAAACATGGCAACTGCCAGGAAACTGATGAAAAGCAAGAGCAGATGGAGTTTACTCTGCTAATTTTGTCACAATAGAGTTACCTAGCTCTCTTTTGCCTCATAGAGTTTACTGACTTACCTCTTTCCTTCTGTACCACTCTTTGACTATTAGTGAGATGCAGGATACTGCTCATTTTTCTATCAGAGTTTCATCTACAAAAGGTTAGGAATCCCCATTCAGTCTCACTAACTAAACCAGAGTTCATCTAGGGTCAAATCCAAGTGGGTGTTGGCTTTGTGAAGTACAAAAGCCATCACTTATGTTCTGAGTGAATGGTAGAAGACCTGTTTAAGAGTTGAACAGAAATGACCTTTCCTGGAAAGTGCTCCTTGAAAAATCTGAAGAACTTCCCCCAAAATGCTGCTGTTGATAAATATTGTGATACCGAGTGACTGTGTTAAACTTGCTTTGGTATTAGAGCTCCTCTCCAGTGCTTTATGAATAAGAATTTTAAAACATCCATCTCACTGGTGTTTTAGGAGGGAAGATTTACACTATTTAAATTTAGTATTAGCAGAAAGTCTTCTAGGAGTTTAAGCAAACAAAAAACAGCCTATTAAAGTCTCAGATAGAAAAGCAGCCTGCCCAGAGCACTCAGAATTAGACATTCCTTTATTATTAAATGTAGCACCTCTTGAACTTCTTGGCTAAAATCAGAGACAGGGCATTTTTCACAAGAATCTTGATCCAAAGTACATAGTACTTCATTTCATACATGAATGGAGATGACAATAAGCTTAAACTTCTCAACATTTTTATCTTCTTTCCTTACCTGAGAAAAAATTCTGAAAAGAGGAACAGTCTATCCAGCACTATCCAGCACACACTTTAGCTGTGTCCTAAAGACAGCAAAAGATGAAAACTCCAGGATAACCATGTTTGATTTTTGTATACAGAATACTCTCTTCAGCACAGGCACCTCCACCTGTGAATGCCCTGGAATGCCCTGTAAGTGCCCTGGAATGGGCTTTGAGGTCTATTTTAACTCAGAATGAACTTGTCTTGCATCTCTATCTGTACAGCAATATTAGTTAACCTGTATCAAGAGAAAGAATCTTAAATCGATCTTGTTTCTTCTGAGAAGCTTCTTCTGAGAAGCAGCTATGTGTTTTCTTTTGTCATGCTGTCATACCTTTCAATTAGAGCTACTTAGAAAAATAATAAGTATTTTCTTTGAAAACTTTTAAAGAAATTAGGAACATTTTTGTTTTAATGAAAAACTCCAGTGGTCAGTAACAAAAAAAAAAAAAAAAAAAAAAAAAAAAGAAGAAGAAGAAAAAAAAAAGATAAAGGCTGTGGATTATTTTCATATAGAAGACAAACAAAATACTATGAAAGAAATCTTTCATTCACACTTTCTGGTTTTGAAAAAAGGCAATTTGCTCTGATCATGTTTAAAATGGCAGAGGTCAGACACCTTTCTCTTCAGGCTCATGACCAATGGTCAGGAAGACATGGAGCTAGACATAGTCTGCTCCTTTTTGTTACCACTTCTGAGATAAGCTCTTGCCAACTAAAACATGCCTTGCAGTAGGTTAGGAAAGCACTGAATATTTTAAGATATGTGGCTCTGATATTTAACTTTTTTTAAAGCTAAATAAATAATAGCCTATCAGGGAAGATTATTCTTATTAAACCTGACAGCCTACCAATTTTATTTGTTTCTCATTGTTTAAAAACCGGGTGCCAAACATGAAAAAAAATGCAGACAACCTTTAGAAGCAACACATTGACTATTAACACTGGTCAAGCTTCTAATAACAGGAGTCTGACTTGGGCCAAAAAGACACACAGGAGTATAAACTTCTGTATAAAAGGTAGACTTGAATTTTCACAAGAAAAGAATTTCTGGCAATGAAGTCTCTTGGACATCTGTCTGGTGATGCCCCAATTACTATAGGACAGACCCTCTAATACTGAGCCTTTCAGAAGCATGAATCAGATGTTTGGAGGTTTGGATATATGAGAGTAAATCGACTATAAAACATTGCACAATTTTACTTTGAGTTGCAGTGACAAGAAGCTTGATGCATTGACCCTGTATTTATTTGTAAAAGAATGAAGTACAGAACTGTGATTCCCATCAAGATTTTTTTCTCTAGAGGGTAGACTTTGGCTGTTTTCTGCATATACTTTCTAATTACCACCTACTGCATTTGGGAAAGGACTTGCACTTGTGATAGACACCAACTACAGAATGCACAGTAAGATTTCTAACAGGTGGCAGTTGAGAGCAAAACGTGTTCATATTCTTAGAGAGAGTGCCTAGAATCCAAATGATCTCAGAGCCCAAATAAATATATAAAGTTTGCCAAATCTGTCTATAAATTCCAGTGAGCTCATATGTTTTCATCACACAGTATGTACTGAAAAAAGTGAAGGCCAAGAGACGAGGCTCTTTCAGTCACTCTGCTGAAAAAAAATGCAAGCAGAAAAGCTGGTGGGTTGTTTTATTAAGCTTTGTGCCAGACTGGGAGTAGTGGACGTGGTGGGAGGTCCTACAGAAACTTTCTGCACCTGAAAATACTACAGGTTCAAATGCTGTACAAATGAGAAGGGCAGAACTTGTGCAAAAGATCCCTGCATGCCCTTCAAGCTTCAGTGGGATATCTGACGAATATCCACCATGTATTCCAGTGGTACAGCCAGGCAAGGCTGCATGGCTGTTTGACCTATAAGGACAAGATCTGCACCTTGGAAGGTAGCAGCCTACATCTGCTAATCTGCTCCAGGACTTGTGCAAGCAGCTGTGGAGGGCAGCTGCACAGATGGGCTGGAGATGTTGGATTTCATACCTCAGCTTCCCAAAGTTTTTCTCACAGGAAGAAATCACTTGAATTGAGGTTTTCATCTTTCTCACTTGCTGCCATTCTGGAAGTAAGAGTTTCTGATCTTAAGCTGGGCAAGCCAGTGAAAGCACCAGGCTTATGGAGAATAAAAACAGAAGTCTAAGGGAGAAAGGTTTAAATTTTTTGACTGATCACTGCTAGAAGTCCTACTGGACACTTTTCTGAAGTGTGTCAGAGCCAATGTGCATTTTTTTTTCTTGCCAAAGAAGAATCTGAAGATGTTAATACGAGTGCATAGAATGTATGTATTAGTTACAAATGAGATGCCAAAACTGGCAACAAAATTGTACTGCAAAATGTGACAGTGTTGCCATACAACTTTATACAAATTGCACATCCCAAGGTTTCCTTTGCAATCTTCTCACACATCTTCAGTTTTATGAAGAAGTTGAAGAGGACAACAGACTTTTTTTCTCTGGATTTATGTTCAAACCTCTACCTGGTGCTTGTCAATCCTGCTGCAGGGTTGGTGGTAGCCAGCTGAGGGGCTGTCACTCTGTGGCTGTCGTGGCATTACAGGAAGCAGCCCTCACCTGATGGACACACAGGGAATTCATAGGAGAGTAGGGAGTGACCAGGATGGGTAGTTTTTGCTTAAAGTACTTGCTTTGTCACTAAGGAATATGCAGAATATTATTCTAGCTGATAAGTCATATTAAAACAACCAACCAACCAAAAAGTAACCACTAAATCCAAACTATAAGATACTGAGAACTGCTGCTGGTATTGAATATTCAAATGAATGATCTGCTGAGGTTCTGATGTACTCTTGTGCAAGTGAGGGGCACTTCCTTGCTATGCCAATAAAACTGAGCATGGAAAGATTAAGGATTATGATGTCAAAAGATGATTGGAAGCACAGTTCTCCATTGCTTGGATACAGACCCCATAGGTTTATAACATATCTTTATGGAATACCTAGTATCTGTTGGCAGGCAGTCCCAGGGAAGAACTGCTCCTACTTCTCTCTCTCTCTCTCTCTTTTTTTTTTTTTTTTTTTTTTTTTTTTATGTTTCCTTCCTGACAATGAGGGCTATAGAGTTAAAAGCTTCTAAATGTTTTTACACAGAGATATCCACATAGAATGAAAGAAGCATTAATACAGTGTACCAGCGTGTATTCTGCTCACTTTAGCACAAATTCTTGCTGCCTGTTACCATTAATAGCATACTAGAGTATTGGCAGAGAAGAAGGGAGTTGGTTGCATTCTGCTTTGGTGATGATGTATCTCATGAAGCAAAGCATGTATCAAGATATAAAAATAGTAATAATTTTCTTTTGTCACTGGAAATCTGTATTCTGAACTTCAGGGAATGTATCAGTTAGCCTACAAAAAGATGGGGTTTTGTCTTCGAAAATCAGGAAAATTTAAATTTAAAGTATTTCAGCTTTCTCATGTAAAGTGGATAAACGGTCACAACAACACTTCTTTCTCCACACATCACATAATGTAGAACCAGGCTAGCAAAGGGTAGGTTGATTTCTTCACTCACTCCCCATATTTGCCAGGAATAATGGATAGTAACTTCCTGTTCTTCTAAATTCTGAACTTTAGGAACAACCTACCAAAGGGTGCAATTCCAGGTGGCAGTATCCGTCATTCTTTCTCAGGTGTGGCATCTCCAGCGTGAGCAGCAAAAACTTTAGTTCTCAATTTATCTTCATAGCTCTAAAGATAGTACTCAATAGAACATCTGTTTTACTTGGGAGGTATTTTACTACTTGGATCAGTCCTTTTTTTTCTACCTGTAAGAAAGCAGAAATAAACACTATATCTGCATGTACATTATTTTTACTTTTAAGTAGTAAATCATTAGAAAAAGATTATTTGCAATTTCACTCTTAAGGAAAGTAAAGGCAATAAAGTGTTGACAGATCTTAGTGATGATTTTGGAAGAAGCCAGTAATTGCTTAATGTGGAAAAAATATCACAACATGTTTTGCAGAATTTATCAATCAGATCATAAATCTGAGGATAAATATCAGCAACATACAAAGTGAAAATTATGATTTGTCTTTCTCATTTTCTCTGACAATGTGTGAGAGATATTACAGAAATGGATGTCCATTTTGAGACCAGCCAGATATTTTTTCCATTTTAAAGTCCTGAAGTGTTGAAATTTTGTGTATTTTTCAAGGTGAGGAGATATCCTCTTGCAGAAATGGGAAGCAAGTCACTAACATTTTCTAGTATACATAAAAGTAATTTAGGAATATGGCATTTTAAAACTTACAGGGGTAGGAATAATTCTGTTTTGAAGAAAAAACCTCTATCAGGAGTTTATGCAAATTCCAAGACATTTGTATTTTACCTTTCTTGACTTAGCTAATGATATTTTGGATGATCTATAACATCCCAGAACTCATTTGCATCATTCAAAATAGGAGAGAAAGCCTTGACAAAGTGAAAGAACCCTTCTCTCTCCTCTCTTCCCTTCCCTCTTTTGTAAAAAGATTACAAAATATTTAAAATTTTTTACAAAGCCATGAGAAACTTTGAGGCATGTGATCTAGAAACAAAAAATAGTCATAGACAGCCCCCTTACGATTGTTTATTTCATCAAGTTATGAAATTAAAATTCATTAAATGCACTTATGTTCTGTTTCTAGCTCTTCCAGAGACAGAAAAAAATCTCTCAGAAAATGACCAATGAAGCCAGGTGTTGGCATCCTCTGGATAGCCAAGCTGAACTCTGAGACACAAACTGCTTCCTAGAGCTGTGTGAACTGCAAACTGATATCTCATGAAGTCAGCTTGAAACCCAGGGGTTTTGGTACTTATTCCAGGCCTATGTGATGCCTATGTTTGGGCCATCTAGCTGAGGTTAATTCAAGTAAAAAACAGTCATGTCATGAGCTTCACTGATATCCAGAAGTCCTAATCCAGACCTCACTCAAGAAAAAAGATTGTTTCCCAACCTTTATGTAATTACAGAGTACGAATATTATGAAGCCAGACTAGAAGGACTCCAGCCTTTTTTTGCAGTGAAATTGAGAGGTGATCCATGAAAAGAAAAGGTCTTCAAGGAGGGGCTGACATTCACTACTTTACCTTGTCATTCTGAAGACCTATAGTGAATATGCACCCTTTGCTTTCATAAAGGTACAGATCCCAAATGACATAGTTCCTTGATACTGACAAATCCCAAAGCTAGATGTTTCATTAGCACCAGCAATGTGCTCCAGACCCTGAAAACACTGTTTTGAATCCCATCTCTGTTTTAGTCTGATTTAACCATGACTTTTTACATCCATCATTCAAAGATGTTAGCAAAGTTTTCCTGTTCAGGCTGTGCTAAGAGATGTTACAGCAATGCATTTACAACTACGAGTATGCAACTTTCTAATTTTTATGTAACATTCCAACAGGGTGTGTGTATCCAGAGTAGTAATATGCTAGCAGTAATACTTGTAGCGGGAGGAGCCATTCTTGCTCCTGAAGCTCGACGAGCTGCTGGTCTCTTCCAGGACTCCAGCCACCACACAGCGCTTCCAGGGTAGAAGTGTAGCGGGAGGAGCCTTTCTTGCTCCAGAGGCTCAATGAGCTGCTGGCCTCTCCATGCCTCACACCAGAGTGAGCTGAGCTCTGCTCCGTGGGTGTGTGTCCCACCTTTATTGGCCCCCTGGTCTTGCTCATGCCCAATAGGGGCCTGTCCTAATCAGACACAGGTGGACTCACACCCACTCACTGGCAATTCAAGGCACCTGGTTTATCTGGTTTCTCTACAAATACTGGAGTCCTTTAGAAAGTCTGCAATATGAACAAGTGATTCGAATGAAAAGAGATCCATTTAATGTTTTGTGTACATTTATTCCATGTTTTTTGCTTACAGATAAAATAATGAGGTTGCTCTCTGAACTACCTTGTTTTCAGCTTTATGTTCTGTAAATTATAGTAATATTGTAGTTGCTTCCTTTTGTTTTTCTTCATAATGTTTATTCAGCTTCACCATCATTTTAATACCTAAGAAGATAGTTGTGACCATGACTTCCTGTTCCACCAAAGACCAAAAGTGCACTCCATCCCTTCTACATATCAATTATCCAAGACAGCCAAAACGCAGCTATAGAAGGAGCTATAGAAAAGGAAGATACAAGATAACTGTGACTCACTGCTTTGGTTTAACCAGGATTAAAAAAACTGCCTGGGACACCACTGCACTAACCCAAGATACCCACAACATTGAAAATCTTCCCCTAGGGAAGGAAGCTCTCTTTTTGTGTTTCAAGAAATTTTTGTCAACATTAAAGACATTTCATTCTACAGTTCATCACTTTTTATACATTATAGGAATAACAACATCTATTTTGTCTTATTTTCATAGGGGGAAATAGAAAACCCAACAATAATCTTGGGTAAAATTCTGGTATCACGGGTAAAATTCCTGCTGATAATTAGTGCTAAGATTTTATTCCTGACTCTCAACCAGCATGTGTTGTGTGAGTGTAGGGAACACTCCAAAGCTTCCTTATAAATCCTTGTAAAATGGTCTCTGGTGTTGAAACTGCCTGTGTAGAAGCACTGGCCTCATCCCTGTATTCACTCTCCTGGACAAGTTTCAAGTCAAGTGTAGTTTTTCAGTGTTGTTTTGCAGGGAGTAGTGCAGAGAGGACAGTCGACAGCTTTCTAGGAAAATAATCTTTGACTGAGGAAAGAAAAATAAATTGGCCAAAGGATGTCCACTTGAAGCTGCCAAGTGGAAGTGTGGTGAGATGCTTAACTCTATTGCAGCTGAGACTGGGCTGAGGAGTGGGAAGGGTTTCCATGCTGGATCAGATCAGTTATCTGGAGAGTTTCAATAGGATCTTTATGCTGTGTGGTAGGTAGGTGACTGCCTCCCTAACCACTAACAGCCTAGCAAATGAAGATTTTCCATCCCCAGGGAGGGGGTGAGCATACTTTAGCTTTGGGAATTTGCATGATTAGTATTTGAGGATGAGTCACCTCCTCAAATCTTGACCCACTCTGTATGCAAATCTTTCTCCTTTTTCATTTTCCATTTTGTGTTCATGTCAGGCAGCTTTCTCTAACACGTTTAATAGAAACACTGGATTTGCCATCATTTCAGAGTTTATAAATCTCTTTATCACACTATTTTTTTAAAAAAAAATCTTTGCTAATAACCTTGAGACTCTTGGCTTTCTCCTCATTCAGAAACTGGCCCTCCGGCTTTCAAGTTACTTCAGTTTCTGCTTTTCGTGGTTTTTTTCTATTTATTTATATGCTGTTTGTGCATCAATGAAGCCTCATGGATTCAAAAATCTAAATGTCTTTGCCCTGTTTTCTTACATGCCCAGAACAGGGGACTGAACTCAGATAGGAATTAATACAATTGTGGACTCAGGTAAACTAATGGTGCAGTCTCTAACAGTTTAGATGATTTTTGGTCATTGTGAGATAAAAAATTTTCTGCTTCAGCCTATATTTTTTTTTTGCCTCACCTAGTGGAGATGATCTAGAGCTAGTCCTAGAGGGACTGAGATCACCTTTTCTTCTAGGAAAACAAAACAAAATAAGGAAGATGAAGCACTTAATCTTCTCCCATGAAAACAAATTGTTTGTATAGCAGGAGGGACTCTCTACAAGGGCTTTTTGCCAGCCTGCTAATGAAGGAATGGAGGAAATTAAAAGTTTCTGCATATGTTTCCTCTCCCCCTTATTACATATTCAATTTATTTTCTCATTTTCTCTCTTTTTTTTGTACTTGCCAAAAATTTCATATGTCCATAGAGTGGTCAAAAATGAACAGATGATAGAAAGCAGAGTGTAATGTTTATCACAGTAATGCTCACATGCAACACCTATGGCTTTTTCACTGAGTTTGAAATAAACCCCCTGGAACTTTGCCTATTAAACGCTGCAAATGATACCAGAGAACTGAAAATGAAGGTAAGGAAAAATGAAAGTGGAGTAGCAATGGTCACAGTGTTCAAGGCAGGGGCTTTGCCTAGTTTAGAGAGGGCATTAATGGTGAAAACCTAATCCAGTCTTAACATTTCTTTCAATTACCTACGATGCTATTTTGCGAGGCAATTTAGTAAGCAAAAATATGCTGTGTGGAAGTCAGGAGCTTGGTGCTATTTGTGCAAATACAGTACACATTTAGATTATTGCGGGACTGCAGCCAGGTCACTTGGGACCAAGCATGCAGACCTCATGTTCAGCCTTCTGGCAAAGAGCACTCATGCCAGGAGCATGGTTAAACCCGGTAAAGGGGGATGTTTATGGGGTGTCACAGTCCTGGCGGAGCTGCCCCAAATGGATGCTCATTAGGCAGCTGTGTTTGGACCCATGCTCTGGATCCACATTCTACTCCATTCCCTTGGGCTAGGCAGGCTCCCAACCATGACTGTGGCCCTGGCCTCTCAGGCACACTTTCCAGACATACTTCTGTGCTTGAACTTGCTGCTGTCCCGTCTTTCAGACCTCTTTTTGGTACCACTGATGCACCACAGAACATGAAGGTTTATTTTCATGCTGGCCACATGCAGCTAATTGGCTTAAAGTCACAGATACAAAGCAGAACAGATGTCTGTCTGTACATAGTTTTCTTTGTCTTGGGCCTTGGAGCATTTTTTGAGTTTTGGAAGGGGCTACAGCAGCCCCAAGTCCCTTGTCTTGTACCCCAGCTCTCCAGTTTAGCCTTCTCTTCCTAAGTTATAGCTTTATCTCTAACTCCTCCAAGAAACTTCCTTCATTATTCCAAGCTGAATTCCCTGGGAAGTACCTCACCTGTTCCAGGTTAGCAAAAGCTTGGTTCAGTGATATAGCAATTTTATAAAATACACTAAATTTTGTACATTTCACTTAAAGAAATTTCAAAAACTGCCAGAGAGGTCAGTGAATTAATTATTGTCCTTGTCCATAATCCGTGGTCAGCCTTTTTACTCAGTGCGTCTGCAAAATTAAAACTATGAGTACAGTGATAGAAATCATTATTAGCTCATAGCACAGAAATAGTTATGATGTGGTCCACCTTATCCTCTGATAAGTTTATTTCTGACTTTGCCTCTTATTTCCTACCTCAGAAAGCATACTCTGTTTCATAGCCACCCAAGATTTATGAGTTTAGGTTTGTGTTTAAAAAGCTGTTAAGGGGTGGGTAGGCAATTTTACCAAATTAGTTCATACCTTTTCACCTAAATTCACTAAACAGTCCACAGGGTGTTAAAAATTTATCTTACTTCAGGATCTACAGTCTACTTGGGTATCGCTTGAACACTACAATATACTGCAATTTGTGCATACATGTAATGTAGCAATGAAGATATTTTTTCATTTGGTGCTCCAGGCATGCAATAGGTTCTGTGGCTGATATCTCTGATATTGCTTAGGTGAGACCACTTACTGTGGAGAAAGTAGCTGTGGCAAAACAAGCATGTAAGTGAGCAGGCAAAGGATGTAAAGGAGGTGGTGTTTAAGTTCCACTTGTCTTGTTCCTATCATTGGAGGAAAACTTAAGAAATCAAAAGATAGCAGTCTTACAGAGCTGTTATCTTTTTATTCCAGGCAGGAAGCAATGTCAGATCCCATACAGAATAAAGTAGTGAAACTCACATTGCACTTGGAAACTATCCATAGCCTTTGCCTTTCTGGAATTCTTTTACTTGACCTTATGGGTTTAACTATGAAAAGTTGCCACAGATGCTCTGCCTATAGGTACTCCTGAGATCCTATTTCAAATGTGTTGGGGTTTTTTGGGTTATGTAATACCTGTGCTGAATTGCTCTTCCCTCTTCTTTGCTTTAACCTTCTGAGTCCCATCTGACATCTCATTCCAGAAATGGATCTCATTAACATAGGAGGTAAAATGGCAGGAGAATGCCCTGTTCAGTGATGGGCTTTTTCAGAAAAAAAAGGAAGAGATATCAATACCTGGCTTCCCTTGATGATGTGGGCAGGAATTACATTCAGCTACAGGGAAAATCCTGCTAGGTCCTGTACATGCTGACCCACAGTTTTCTGAATTAAGAACCCCCTGCCTAGTTAAAGTTCTAATGCATTATGATGGCATATTTGTGACTTAAGATATCTGCTTCTTGCATTCTTGCACTGTGATTGTTTTTTTCTTTTCTACTGTTAAACTTCTTTTATTTTGTCAGGTTTGGGATGAAACTCTTGCCAAATCTGCGGAGGCTTGGGCTGCTACATGCATTTGGGACCATGGACCTTCCTACTTACTGAGATTCTTGGGCCAGAATCTGTCTGTAAGAACTGGAAGGTAGGCAGACACCATACAGAACAATTATTTTGTCAGCCTTTTAACATCCTTTAAGATCCAGATTTTAGACTGATGTGTCCAGTACTCTAGCCATTATTGATATCTATCCATGTTTATTTGGTTTAAGAGTATTATTGCACAATGCTGTGCCCCTAGTGTCGCATGGAGAAATGTACATTAGGTTACTTGCATCAAAGGGATTAGCAACAGAAACTTTAAAAATGCCTAAGTCTAGAATGACATGTTCTTGTTTCTGTATTTTAAACACATCCAGGTATCGATCTATTCTCCAGCTTGTAAAGCCATGGTATGACGAGGTGAAGGATTATGCCTTCCCTTACCCTCAGGACTGCAACCCCCGGTGCCCCATGCGATGCTATGGACCCATGTGCACCCACTACACACAGGTTGTATAAATTACATTCTTCTACTCAAAAACTACTGTCTAAAGCTGGACTTTTCTGTGATTTATTTATATCACTCTCTCAAATAAATGTATATATATATTTCTTTTCAATTTGGACTTCACCAATAATAAATATTTATTCAGATGGTTTGGGCCACTTCCAATCGTATAGGCTGCGCAATCCACACATGCCACAATATGAATGTCTGGGGATCTGTATGGCGACGAGCTGTTTACTTGGTATGCAACTACGCCCCAAAGTGAGTTACTCTCTTTGAATATTGTTTATTTTTATACTTTGTGCATGTTTTGGTCCTCACATAGGACTGCTTACTCCTTTTCTCTGCACCTTGGCCTCTATTTGTGCTATTTCTAAGGGCTGTTCCTTCGTTCTAACTTTACATCTGAGCTTACAGAAAATGCATGACTTTGGTGTATGAGGGAGAAAAAGAAATAACTTGTTGTGTATAGAACAAAACGAAAAACTTTCTTCTGTTATTGTTGCTATTACTATTTTAATTCTTTTTGTCTTCCTCCTTTGTGATGACTCTTTTCAATTGCTAATTGTTTCACTGTTATTTTACTCATGCTGAGCTAGACTTCAGCAGGTAAGAAATCCTGCTGCAGATCAGGCCCTTTGATTTATTGTGAACACATATTGTTACCCACATACCTTTGCTATTATCATGATGCATCCATAGTGTAGGTTTCCTACAAATTCCATCTACCTAAGCTCGGTGTCTACAAATCTCATCTTGCCTTTCATATTAGGGTCCTTCAAAATGTACATTATAGACACCCATGGGTAATGCAGAGATCTGTTTAAGGTTGAAATGAAGAATTAATTTTCTCCAGTGTTTCCTAGATATCATCCCAAACTGACATGTGTGTGACAATAAAGTCTGACTCTGGGAGAGCTTCAATTTGAGGTCTGGTTTGGACTAATGCTTCAAAAGCAGCATGGGCAGTGTAAAAGGCTGGTTTTTCTGACTGTATAATATTAGGCAGAGCCATAATTCTGTATAGGAATGTGAGTATAATTAATTGAGCATGTTTCCCATAAACTTTCAGTGGCAAAGGTCCATTTGCGGTAGAGAATATGCAAGAATATATCATTATTCTAGCTGTTGCATGAGTAAAAGAATTTTTAAAGATTTCTCAACTTTAAAAAAGCTAGAATTTAATAAGAAAACTCACTTGAAATCAAACACCTTTGAAAAACAAGATTTTCTCTATCTTTTTGTCTGCAATATCTACTAGGAAAGGGTGATAAGAAGTGAAACTGAAGAGTAAATTTCTGACTTTTATTTCCTCAACGTGGACAAGGTGGAATCAAAGTTTGTAAGAGAAAACCAAATACCATTTTTGTACATCAGCATTTGAAAAATATTAAATTAGAAACTTCCTAGAATACATCTATCATATTCATATATAGGAAAAAAATGTTTTCAGCTGTTACTTAAAAGTGACACAGTTTGCATATCAATTAATGGTGAATTATAGATATTTCACATTTTCTCTACCTGCAAATCCCACCGTGTCTCAGCCAGCTAACCAAATTCTGGAGTTACAAGCTTCTACTCTGGATGAGATTTTGAGTAGCTCTTTGATTCGTAGGCAGTGGAATTGAGATTTTTACGTCTACTTCTTTCACACCCGCAAAAAGGATATTGAGTGGTCTTGCCTGGTTTAACCTTATATTCTTAAGAATTAATTAAGTTGAGTTAAGAACATTGGGCTTAGATTCTTTTGGCCCACATTCAGCATTCTC
This sequence comes from Calypte anna, assembly GCF_003957555.1. Lineage (NCBI taxonomy): Eukaryota > Metazoa > Chordata > Aves > Apodiformes > Trochilidae > Calypte > Calypte anna. The sequence continues at coordinate 120,130,667 of NC_044245.1, forward strand.
TTTGCCAGTCAACAAAGGCTCTGTCTTTCTGAGTAATCAGCACATCAGAAACTCCCCTAAAGAAGGAGGTCAGTATTACATCCCCAATCCCAGTTATTAAGACTGGATTTAGGCAAAGATTTAGGTTCTAGAAATCAAACTATATTCATTGATGCCATGCTATGATGCTGAAAAATACCCATGCTTCTCAAAATGAGGTGGGAAAAAATGTCAAGGAGGATAATTGCAAAGTTTAGAATGGCCCTGCCCCTGGTTATTTAATGCATTCACCTGAGTCAGCCTTGCATTGCATAGAAAATAAAACAGAAATCACCTTTCAGAAAACTCTGGATTTCCATATCTGTTATAAAACTAATTATATTTCCTGAACACTCGGTCTTCTGTACCTACTTGGAAGAGAAGTAGGAATGAGCAAATTACTTGAGAGATTCCTACTTTCTTACAAGGCAAAACCCAGACCAGGGCTTTTGATCCAGCATTATTGGCTGGGAGGTGGAGATGAGAAAATATTTCATAAATAATTGCATTACTCACTGCCATAACACGTCACATGCAAACTAGAGGAAAGTTCTCCGCTCAGTAAGACATAACATTTAAATTAAAATCTAATTTTAACTTTCTTTCTGCCCACATCATAAGTATTTCATGAATTTTTAAAAGCCTGGCGTTTATATAAGCATTTAAATGTCTGGGTGCATTTTTTCAGATGTTCCCAGATCTTTCAGAATTACCTCTTTTCACATGACTACTCTACAGACGTAGCCCTTTCTCCTTGATCTCTATTACAAAGCTTTGCTCACCAGATGGGAGCTTTCCTCCTCTTTTTGAAATTGATGATGCCCCTACAAATGCCCCAATACGTTTCTTTTTAATACATTAGTGCTGGGAATAGTTTTTATTTTTCCTTTTCTCTGAACATAAATTCAGCCTTTCACAGTGTGGACCCAGAGCAGTGCAACCTAAGAATAAGACTTGAATCAGTTCCTTTTCCCTCCTTCCAAAACCAAGCTTTTTAAGATAACTGCTAGACAGAAAAGTGCTCAAGGAAAACCTTGCACCAAGGCTTATGTTGCTAAATTCTCATAAATATAACCCTCTCACAAAAAAATAATCTGCCCCAGGCTCAGAGAGTCATAAATCACTTGACTGTAGCAAAAGCGAGGGGAGTGGAATTTCACCAGTCCCAAAAGCATATGGAACGGACCATTGGCCTGGGTGGTGACATGGTCATTCTCCTGCTGGTTTTTGGGAACTGGTAGATCAATGTTTGTTAATAACCTGCAGAAATATATTAATGTAGGACTTCAGTAACAGAGCATTTAGAAGGATATCACTGAAGACATTACATTTAATCAGTCAAACCAAGTCTGATTCAATGATTTTTTTTTCCATTTTCGTCTTTGAAATTATTAAGGATTCTTTTTTGTTTGTGTTTTTTTTATTTCAGGGGGAATTGGATTGGAGAAGCACCATATAAAGTAGGAGTTCCATGTTCTGCTTGTCCTCCAAGCTATGGAGGTTCTTGTACCGACAATCTGTGTTTCCCAGGAGTAACATCAAACTACTTATACTGGTTTAAATAAATTAAGGTTTACAAATTTTTTTTTTAAACGATGAGTAGCAAGAAGCTTGTATATTGAATTTTGCACATATTATATATATAGAGATATTGTAATAATAATAATCTGATGTTTTCTTTTTGTATGCTTTTGTATAATTAGCTTTCAAAGCATAGTATAATTTTGTTTTAACACTTTTGGGATTTAAGACTCACATTAACCCTTTTAGATTAACATTTTGTTAATGGTGAGCAAACTAATTTTTACTTTAGCAAGCTTAGCTTCCTGAAGGTTAGCTTCTATTAAAAGCACATTAAAAAGTAGAATATGACTTCCCCTTAAAAATGGCTCCAGAAAGAGAAGGGTCATGGAGAAGCAACACGGTGCTTTGAAAACGGAGTGTGGTGTGCAAAGCAACAAAGTTTCCCAATGGTTCCTCCCATTTACACCTCTGCTTTCCCCTGCCACGTCAATGGGACTCTGAGCAAAGAAAAACACATGTGCAAGAGAAACTGCAGGATATTACCTACCTCATGCACAACATTGATTCATTTGTGGCGTTTCAATCATTCAGCACACGGCTGCTGCTATCATCAACGATGCCTGTGTGCAGACAGGAAAATTAGAGAATATGAGGAGCCACACTGGCCCAGATGTGGTGGCTGTTAACTCACATGCCTAAAGTCTTCTTTAGACTGAAAGCTGCATCACTTAAAATATACTTGTACAATAACACAGCCTTACTCTACCTTCCTGTGTTTCTGAACACAGTCATTATGGTATAATGGTGCTTTGCAGCAGTGTATTTATTCATGTACAGGAAGCTGAAGAATTGTATTGCTACAAAGCAACATGTGTCAATACATGACATCTATGCTGTCTTTTATACTGTAAGTTTGCTAGGATATGTGCTATCCCCCCTGACTGAAGCTCAGCCAGGTGAAGCTTGCAAGGAGGGATCAGATCTAAAAGTAGATAAGAAAATTTCCAAATAAAAGACATCAGGCAACTTTAAAACTTTTACAGATTATTGACAAAAAAAATATCAAACTTCTAAATCAAAAAAGGCAGTGTCCTTGAAACTATTGCACTATTTCATGAACATATCTGTATGAATGAATAAAAGTCAAATCTGTTATTCATGCATTTCCTGCCAAAATTCTGAATGCCTTATGGGTGCTAACTATAACATTTATTAAGAGGACCTGTACTTTAAGCTAGAATATATACAAGTTGTTTTCTGGAAAAACAGATTATAAAAAGGAGGAAATTGATTATGTCTGCTACAGCTACTATGTCATTGAAATAGCCTTGAGTTTTGGCTTTATATTGCAGGGTAGAATGTAATCCACTTTAAATATATGTGTTTAGTCTGCTTGCACTGCTCCATAAAGACCTCTGAAATTTATGAACTTTGAAAAGAAATACTGAGTAAGGCAAGCAGAACAACAGAGGATAATTTCAATAGTGCTACATATGTATGTGCCTCTGAGTCACTAATTCAGCCCTTTTGAGAGTGTTTATGACAGTATGTCACCACTTTGGTGATGTAAAAAGATATGAAAAGAGCTCTACAGGGGATGAAACGTAACAGCTCTTCCCAATCTACCAATAATCTGACCCCTCAGAGAACATCACAAACTGATCTGTGACTGGTTAGTGACACTTCTGTATTTTACAGGACAATAACTAGGCAAGTATATTGTCTGAGAATATGTCCATATTATAAAAGAGCAACACTTGTAATGTTCTACTAACTTGCCTCCTAAGAGTTACAATATAAATAATTTTCTTTTGGTTTCAAAGGGGTTTGGACTTGGACAGTGCCCAATCAGTCAAACACTTTGGCTAAGTAAAATCCAGTGAAACACAAGCTCTTAGCATCACCTATTTATACACCAAATTATTCATAACTAATAGGTAGGTAACTAGCCCTCAGCCAGCCCAGTTTTTTACAAAGATGCATGAGATAAATACATCTGTGTTCTCTATATGGTATCTTCCCTAGAGTCAAAGACAGCACAGTTAGAAGAGTTCATCTAGTAATTTTCAGTATTTTTATTTTACAAAAAACCCTGTAAGATAGGAAGCAGAGCATAAGCAAAAGTTCAGGTTAAACCATGGAGCCTAAAACAGTAGGTCAAACAATAAATGTCTATGCACTTTGGAACTTGCATTTTCTGTGTTGTATGGTACACTTTTCAAACAGGACTAGACATTGTAAATTAATTTATAATTCTTTAATTCAGCTGCAATTGCTATAACGGGTATATATGTTATCATATCTGTTACTTTTTAAGTTGCTACTAATACCTTGGTTTTGTGGAATACTTTGTTTTCTGTGAATATGGAAAACTTTGCTTCTAACAAACAGGTATGCAGGTTTTTTTCACAACATCCCATAATGGTGCTAGAGAATAACTATTGTAATCACACTGTAACTAACAGCAGCAAAAAATGATCTGGGTATAAGCTATTTCATATGAGCAGCTCCTGATAAAACCAGCCACAAGCACTCGACCATTAGCTGAGTATTTTTCATTGAACAGAGAGGATTAGACCTTATCAGATATTTGACTACCACATGAAATTTGCCCTTCCACTTTAGGAAATAAAGTTTACTGAAGGCCTTTCTACATCACCTCTTTGGGTCTGCCAAGTTTGTATTTGCCTTTTTTTTCTCTTGGCTTGGGTAATGACAACACCAGTAAAGTTCTGCTTTGATTGACAGTGCCAGTGTTGCCTGACTGATAGGCTGACACCAAATGCTGTTGGAACAAAAGTTCTGAAGCTTGCAGAAGACTTCAGATGTCTTTGGCACTCCATCTGTTCTGATACACACCAAGGAACTTTCCTGTTGAGTTCAAGGTTATGCTGAGGCAACCTACAAGTTGCTATGCTGATAGCCTTGAAGGTTTATACAATTCCTTCTGAGCAGAGCAGTGTGCCTTTAAAGACAGAGAAATTATCTCAGACTTTTGTTCTGTTCTAAATATAAAATTATGAAAGTATGCACACACTAAAATAGAGCTGAAAATGTTTTTTGTCAAAATACTGTGAGACATAAGACTGAAAATGAAGTAATTGGTATAATTAATTATTGAGTACAGCTGTTTATAATATCTGCTTATGGTTTTCTGCTTCATTTAAAAATCTAAGATGATGAGTAGCAAGCAATTGATATCTTTTGGTGCTAACCTACATGTTCTGGTGCTGAAGTTATACATTATTTTTGTATACATTATTATTGGAGATTGAGCTTTACTTCCAATATTACCATATACACTCCAGTGTTTGTGAGATCTTTTTCAGCTAAACATATGATTCACTACCACTCAGCCAGATTTGCTTTCAAAGTACCTTTTCATGATTGTTTCAGTCTCTTATAAGAGTTTGATGTGCATCAGAGAGGAAAATGTATTCCTGTTCAAAACCAAAACAAACAGCACCCTCCTCTCAACAGTGAAGTGTCTGTGGAACAAATTAGTGGGAAAGAAAGACCTCTGAGAGTCATGACTGCAGACTGATGCTGAGCAGGTTTTAGTGATCACAAATCCTCTCTGGGGTACTAAATGACTTCAGAAAGTCTAGGCTTGATCTTGCACACTTATCCTTGGGAAGCTTTGTGTTCTCTGAGATCATTTTGCTCTCCTCTGAGTTGGATCAGGCCTCAGTGAAAACCATGGGAGGTTTAACATTTGCAGGAGTGAGAAGGTTGGATTCCCTGAGACTTTATGGACAGAAAACTTGGACTTCATGTGCCATTTTCACCAAAACTGAGCAATACCATGGGCCTCTGAAAGAGGAAACCTCTTAGAGCGTATGTATTCTATGCCACAGCTGGGACCTAACAGAAGGAGATGTATATCTACATCCATAGCTATATCTACAGATAGATGGATAGATAGGTAGATAGTTACATCTATTTATATATGATCTTCAAAGATCAGGTTGCAAGCATGGATGCCCTCTTGTGGCTGAGAATGCCAATAGATTAGATTGATTTCACAGAAATCCAAAAGGTTAAAGGGTTATTTCTTTTTTAGAAAAAGCTTGTGTAGATTTAGTTTGGTACCTTTACATTTTTTTGCCTTGTTTTTAAAGACTCATGGCTGTCCATTTGCTTTGAGAAATGAGTTCCATTGCATAACACCACCATTTTTTTATGTGTTTTTTAGGTACAGAACTCAATCACAATTGTATTGGCTGAATCTTTAGAGGCATTAAACCAGACACTGTTATTAAAAAGCAGACAAGGGAAAGCATCACTACTCAAGTACTAAATTCTAGTGGCCCCTAATAAGATTTTTAAAGGCTCAAATTCCTGGATTTGACCCATTATTGATGTATTTTCAAGACAAAACTGTTGCTTTCCTCGTCTAGAATGGTATAAGCTCAGAATTTAAACTCATGACATTTTTATGGTGCTTTTTAAAACTGCGAAATAGAAAATTTCTGTGCTCTTGTTCTCAGATCATAATTGGTCTGATGGCCTCAAAACACACAAACCTTTCATTTAGTTTTGTAAAGAGAACATTAGACTTCTGTCAATAGTAACCTGAAAGAACCACAACTTTCTAAATCTGCTTTATTTCAGTAGAAATTAAATTGAAAATCAAGAAACAATCCATCTGGTTAATTTGAGAATAGGGAAAAAACCATTACTAATGACTACTAATGACTATTTCAGGACTACTTTGGTGCTTAACCTTCAGGTTTTCCTCAGAATACAGTTATTTTCTGTTAGAAAATAAGCTTTTGCTCATATTACAAGGCATTTTAAAATTTACACAGGTTAATGGAAGAGACATAAACTTTTGATAGTTAAACTGCACTCTATAGAGTTCCCTTGATCATGAAGTGTGAGAAAAAAAGACTGAAATGGTTGCAATTCAGTATTATCTCCATGTGTTCTGCCAGAAAAATGAAACCCAGACTGGAAAAAGATTTTATGATTCCTCCAGCTTTTGGCACCTTATCATTTGGCAGTCAGGTTGTAAATTCTTTAAGAATCCCTTGTGCTGACAATCCATATAAATTATATTTGAAATTTCTTTCTGGCCAGCAGGAAAAGAGAGGGAATATCCCTCAGGTTATACGTTTAGCTCACAACATCAATAGTTATTCAAATCACTGGGCTGTTCATCATGCTGCAAATTCACTACAGCTTCGATACATCATCATGTAAATCAGGAATTATCTTAGATACAGTATTCAAGGTAATAAATTTTTTCCCTAAGAGTGAATGGTAATATGGGAATCTAATAGCTCTGTGAACGTAAACATTTTTTTTTCATGTAAGGTGCTCTTACATAATTAAAGTGGTGCTTAAAGGTATGGATCATTTAAGAAGCAAACTACAGTTGGTTTTTTTTGCCATATTCAATAAGAAATGTTTTTTCTGAAGATATTGAAGATTGGAAAATGATGACATTTCTATGCCTTCTATCTGACCTCAAGTGAAAAAAAATGTTCCGTGTTTATGGAGTCCTTTTCCCCCTCTCACTATATATTTTCCTCGTTTCTTTTTTAGATTTTGTCATAATTCTATGGGGGGGGATCTATCTGCTTTTTCAGAAAAGAAAATCTGTGTAACACATCTTGCAGTGAACTTACCAATATAACATTTCTTTCATATGATGCTAAATACATGTTATAATTGAGATATAAATTTCTATCTGTTTCAACTTCTAATGCTATGAAACTACAAAGAAATCTACATCATTTTGATCTATTTTGTAATATCTATGCATTTAAATAAATAAGTAAAATCAGTACCTACACTTCATGTTTTTGAGGCATCTTTTCTTGGTTTTATTGTGGTTGATATGTTCCCTGAAGAAGACAAGTTTTCAGGGAGACAGTGAAAGAAAGACATATTTGAACTGAACTTAAATTCTCTTTGAATATATTAATATAAGTGTGTATGCTTCACATCTGAGCTCCATTATATACTTGAAATCTGTCATTATTTATCCACCTATATGGATAGAAGCCTAGCTTTTGGTATTGAGAGCCTGAACTCTTCATCAGAATTAGTGGTCAGGGGATGTTCTCCTATGTGTTACTGTCCAAGAAGAAAAATCTGAACTCTGACCAAAGGAGATATCCCTAGAAAATCGAGAGGTAACATGGTCAATTTGGCAAAGTTTTCCTCTATGGAAGGAACTGTGCTCCAGTCAGAAACGAGAAATTCTTCAGAACCCCAATAATTATTCTTCCTCCCAAAGTGGTACCAAAGGACATGGAGGAGATGATCTTTATCTCTTACCTGTTATGGAGGGTGGATGTAGTTGGGGTTTGCAGTCTCAGGTGGGGGGACTGGAATTCAGTCAGAAAGTCCACAAGTCAAGCAAAGCATGAGGTGCTGTGAACTGTGACTTGAGCAGGAGGGACTTTTCAGGAGGCAGCAAGTCTCTGTGTTATAGTAGTACCATGGTTTGGAGTGCCTTTTGCACAGTGGTTATTGTCAGTCTTAGAATCTCTCAGGTAAACCATTAAATATAGTTTTCTTTATTTTTCTGAGACAATGTCTACTGAACCAGCAGAGCATATGTTCACAGCGTGACAACATCATGTATCCACAGACAGTCACTGTGGAATCCCAGCCATTTACAGCCTGAGAGAAAGGCAGACAACTTTTATATGAAATTATACAGTGCCCGAGAGCCAAGTTACATCAAAATTTTTGGGTTGTCTTACTTTTTAAGTCTCCAAGTGCCCAGTCATTGTAACATCAGAGACATTAATTTAATATTTGATATATTTTTTTAAATTTTATTTCTGCTTGTTTTATTTCACATTAGTAACTCAATAACTGAAAATTACTCGTGCCATCCAGGCAAGGTTTTGCTCTGTCTTGAACATCTTGCCATGTGTTAGACTGGGGACTACTGTTGTATTCTGTATACATATGACAACATCATATGTTTGCACCAACATCACGAAAACATGTAATGAAAAATAACATACGGAGTTCTCCTTCACAGATAATAGAGATTCACAATAGCTTTCCTCAACTTAGCAGTGCTTATACCTTTTTTACCTTTCTGTGGGTTTTCACCCTGAGCTTTAGCTCCATAATTTTGAATTCCCTTTTCATCTGAAGCAAGACAGGTTTATTTGATTTTGTCTGCAAAATCTAGCACTGGACTTGCTCCACTGCTTTTTTTTTTTGTCAAAAAGGTTTGAAAGTATGTCTGTAAGCCCACAGCTCTCTGAGGTCTTGCTCAGTTTGCAGCCCATACATCTGCAGCTACTACCTTAGAGTGCTGTTTTGTGGTCTTTTGTAGACATTGGCAACAGCGAGGTGATGGTAGTTTCAACCAAAAAGGACCTTGCATAATTTGGAAAATTTTTGCACCTAGGTCACATCCAAAGACTGCTCTCTAACTGGATGTATTGAAATTAACTTTTATTAATAGCCACAGCATGAGTCTTGACCATACTGTCATAATAGAATGTAGAAAAGGGCACAGAGAGGAAAGTACTATTAATTAGTAGTAAAAGTATATTTGCTTTATTAAAGTACCATTTTGTCTTCTCTAAACTTTTTATGTCCCTGTATCTGTTTAGGCATTATAGAACCCTCACCTTGCTGTTCTAAGTTGAATTTACTTTCAGCATCATTTTTTTTTGCATTATTCTTCAAAGAGTATTTGTATTTCCTCCTTGTTTGACAGAATAAATGTATCCAGTGATCTACCTGCAGATCTTGCCATATAAACTCTTCATGTTTGATATTTTCATTATGCAGAATTATTTTTTTTTATACTTTTTTACCTTCTCTCAAAATCTCCAGCTCTTTCCATGGCTGTGTGAGCTTCTAGTCATCCTTTTCTTCACTCCTCCCAAGTATAAAGTGTTCTTTAATACACTTACTATGCTGTATACCACCAACATTTTCTATTTGCCAGTGAAAAACATATGTGCCAAACATAGCTGAGATGTCAGTCTGCAAAAAAACAGTGTCTCCCTACGGGTGTGTTCAATGTGCACAGACATGTGGTCTTTTTTCCTATGGTCAATGCCAGAATCCTGCTGATACATAAGACATGGAAAAAATATTTGGCTTTAGCCCTCTCCTGAAGGATTTTTCCCCTCGCAGGTAGTGGAAAATATTCTTTTACATATCTGTTTGATTAGTTTGGGTATGTGTATAAGGAAAAATAAACACGCTATTTTTTAGTGAGTGGATCTATTTGATCCGTTTTTCTAACCCCAGTGTAGTCATCCATAGATGTATACAAAAATGTAATGCCTGAGAAATGTGCATCTCAGTGAGCTGGGGGAAGGGGATGCTCCAAGTGTGGCTCAAAACAGAAGGTGACTTTGGCAGTCCCAGAATACTTTTATTTCCTTGCTGAAGAAGTCCACATGGGCTCTGCAGCTGGACCTCACGAGGGTGTTGCAACATTTACATCTCCAGAGTCTGTTTCACTTCCTTCCCCAGCCATATCATAAACTCTTCACACTGAAGTAGCCTTGATGGTGCTATAGCTCCAGCAAAATGTCTGAATGTAATATCTTTCAAACTGTATCATTATTCAGAAGTCATCTGTTTCATTTCTGGGACCTTATATTGTATCTTTGGAAATTCAATTTATGGTGATGGCACTTTTCATGGGAACAGAGGTTGTGGCACAGCCTGGCTGGATGATGCACAGCAGTGGAAGATCCTCAAAGACTTGAAACCAGTTTTAGATTCCTCACTCATTTTGCTTTTCTTCTCTCCAAAGCATGAACTTTCTTCATAAGACCAAAAGACCAATATGCTTTTAATAAAATAAATAAACCTTTACCCAGGTTCTATTAATGTTTCTATAATTTTCATCATTTCTTCACATAGTTTTGTAATTAATCTGCTCTTTTGAGAGAATAAGTTCCATCTGAATTTCATCAACTTATCTGCTATTACTCGTAGCTTCTCTGACAAAGCTGTGAGGAGTGTTTCAGCAGAAATGGAAGTTAACATTTTTACTGTGTTCTTTTATTTTTATCCATTTATTATTTTTCTATGTCAAAAAACTTTTTCACTAGAGTCTGAAATCCCTGACATATACATGGATTTTTAATCTTTCTTGGCTCTTTTCACTTCTTTAAATTTTTTTAAAATTTTTTTTTTAATTCCTCCACACATGATATTTAAATTTCTTTTTACATTCATGTCACTTGCGGCTTCAGGTGTTTCACAAAGGTTTATGGTGGTCAATATAGCTTTTGATGCAGATAATTCCTCTCTCAGGCTATTTACTTGCTCTCAGACATCATCTCTCTGTGTCATCTTTACATGTCTGTCACTCATGCTCTATGAATGCTGATGTCATTAGATCACCTTTGTATTTGATAACTTTGACCCTGCTGCTTGCAGGAGATCAATTGATCAATTTTAACTTTTCTTTTTGTTTTCTTTTTCTTCTCCTGAGTTGATAACTCAGTGCCTGTGGATGCTATTGTCATTTATGTGTGTGTGCATTGCTTTGGAGTCAAACAGCAGCCCTTTGAAATCATGGAAGTTTTCTTCATTCCATTGAAGCTGGAATACCTCCTCCACTCAGCTGAGGACTTCTGCTTTCCCAGACCTTTTTAAAGCAGTAAAATTTCACCTCAGCGAAAGAGAGGGAACTTTAAGGATGCCTGCAAGCTCTATCCACTTATCCAAAATGTGTATAAGGATAGAATAGACAAAGAGGGGTTACAAAATGCAGAAAATACATCTGGAAGGAGCAAAATGCCAGCTGACTGAAGCTAAGCAAGCAAAAAATATAATTTTAACTTATGGTTTTTGGAAATTTCTACTTCAGCACATGCTGTTTATTCAAGTTTGTGTACAGTGAAGATACCATAATGTGGAGCTCACTCTAAATGGAGAAACTTTTATTTCTGGCAGCTGCATTTACCAAAGAAACAGTCTTTAAACCGAAGAGTACAAAATAAGTAAAATATGTGTTTTGGGTAAAAAATTAACTGCATTAATAGTCCTTATTTTCTAAACAATGCTGTTTGTGTTCTGAAAATCTCTTGCCCCTGGTTGGTGGTATCAGAAATGAGTTTGTACTATAAATTCACAAAATCATACTTACTTATTAAACATATTTTCTTCAACCACATTTTATCGCTTCTAAGATATTTTCTTCCACCTCAAATAGTGATATGGTATATCCTTTTCAATGGTTTCCTTGTCATTGTTAAAACAGCCTTTTGGAGTCTTCACCAATCAGAAAATACTTGTTCTTAAAACCACAACATGTTTTACTGTTTATTGTCTTATAAATTATATGTTTTCAAATCAAAAGGATAGTTTGAACTGGTGGTTAAAATGCTATTTATATTACATGTTTTTTTAAAATTGCTCACCACTCTATAAGTGAAGATCTTATTCTGAGAGGTATTAGAATAATAGCCCATGAACCACAAGGTAGAATATTTGCTTAAAAGAAAGGCAAAATCTTAGAAATTCACTTCTTTATTTAAAAAGCTATTTAGACATAATATAAGTTTCTAAATCCAACAAAGTTATAATTCATTCTTCCTACCAGAAATGTCTGCATATGCTAGTGTAGAAGCAGAGCCTGTTCACCTCTTTCCAATGGTGAAAACAAAACCGAATTTTGACATCCAAAACATGAAAAGCCAGAGCCTTCTTCCCAGGAAGAAACAGAGCTTCAGAGCATGGAGTTTGCTCCTTCTGCTGGTTCAGGAGAAGAAAAGAGACTCAAATGGTAGCAGAAAGTGCTGCATCTATAAATGTTTAGGGCTTTTTTCATAGTTTTTGTTTCCTAGATAACCCGTACAGAGATCAGGAGCCTGAAAATTAGTTTTCTTCTCATCCTGAAGGGATTCAGCTCCTCTCTCGCACTTTCAGTAGACTCCAAATTTAACATTTACATGTGAAGAACAGGTTTGTTAAAAGGCAGGTAGGCAAGCACCGAGAAGCCACTGCTGCACAGATAAGTAGGCAAGAGTCATGCCAGAGGCTGAAGGGAAAAAAGAAACAGGGCTCTGAGCACCTAACTAGAAGAGTTACAAAACCCAGCACTTCCTCTCAGGACTGTGGCTGCTGTGGATGGTGATTTTGGCACTCAAAATTTTTAACATTATGCATTTGGTCTTAAATATAGATTGTAAAATAAAGTATTCCCAGGAGCACAGACTGCTGTGGAACAATGTGTGCCCCACCAGAGAGGAGGGGTATCACTTTCTCTCTAACCCTTACATAAGCTAGGTGACCCCTAAAAGAAGGAAGGAGAAGCAAACACAAATGCTTGGTAAAATTTGTAACAAGTATGCCCTCTTGGGAGTCTTTTAAATTTAAAATGAAGGCATGCCTCAACAGATAAGCATGGGTCTTAACCCACATAAAAGGTGAGTAAAAAAATTGATCTCTCTTGTGGTATGGTCAAAGAAGGCCAGATTTTATCTGTTTTATTCCAGCTTGGTAGTTGAAAGGGCTGATGACTGTATTTAGTGGAATTAATGGTGAAGTAAGATAATACAATGGTAAAGTCATGGTGGCAAAACAGAGACTGCTATTTATCTCTGTGTGTAAAAGTATATGCAGATCTGTATGTATTCCTAAGTTTTCACATTCCTCATCCATGAAAAGTTTGGCAAATCTTAACATTACTACAAAAAGTATATACCAGTTTATAGCATTTACTCCATAACTTTTTTCCCCCTGTCCCTTAGCCAAGCCTCACCATGTGTGTGCATTAGAAAACCTTGAAAAAAGCCAGCTGAGGACTGAAATGTTGGGAATTTGCCCTCTTCACCCTTATGAATAAATCTTGCTTTAAAAGCAAGGAAAAAATCCTCTTGGCTTGGAATATCTCAGCATGCTGACTGTGCACAAACCAAGGCTGGAATAATCATGCATTACTGTGATTTGTTTTTGCATTGACTCCTTGTCATGTTTTTTAAAAAAAGAATAAAAGTATTATAATTTCTTATTGCTGAGCACCACGTGCTTGCCAGATAGTTAAGGAGGGCCAGCTGTTAGCTGTCAGGAGATGCTAGTGGAAGGACTGGTAGACTTTTTTTTATGCATTCAGAAAGGCATAAAATGAATTCAGAAAACTATAGCATTCCTGCAAGTAGTACAGCATTTGCTTGCCTTAAGAAGCATTGCTAGGAAAAAAAATCAACGCAATTTCAGCTGTCTTTTTAGAGAAGAGGAGAAAGGCAGAAAAATATGCAGTATGTGATGAGTTAATTGTTTATAGACCACCAGTGAGTGGTGTACAAGATATGCTTTGAGAACTGTTTCTGTAAATTATGCCAAATAAAAGTACGGTCTGATAAAACAAAATAAAAAAGGCTCAGTCTGCATCTACTCACTCATAAGATGTGCAATGAAAGCACCAGTGCTCATTACGCTGCTACTCTTGGCACCAAAGTTCATGAAAATGGAAGGTTCATGTAGAGAGGTTAGAGTGGAAAGAACCTTCTGTCAGAAAACCTAAGTTCAAGTGCTATCAAAGTTTTTGGTAAAGTAACTATTGCAACAGGGTGATTTTTGTCTCTGGTTCAGCTCTGCCCATCTGTGTATGTCATGGGGACAGAACCACAGGTTTCTTCCTTTCCTGTCATGCTCCACCACAACTGATAAGGTCTGAGAGATCTGATTAGAAAATGGAACATGGATGAGGAAGTCCAACACTTCATTAGCAAAACACTTATAGTACCTGAGGAGGCCCAGAGCAAGACTGCAGAGCTTCTGCTTTGTAACCACAAAGAGGCTTTTTTCACAGACTTTAACATTCTGACTCTCCTCCTCTCTACCTCTTCTGTAGAAAATGTACCTGAGAAGGGAATCTCACAAGGCAACACCTCAGGATTTGTGCTTCTTTAGATTTAGGGTCTGCTAGCAAGATCCGAGATCTTTTTTCCTCCTGATGCTTGGCTCTCACTGTTCTGTACAAGGTGCAGCTTGGAAGGACCTAAAACATTCCCACAGAAATGACCACCCTTCAGGTCTAAGTCCTCCATCACTCTATTTCTTCCTGACATTGTGAAGAAGACAAAAAATTTGTCGTTTATCTCCAATAACAAAACCAGAATCTGGCTACCAAAATTCTAGGTAAAGTTTAAAAAAAAACTACAAAAAGTTAGAGAGGAAACTGTTTTTTTTTTCCCCTGGGGAAACAGGGGAAATTTTATTAAGGAGGTAATGAAGAAATAAGTAGTTGCTCTCTATTTGAGTTGTAGGAGGCAGACACTTGCTAGAAGAGGTGAGATGCACACTAAGTTCTCTATCTTGTGCCCTGTGATCCTTGTAGACATAGCCATGGGACAGTAACCTTGTTGCAGTTGAAAAATAAGTCTATAGAAGTCATTGCACTTTGAATTAAGAGGTAAGATGACTGTGAGTATAGTCAATGACATCATGGCAATATTAACATCTGAAATACTTAGCAAAGATGCATGTTCATAACGTGTCAGAAAAAGACTTGTTTAAATACAGCTGGATAAATAGCTTACGTAGATAAAGAGGAAAGAGATTACAGATGCTAGCATCTGGACAGTCTCAGTCTTGACATGGTCCACTGGAAATTAAATAGACAAATCTGTACCAAATAAACTTTAGATCCCTTTTTTCCCTGAATAATTTACTGCTTCTTCAGCAAGGCTGAAATTTTCTTTTGAGATCTACATTTTTTGAGAAGAGAAATTAGTTAATTTATTAGGAAGAATCTTACTCATATTTTTAAATCAGTTCTGATATTCTACATGCATGGGTTCAGATATGTTTAAAAAAAACCACATGCCACTTCTTCAGCAAGTAGCTTCCCTTTGTATTTCTGAAGTTTAAAAGCTGCATACATCTGAACTGTGCACCTAGACCTTTTATATTCTAAAAAGGGGAAGTGAGATCCTACTACTTTTTTTATTTTGATTTCTCTCACTCTCTCCCTGAAGCAGAAGTTTCTCTCAAAAAGAAAGGAAAAGACATAAATCTGACTAGATAAAGGGATTAGAACTTGAGAAGAAAATAAAAAATACAGTTTCAGAAACATTTGCACATAGATAAGGTTGCTGATATATTGTGCATTAAAAATTAATCTGGTTGATCAGTAAGAGTAAGGAGAAGCAAGAAGGATAAAACTGCAGTACTTTATAAACAAAGCAGGATGGGAATGAGGCAGACAGAGCCTGGAAGCCAAGAAAAGGCATAAATCAGAGAATGTGAGAGAAAGAGCAATAGCATGAAAGGTAGGAGGCAGAACAAACATAGAGATGATAGAAACAGACCTGTTAGATTTGACTGAAATGAAAGTTAAATGAAACCTCTATCTTAGCTTGCAAAGGTAAACCACTTTTGGTAAAATAATTTGTAATCTCTGTAACTTGTAATTCTATGGCCCCCTTTTTTTCATACCAAAATAAACTTTCTCCCCCATTCTGTATCACTCTATCATTAGGACTGTTATTGCAACTTTTCATTTTGAAAAACATTCAGCCCTCTAATAGCCAGTCAGGGACAGAAGATTTATTTTATCCTATTTTAAAAAGAAAATGGCTTTAGAAGCCAAAGTTTACAGAAGAAAAGGGCAGTAGAGCAGTTCAAATACACACCACTTTTTCCAAATGCAGTCAAGGTACAAGATAAGTCAGTCACATGAAGCCCAAGACAGAACTGAACAAAAGAAAAAAAGTGATATATTGTTGATACTGGTCCTCCCTTCTCTTGGTGACAGTTTAAGTATCTATTGGGTCTTCTGCAGGTCTAAATTCTATTGTGTGATACCTCGTCTATATGTCAGCAAGTAAACAAAAAGAACATCAAAATTACAAGTAAATATGAGGCTAGCTTTAGACTGAAATGTGTACCCCATGCAAGGGTAAGACATGGCTCCTCCTTCCTCCAATATGAATGTTCACAACATTCACTACTACCTGATTTCATTCTTTAAGACATCTCACCTCTTTCCTGGACATCTGGCTTGCTTCCTTTCCCTGAAATCAGCTCCTGTTTAAAGAAATGTAGGAGAATTTAAATATTCTCATTTCAGGTTTTCATATCAGTTGCGCAGGCATTAAGGTGGCCACCTAGTTGCCTGACCATTTTACATCAGGTTTATACCTCTGAGGTTTATTTTGTTCCTTTCAGCCTTATTTGACATCTGTAGAGAAAAACTAGAGGACTTAGATATTTGTTTCTCTCTCTGCTTACTCATTGTTTTGCTCTCCTGCTGCAGAACTGAGAGTCAATATCACCAGTTTCTGGTGACTTAGGATATTCAGTATTTCAGTGACTTAGGATATTCAGTATGTCAGTCAAGCTTCAAGGGCTGTCTAAGATGCCCCCCTTGGAGAGGGCATTGCCATTGGCCTTGGTGGGAAAAAGACCTGTTATAGCCAACCTTTCAAAATTCAGAATGAGAAAAAAGAACAAGTTCTAGCTTGTATTCAGTATCATATATGAATCATAATAATCTGCTGCTAAAAGAGTTTTATTGAGGAGATGATTCATTCATGTACACAGCCATTAGTTCAATCAATCAATCAATCAATCAATCCTTATTTTGGAAAAGAAGATATGGATCATACTTGAGTTTGTAAATATTTCTACCAGGGAAGACTTTTGGCAAAGGAGGAAGAGTCATAATGCCCCAGTTTCCTCATGTGGTGTTCATGTGCTTTGTTTTCAGGAGAAGGAAGAAGTTGACAGTTCAGCCATTGACATTACAGTGACATCTCCCCTTAGTCTGCACAATATAACCGTCCCTCCACTGTCTGCATTTGTGTAGAGCAAAGGGAAAGGGATATGATGCATTGGATATGATGCAAAGGGATATGATGGGATCCACCCAAGGGTGATGAGGGAGCTGGCAGAAGAGCTCGCCAAGCCTCTCTCTATCATCTACCAACAGTCCTGGCTCACTGGGGACATCCCAGATGATTGGAAGTTGGCGAATGTCACGCCAATCCAAAAAAAGGGCCAGAAAGAGGACCCAGGAAACTACAGGCCTGTCAGCCTGACCTCAGTGCCTGGCAGGGTCATGGAACAGATCATCCTCAGTGCAATCACACAGCACCTGCAGGATGGGCGAGGGATTAGACCCTAAACCCAGCACGGGTTTAGGAAGGGCAGGTCATGCCTGACCAACCTGATCTCCTTTTATGATCAGGTGACCCGCCTGGTGGATGAGAGGAAGGCTGTGGATGTGGTCTACCTGGACTTCAGCAAAGCCTTTGACACCATCTCCCACAGCATCCTCCTGAAAAAGCTGTCAGCCCACAGCTTGGACAGGAGCACTCTGTGCTGGGTTAGGAACTGGCTGGAGGGCCGGGCCCAGAGAGTGGTGCTGAACGGGGCTGCATCCAGTTGGCGGCCAGTCACTAGTGGTGTCCCCCAGGGATCCCCCCAGGGATCAGTTCTGTTCAATATCTTTATTGATGATTTAGATGAGGGGATTGAATCCATCATCAGCAAATTTGTAGATGACACTAAGCTGGGGGGGAGTGTCGATCAGCTGGAAGGCAGGAGGGTTCTGCAGAGGGACCTGGACAGAATGGAGAGTTGGGCTGATTCCAATGGGATGAGGTTCAACATGGCCAAGTGCTGGGTCCTGCACTTTGGCCACAACAACCCCATGGGGAGCTACAGGCTGGGGACAGAGTGGCTGAGAGCAGCCAGGCAGAAAGGGACCTGGGAGTCTGGATTGACAGGAAGCTGAACATGAGCCAGCAGTGTGCCCAGGTGGCCAAGAAGGCCAATGGCATCCTGGCCTGCATCAGGAACAGCGTCACCAGCAGGTCCAAGGAAGTGATTCTTCCCCTGTACTCAGCCCTGGTGAGGCCACACCTCGAGTACTGTGTCCAGTTCTGGGACCCTCAGTTCAGGAAGGATATTGAGGTCCTGGAGCGGGTCCAAAGGAGGGCAACCAGCCTGGTGAAGGGATTCGAGCACAGATCCTATGAGAAGAGGCTGAGGGAGCTGGGGCTGTTCAGCCTAAAGAAGAGGCAGCTCAGGGGAGACCTCATAACTCTCTACAACTCCCTGAAAGGAGGGTGTAGCCAAGTGGGGTTGGTCTCTTTTTCCAGGCAGCTACCAGCAAGACAAGAGGCCACGGTCTTAAGTTATGCCAGGGGAGGTTAGATTGGACATTAGAAAGAATTTCTTTACCAAGAGGGTGATCAGGCATTGGAATGGGTTGCCCCAGGAAGTGGTGGATTCTCCATCCCTGAAGATATTTAAAAAGAGACTGGATGTGGCACTCAGTGTCATGATCTAGTAACTGCAGCAGTAGTGATTCAAGGGTTGCACTTGATGATCTCTGAGGTCCCTTCCAACCCAGCCGATTCTATGATTCTATGATTTTGTATAGAACAAACAGATTATATATAGAAAGGTGAGAGCTGTTCCCTATAGACCACTTTAATTTGAATGTACTCAGTTAACAAAAAATGAAACACTACAATATTTAAGCAAAATATAGGAATGAGGAGGTGAGAGTTTAATATTGGATGAGGGGATATAGACACGTTTGAAACAAGTGTCATTAAAGTTTGTGTGGTTCATTATAATATTTATACATGCTGCTTTTAAACAAAAGAGCTATTTAATAAATGGCTTAAATTTGAAAGGTATTTGGTCTTAATTTTTGTGTTCTGGCTATGGTGTCACACTCTGTTAGTAACATGATTTCATCTGCAGGAGCTCTAGCACCACACCTTTAGTGAAGAAACCCTATCACAGTCCCATCAGTTGAAATGTGAATAAAAAATAACAAACTCAGTAAACTGAGATTTCACTGAATAATGAGCCTTCTTTTTCTCTTTCTACTTAATTAAGTATAAGTATCTTGAAGAGGATGTGAAAATCATTCCGAATAAACACAGGTAATTTCACCACCCACTCTTTTTCCTTTAAACAAAATGTTCTTGACAATTATGTATAAATTCATGGAATCCAGTGCTACAGCTGTCATCACATCAAGTCAGACAATATAAGAATCATCTTTCAGAAGTTGTATTAGCCAACATATATGTTACATGTTTTTTATTGCTGCTTAATTGTGCGATATTTGTGTTGGACTAACAGTACAAAATGTTGCAGTGAGTCTCATTTAACAGTGCTCTTGGAGTGCTATTGATGGAGTTTCTTACAATTACATCATTCAACTTGTGCAATTTTCAGATTTCATCAATTTATGTTTCCTCTCATTATTTATTAGCATATAATAGATATTACAAAATCCTTTAAACCAGCAAACTGAACAAAACCTAATACTTACTTTGTAAGTAGAACGTGGTTCTTTGCAAAATAAAGCCAGAGGCTGCATTCATATGGCAGAAAAGTAAATAGCTATGATAGTAGCTTCAGGCATCCAGCATGAGCTTGCCTGCCAAAGCCTTGTGACAACAATTTGTGTGATGGCTCTCTGAGAAAGGCCAGGTGATTCTTACAAGAGGCACAGTGAGCATAGGAAGTTCCATTAAATATGGAGGAAAAACAGTTGGAGCTTAATTTTGCAAAATATTAATCTGTAATCTTGATACTCTTGAAAAAAAAATTCTGTTGGAGCGTCTTAGTCTACATTTTTATTCCTTTTGGAAAACAAAGGCTTTTTGGGAATTTCAAAATAAGTTTTTTCTTATGGTGCTATTTTGTAAAGCCATTACATTACCATATGCATGAAGTCAAAACAAGAACGAATATTTTGACTAATTTGAAGTTAATTACTTATTAAAAATCCCTTTTGTTAAAAAAAAAAGGATTTCATTTCATTGAAAGTTGTAAAATATCAGATTTTCATTTAATTTGAAATTCTATTAGCCTGTGTCCTTGAAATGGTCTAAAAATCACATTTTTTAATCTTATGTGCAGTATGTATGAATAGCTGTTCTGTTCGAAATTACAGATGATGCTGAAATTCTTGTAATGTAAATTGTCTTTTCCAAGATCCTTAGTAGAAGACAATTTTATTATAAATCAGGCTTTTTGAGTTTGTATTTCTGCAGCATGTCTTCTATGAAAAGAGGCTGATACAGCTAGGGTTGTTCATCCTGAAGAAGAAAAGACTCCAGGGATACCTTGTAGTGGCCTTCCATTACATGAAGGGACCTACAGGAAAGCTAGAAAGGAACTTTTTACAAGGACATGTAGTGATAGGATAAGAGTCAATGGTTTCAAACTGAAAGAGGGTAGATTTTTGTTAGATATTAGGAAGAAATTAATTCATGTGAGGCTGGTGAGACCCTGGCACAATTTGCCCAGGGGGATTGTGGCTGCCCCCTCCATGGAAGTATTCAAGTCCAGGTTGGGTGGGGCTTTGAGCAACCTGGTCTCCTGGTAAATGTCCTTGCCCACGGCAGGGGGATTGGAACTAGATAATCTTTAAAGTCGCTTACAACCCAAACCATTCTAGGATTATATGATTCTATTCTTACTAGGACAAATGGCTGCAGGAGCAGCTGTTAGTTTATCAATATCTTTGACAGGCTATAGACAGCATAAGTTTTATCTGCACTGCTCAGGTGCTTCATGTCTATCCTGCAGAAGAGAGAAAAGCCACAACTCATTTTTACGTGGGAACTGTTACTTACCCTGTCTGCCCTACAAGAGCAACACTGCTGGTTGGCATGTTAGCTGTTGTGTGCCAGAGGCCATGTGCACAGACTTGTCGTCTTCTCCAAGATGACAGTATGGCCTTTTTGAAGGAAAAAGGCCTTGGCTCTAACTCCCTTCTACTGCATGAAAGGAAACTAAGGTCACTAGTGAACATGAGGACTTTGAGGTTTGCTGCTGTTTACTAGTACACCTACCTATGTGCTTGTGTGGCAAGGAACTTTGTTGTTGATACACCTTGCAGAATTTAGGACTTACTGCTGGAATACTTTATGTCCTTGGATTGTGGATCTCATGCTCCCACACGCTGAGAATCGCCTCAAAATTGAGCCAAAAAAGGATTAGAGATATCGAGGATGGGTGTTGTGGTATTTTAACTTCCCACCTAGAAGTATTTATGGCCTTAGTTTCAGTCAGTTGAGGGTGTGTATGGGAGAATACAAAACAGCTCGTACTGGATAAGAAATTGTCCAAAGTATCCATTGAGAAATGCTGAGGGAAGAGAGTCATTACAAAACATGTAGGAACAGAAGTGTTTACTCAGGGTTCAAATCACCTTTAGAAATCAGAGTAAACTGAGTCCTGCTAGCATGGGCCTTTGGGACAAAATAGAAGCAAAGGTATTTCTGGCTCTGACACTGGTATTTTGAGCTAAACCTTATCCTGGAGGTGTGGTCTCATAGTTAGCTGCTCATTAGGTGAGTGGCTTGATTAAGGACTTCACAAGAGACAGGAGTAGGAAATAACAGCAAGGGCATCACAGGGACACTAAAGCACTGAGTGCTCAGCTCTATGAAGACATGGCTGCATCTGAGCACATCTGGTTTTATAGGGAAAATATAATGTACCATAGTAGGAGGCTGAAGCTCCATGTTCTTGGTGTAGCTCTTAAAGGGCTCAATTTTTTTGTGGATCAGCTGCAGGCACAGGGAAAGATTGGACCTGAAGTGCTTTGAAGGAATAGTTTGAAAACCATGAGCAAGCTCAAAGCAAGTCTCCTACTGAGAAATACAAAGAGATGTTTGTTTTCAAAGGAAAATAACAGTAGGTTTCAAAACAATCTTGTATTTCCAACAGAGTTATTTGTCGGGAAAAAAGTATGAAACTGCTGGAATGAAGTGCAGTCACAAGTATGTAGGGTGAAGTTAATGATAGCAAAGTTTTCATTATAAAAAATTCTAGGATTCAGTCTTCCTTGCCAAAATATACATAAATATATACAGTGTTGTTAATGACACATTTGCCTCTAATACCAGACAGTAGAATTATGTCTGAGCACTATTATAAAAACTAAATGGGTGCTAATTGAACATTTCCTTTTGTGTGTGTGTGTGTTTATGTTTATTTGTTTGTTTGTTTGTTTTTCTGGACCCTCCCTTTGTCTCCAAGATCATTATCTTCTTGGCAATTGCCTTGTTCCTTCATCACAAGACTGAACTCCGGGCAGTCAAGAGGTGGAAAAGGCCCAGCAGTTCCTCCATGTGACTCTATTGGTAATGCTGAATAGAAGACAGCTTCTTTTAATAATATCCCAGCACCTCTGCTTGAGATTGTGCCATCAATCTCTAGCTGTTACATTCCCCTGGAGCTGGCAGAACAAGTTCATAAATGCACTGTTCATTAAAGGGAAAAAAAAAAAACCTAAAAAAACTACTCTTCATGTAAAGACAAGAAACCATCAGTGGAATAAAACCTCCCATGGAGCCGAGATAACTGCAACTTATTGCAGAGACATTAATGAAGGGCTGTATAATCATATTTTTACGACTTACCAGGTTGAAAAGAAGAATTTAGCGAGATTAATTGCCTGTTGGGAACAGACAGTGACCACCCCTGAGTGACAAACACTTTTGATCTCAGCTTTGTATTACTAATTTCTTCCAGAAGATACTGAATGGTTTGATAGCAAATTCCTTCAGCTTCTCAGGTATCATTCCAAACTTCCTAAAGAATGTTTTTGTTGTTATTTTCTCTGCTAACCCAGAAGCAAAGTATGTCCCAAAGTATTTCACTAGGAAAACTTATAAGTTTCCTCATAAAAATAATTCTGCCTTCTCTCCCGTCCAACATTTTTGGGGACTATTTTGTTACAGTATACACACTTTAAGTATACCATCCTATGCATACAGAATATTAGTACATATTTTTCAGTCAATGACTTAGTGGCTTTTATTTAAAAACAAAATCCAAAACAAATGAATATATTGACTATTTTTATAAAGGTACAAATCAGCAAAAATAGCCAGAAAAAAAATTATTATTACTGGAATAAATAACTTGACTGCTAAATATAAAGTGGAGGCAAAATCATAAACTCTCAGGACTTTTCTGGTTGATATTCAATCTGAGTGGATAATACAAATAGATCAGACCTTTCCAAAACACCAGATCAGGATATGGTTTTAGTAATAGATATCTACATAACTTCTGATCTCCTTGTTTTGTGTATGATGACTGGCTTCAAAGTCTAGTTCCTTTCCTTGCCTGAAGAAGCTTAAAACAGCAACTCGAGGATGCTGTGGTAATACAATGACTTTTTACAAGGCTCTACTATAACCTTGGTGAAGCTGCAGCTCCACTTTACAGAAATGTATTTGACTAAGTAAAGGGCCTCAGTTCATCTTTGCCAGGGAGTTCCCTAACTCATTGGACACCTATTCTCAATTTCTCATGCCTTTTCTCCTTCAGTATGAAATCAGATATCCAGTGTGAAGGAAGTAACAGAGACACCATCCCAGAATGTTCTACAGCCTGGGAGTCTGTGTTGTCTTTTGGAAAAATACTCTAGTGAAAGAGGGATCAAAAACATTAAAGCACCCAGAGCTTTAATGACTGGCCTATCAAGTGAAACAGGATTTGCTTTTCAGCTGGCTTGTGAATGTGTGGGAAGAGGGGATGTGGGGAGGTGTTGGTAAGCACAATCACCTACCAAATCAAACTGTATTTTGAGAGAAGTGAAGGAATGTTCATTTTATGAGCCCCGAAGGAGTTGAGCTATGAGAAAGGAACTCTGCAGTTTACCACTGTCAGATTACAGGCAGATATGTACATACCTAATAAAACGGTTTTGGTGCCATGGCAACATTAGTAATGGAAATATATGGTCCAAAGGAGATAAGTTAAAAGTTTGTCCCAGCCAGTAATGACCGGAAAAAAGTTTTTCTGGAATTTACATGCTTAAATAACCACTGAAACTCTAATGGTCAGATAACAATTTAACAGGCAGTCAAAAGACTGGGATGAGAGGAGATAACAAACATAAGAGCTGGTTTTATTTTTTTCCCAGCAGGTCCACCTGACCTTACCCTATTTCCTCCCGATGCAGAATGACAGGGTACACAGAGTTCAGATTTTTTCTATAGATTAAAGATCTGGATTCTACTTGTTAATTTTATAAGTTTTTTACTGAAATTACTTGAAAGCTTTCTGAAAAAAATGTCTCTGAGGAACACAAACCTCTCTTAAAAAAACACTGAGCTAATTGAACAAGATGGGCAGACTCATTTAAAATCCTTTGGGACTTGAGACATTAATGTAAACAGCCAGGGAGAATGTGTGTGCATTGTTTCATGGTTTTCACTTCCAGTGGCCTTGTAACCCAGTTATTTCCAGCTAGTCACATTTCCATAATATTATTGCCCCATTTTCTGTTTGTTTTTTTTTTTTTTAAATGTAAATGCGAGAAATTATGATTGAGAGAATCCTAAATCTTAAATGGTTTTCATTGGATGAAGCATTAAGTGCTCTAAGGGTCAGTTTGTAGAGCTCTGTTTAGATGGTATGAATCTTTCAATATTTCAGTGTTTCCACCAATTACTTGGTTTTCACATCACTTCATTTTAACCAAAATGTTGAAAAATTGTAAGCATTGTCCCTGGGTAGATTTATTATAATAAGCAGCACAAGTGAATTGATAAGTGTGACAAAGGCTCCTGGTCACAGCTAGCCAGACGTAATATTTTGTTTTCTTCAGTTTTAATATCCTTTTATGGAAACCTGGCAAAGAAGGAATTAGATAATGCTAAGTGACATCTCCTGGTTAGTGAAAATTATAACCTTCCTCCCTCTTTAGGTTTTGTTCTTTCCCCCCTGCTCCCAGATAAGAGTCACGGGTTTAGCAACTTTGCTGATTTGCCTTTTGGACCTTTAATTTTCTCCAGTCCATCCATTACTTTCCTGTTTATTTGGCTTCATCACAGTACTCCACCTCTAGTTGTAAAGATGGAAAACACTGAATCATTATGAATGATGCAGGGCTCAGAAGAGGCTCCAAAGGGGATACTAGCCAGGGAGAGTGCATGTCTATTTAAAAAGGGACCAAGCATGTCCCAAGGCTGCTGTCAAATATAGATCTTCCTCTGTGTAGCCTCTGTCTGTGTGTAAGAAGCTTTTATTTTGCCTAACCTCTGGTACCTGCTAATGATGTGATCACTGAAGTACACGTATGCTGCAAGAAAAACATGATGCACCTCCACATGTGTTTGCTCATCAGTCCTCTCTATTAGCTGATCTGGTAGAGTTGCTGTTTTTGCTCAGTGGGTGGAGGTTTGTGGTTTTGGAAGCCACAAATAAATCCCAGTGCTGTGTTTGTGGTTGGCTGATGATCCTGGGGTCAGTTTGTCTGTGGTCACAGATCATTACACCCTGTAGACAGCAACTTTCATACCACATCACCAGAAATTATATCCTGTGAACACAGTCGTGTCTTCTGAAACATCTGAGTATTTTAAACTACAACTCTTTTGAAGATTGTTCATGCTTATTGTCTTGGAAAGGACACTTTTAATGAATTTTGGCTTTTTTTTTATGTTTCAAGAATTTTGTTTCTACATATAGTAATTTTCTCAACATTGTTGATGAATGGCAGAGAAATTATTTTATATTAATACATCACAATTAGAGTAATTTGAGACCATCTATTATGGAAAAAAGGACATAGTGCTTCCACGAGCTTCAGTAGGTGTTGGATCAGTCCCTCAGTACAAGAATATATCAAATTCAGAACAGGAACAAAAATAACAAACAAGCCACATCTTGCTCTTTTTCCTTATACTAAGTAATAGAAAGTTTAACTACATTCTTCAGGACATATAATCAAATTCTCTACATAACTGATTCCTATACCTCTACCTACGAGAGACATAAAATTAAGCCACAGAGCATCTGCTTTTGGAGTGAAGCAAAAGATCACACAGAGCAGACTGTTGTAGTTGGTAAATATGATCTGGATGTGTTTTGCAGGATTGAAGACAAAGCTGTAACCTGAAGTTACAGCATCTAGAACTCACAGATCTGGGTAAATATTTGTTTGTTGGAGTCCATTTCTGCTTTACCCAAGGAGGCAAAGGCGTTCTAATGAGTCTCTGGGTGTCCTGCAGCTTCCTGTGACTGCTGGTTATACATGTATAAAAGTTGGCTAAAATGAGCTGGCATATGGTAGCACATTAACCAGCTTCTTTCATGGATGAGGAAATTAAACAGAATAGTGGGATAACATTTTTTTCATACATGTTCTTCTAAAAATACAGATCACTTTTTAACATCCACTTTTGACCACTGGATGCAAATATATGTCTTGGCACTTGAAGCACTTAATCAGAGTTTGATTTTGCTAAATTTTTGCTTGCCTGAGCTCCTCAAAAAGTAGAAAAAATTTGATGCAAAGTTATAAACTAAATGGTTTATTTCCTGATCTTCCAGGATTCTCAAAAGTGCCAGCCTTTAAACATATTTTCTGGAAGAGAAACCAATAACAGCACTCAAAAATCATTGAATTTATAAATCAATGTCAATCCCTCCAACTATGATCTTTCAAGGGGCATATGTTGTACATGATATGGATCTATTAATAAAGTGACCACAGTAAAACAACCAAGCAACCAACGAAAAACCCCAGGTGCTTTGGTAGAAACATATTTTGAACTGTGCAAGATTTTAGTGGTTGCAGACTATTATGCCCCATAAGAACAAATCTCAACCCCAAAAGCCAAATCTGAACAATTTTAATTAGTTTGCTATTAAGTGGCTTACTTTCACCCACAAGCTTTATTAAAACTTAGTAGCTTTCTAATAAGCGAAAAAAATAGACCTGGCCTCTAACCTTATCTGGAATAGAAGAAACTCCATTATGCAGTAAATTTATTAATTTTAAGGTTATGAAATTGTGTCTGTTACTCCTCTTTTTACAATGGCTGGATGTTTTAGGCAGGAGCCATCAGTTCAGCAATACCAAGTCCCTTTCTGAAAAGAGCCTTGTTAGGATTTTCATCATTTTATATTTGAACACAAGTTGTAAGACCTGTAATTTCACTGCAGCCCAATGTGCTAATCATTTCCTACCTGACCCCCTCCCTATATGAATCCCTGGAAAATCCAAGAAGGAAATAAATCCTTCTTCAGTGTGAGAAGGCCCCGTGCCTCTCCATCTGGTTCTGTGTATTTCCACTCTTACTTTTAAATGCCCTTAAGTGTTATCCTCCACTGCTTACTGTTTTGATTGGTCTTGTTCAGACACCTGCTTATCCTGAGCTCTTCCAGATGTTCCTCTTCATTATGCAGCCCAGAACAGCTCAGAAAGCTGTAGTCTGAAACCAGAGGCAGATAATTATAACATCACTCACAGAGTGTCCCTGGATCTGTGTATGCCAGTTCTGAGCTCCTGGACTCTGTTGCCCTGGTTGGAGCATGTTCAGTGTTGGAGCACACTTAACAGTGTCTGGAGAACTGACAGGGCACAGGCATCCTTATACAGAGTGAGGCAAAATAGGGAGGATAAAGAAGTAAATAGCAGGTTTGTTTTACCACTGAATCATGAAATAATTTCTTTTCTCAAAACAGCCAGGATGACTTCATCAAAGGCAAGTTTTGCCTGACCAGCATAGTGGTGCCTTACCATGGACTGACTACAGCAGTGGACAAGACCTGTGGATGTCGTCTACCTGGACTTCTGTAAAGCATTTGACATACTCCTTCACAACATCCTTCTTTCTAAACTGGAGAGATTTAGATTTTATGGGTGGGCTGCTCAGTGGATGAGGAACTGGCTGGATGGTTGCATACCTGGAGTAGTGGTCAATGACTCAATGCCCAAAGGGAGATAAGTGACAAATGTTGTCCCTCAAGAGCTTTTATGGGGACCAGTACTGTTTAATGTCTTCCTCAATGACATCGAGAGTGGGATTAAGTGCACTCAGCAAATTTGAAGATTACATCAATCTTAATGGTGCAATTGACATGCCTGTGGGATGTCAGGGATACAGGGAGACCTGGATAATAAATGGGCCCATATGAACCTCATGAGGTTCCACAAGGCCAAGAACAAGGCCTGCACCTGGGTCAGGGCAACCCTCAGTACAGGCTGAGAGATGAAGGGATTGAGAAGATTCCTGAAGATAAGAACATGGGGGTACTGGCGGATGAAAAGCTCAACATGATCTGGCAATATGTGCTCACAGCTCAGAAAGATAACTGTACCCTGGGTTGTGTCAAAAGGGGTATGGCCAGCAGGTCAAAAGACATGATTCTTGCCCCTCTCTTTCTGATCTCATGAGACCCCACTGGCTCAAATTCTGGAGATCTCAGCACCAGAAATACATGGAGCTGTTGTATGGGGTCTAGAGGATTGCCACAAAAACAATTAGAGGCCTGGAACACCTTTCATATGAAAACAGGCTGAGTAGTTCAAGCTGTTCAGCCTGGAGAAGGCTCCAGGGAGGCCTTTCAGTACTTTTTTTTTTTCTGGGAAAATATTTTGCTTTGAGAGCTGAGGACAGAAATGTCAAAACTGGAGGGAAGGGAATGAGGAAGATTTTCACAGTAAATGAGCTACGGTAACACCAGATCAGTGTCATGGTTCATTTTTCCACATTTGTATCACTAATCAAGCACACAAGTCACTGCTGGCAGTCTACATCCAGAAAAATGTCTCCACTGGTGAAGCTGAGTCAAACTAATGCTGTATTTCATATCACTTCTCCACGTCTTTCTCAGTTTGCTTTATTGATACAGCATGGAAAACCCATGGAAGTGCAAAGGCAAATTCAATGTTTATAGAGAAAATACGATATAATAGAATCATAGAATCATAGAATTGGCTGGGTTGGAAGGGACCTCAGAGATCATCGAGTCCAACCCTTTTACCACCGTTGCTGTTGCTAGACCATGGCACTGAGTGCCACATCCAGTCTCTTTTTAAATATCTCCAGGGACGGAGAATCCACTACTTCCCTGGGCAGCCCATTCCAATGCTGGATCACTCTCTCCGTAAATAAATTCTTTCTAATATCTAACCTAAAGCTTTAGTTTCACCTATGGAAGTGGAATGGACATTTCTAAGAGAGTTATATTCTGTACTTTAGTGAACAGACCCAGACTGTAGGCATGTCTAAAAAGAAGCACGGACTGAAGGATAAAAAGAGAAGATGGTCAGGTGAGCTCAAAAGGCCTGTTGGTTCCACTTTGCTACCAGGGAAGCTGATGGAGTTGATCATCCTGAATACAGTATGGGGTACAGGCAGAACAACCAGGTGATCATGCTCAGTCAGCATGGGTTCATGAAGGACAGGTCCTGCTTGACTAAACTGATCTCCTTCTATGACTGGGTGATGCAGGGAAGGGCTGTGGATGTGGTCTACTTTGACACAATTTCTCACATCATTCTCCTGGAGAAGCTGGCTGCTCATGGGTTGGATGTGCACACCCTTCAATGGATAAAAAGCTGGTTGGATGGCCAGGTCCAAAGAGCTGTGGTCAGTGGAGTTAAATCTAGCTGTCAAATCCAGAGTGATTTAACATCTTTATTGATTTGGATGAGAGGATAGTGTGCACCCTCAGTAAGTTTTCAGATGACACTAAACTGGCTGGAAGTGTCAATCTGCCTGAGGGTAGGGAGGCTCTGCAGGGGGATCTAGACAAGCTTGATCTATGGGCCAAGGCCGATATTATGAGCTTCAACAAGACCAAATGTTCTGCTCTTTGGCCACAGCAACCCTCACCAGAGCTAGAGGCTTGGGGAGGAGTGGCTGGAGAGCTGCCCAGCAGAGAGGAATCTAGGGATGCTGACTGACAGCCGTATGGATATGAGCCAACAGTGTGACCAGCAGGGCCTGGGAAGTGATTTTACCCTTGTACTCAGCCTGGGTGAGACCTCAGCTTGAGTAGTGTGTGCCATTTTGGGCACCACATTATAGGAAGGACATTGAGGTTCTAGAGAGGGTGCATAGAAGAGCAACTAGGTTAATTAGGGGTCTGAAAAACAGGTCTTATTAGGAGAAGCTGAAGGAGGTAGGGCTGTTCACTGTGGAGAATAGGAGGTTGAGGGTAGATCTCATTGGTCTCTACAACTACCTGAAAAGGTTTTAGTGAGGAGGTGTTGGCTGCTTCTCCCTAGTCACTAGCGATAGGACAAGAATTAAAGGATTCAAGTTGCACCAGGAGGGAGGTTCAGATTATTTACAAGGAAAATATCTGAGAGTGTCTAAGCATTGGAACAATGCCCAAGGAGGTGGTGGAGTCACCATGCATGGAGGTATTAAAAAAACAGGTAGATGTGGCACTTTGGGAGATGATTTAGTAGTTATGGTGGTATAGGACGGACAATTGGACTTGATAAACTCGAAGGTCTTTTCCAGCCATGATGATTCTATAATGATTCTAAAAGTTATGGTTGATGGGCATCTCTGGATAAAACAAGGGAAGCAAGTTTATACTCTGCTTTCATTTCACTGGGCTTAGTTTACTGCTAGTCTTTTGTTGAAATAGAGTAGTATTTTCTTGCAGCACATTAAACTCAGATTTGTTCATAGCAAGGAGTCTCATTATTTTAACCTTCTAATTAATGTCCTGATGGAAGGTGCTTATTATTATTGGCTCTACCTTGTCTGTAATTCTGACAAACTAACAGATTGAGGGAGACTGTGTTGATGTTGCCTATAGCTGTTTGTGGCTTTCCCATTTGAAAGAGTATATTAAAGCTGGATCCAGATTACAAATGTTTAAACTGGCAAAGATATTTGGTGGCCTCTAAAATAAATATTGTGTCATTAATATAGCAGTATCCATAAATGGGACTGGCGACATATAATGCTGTGTCTGTGGATATTTTCAAACTCTGTTTAGGATCCTTAACTAACCCCGTCCTGTGTAGGTACTGCAGCTCCACCTCTTCAATACCTAAATGCAACAAAATAAGTTAAGACTGTATTTTTAGCCTTAATTTTAAATTTTTGGGAGTTTGTGGTTTTTAAATGAGACCCTTAATATTATCTGGAGTTAGACTTCTTTCGTGGTTCAGCAGAAAATACACAGTACTCAGTTTTTCACTTTTGGTACATTTTTACAATGGCATTAAAAATAGTGAAACTTTTCAAGTTTATTCAAGTTGACATGATAAACCATAATTACATTGTTTAGAACAGTTTATTGTATAAATACGAGCTCAGATTTTTTCAAGTGAATTTTGATCCAATGCCAGAACAGTTCTTTGAACAATTTATGCTGATCTTTGTCATGATATTTAGAGATGTATCATCTCCATCCAAACCACTGAGCTATTATAATGTTGTTACAGGAAAGAGGTGTGAGCCAAAAAGATACGAGTATTGACGTTAGGAAAAAATTACTGCATGGTAACTGCTAAAAAAAAAAAAAAAAAAAAAGAAAAAAAAAGAAAAAATCATGGTCAATTTTACTATTTTTTTGCAATACTAAAGCAAATAAGAGCTGAACCTCTATTGCAAAGTGCAGTCTTCAGGGACTTAGTGGAATACCTGCTGTACTACAGGGGCCACAAAATGGCAGGCCTGTATTTTGGGATTTTGTTGCTGGAAAGGCAGCAGTGGTACACGCCACCAGTGGCAAGTCCCTGACACATTTGTCTACAGCTTGCTCTTTAAGCATTGCATGCAACAAGCCATATTAAATTTTGTTTGTATGGAACAGCTGAAGTCAACCAAAGTAATCAGTAAGTAGAAATCTTCCCATGCAGATAATTTCAGCATGCAATATATAAAATCATTACTAAGGAACCTTCCATGCTTAGTTTTTCAGACTATCTTCATTTTTGCTTCTCTTCTCTCAGATTGGTTTTCTTGTCAAGAGTGTCTTGTCTTTGGGTAGATATGAGTTTATAAATTTGGCCAACTTCTAAAGAAAGTGAAGACAGAACTTAAAATCTTTAGAGAAAATTCACATACTCCTGAAATATTCCTGCAAGCAGCCATAAAGAAACTTTCTTAGTAAATGGAACTATAATTACAAATTCTTTAATTAAGATAAATATTTCTACAGGGTGAGAGAAAGACTTCTGTTATACAGTACAAATCATAAACATGTTTACACAATGAGTGTATAATTTTTCTGCCTTTCAGGCATCAGGTGCATCCTTTTTGAAATATTTTAAATCCCCTGCCCTTTCAGGTAGTTCTCAAATAGCAAATATTGCTTTGATAATACTTTTATTTTAAGATATTGCTAGATTGAAAGCACGATCATAAAAGCAGAAATCACCAGTTTCTGTAGATCACATCTTTCTGAAGTGCAAATAAATTATTAGTTTTAGGATGAAGCCTCATGGTGTAAAGGCAACAACAAGGTCCTTAGGGACATGCAAAATAAATGCTTTAAGGCTTTCTGAAAACTCCTACTGCTATCAAATGAAACTTGGAATATCACAGATAGTGGAAAAAAATCTTCCTCCTCTAAACTGCAAAGTCCTTCTCTTGATTTCTGGAAACCTATGCTTTTAGGCAGTTGATACAAAACCTTCAGATAATGCAATATAAGCTTCTATATTTCTGGGAACAGTCAACACAGGAAGATCTAAATAAGATCAGTTGTTAACCACCCTGAAGACTGAAGATATTATGTTATTTTGATGAAGAGGTAAGCACTGGAAGGAATTTCTCATCACATCAACACCTAATATAAAAAAAAAAAAAAAAAAAAAAAGCCACAGGTGTTTGTGAATGAGAAGATTTAAGAAGAAGGAACTGAAGCAGTGTCCCCAAAGTACCAGTGAGCAAAGATTACATTATTATGCATGTGAAAATTCAGATTCCTATCAAAGAGCAGGTAAGAATCTGTAGGGAAGTGTAAATTTGCCTGCTTTAAGGAAGAGCATTGGACAGTAGCTGGCTACTTTCACTGCAGAGGTAGTTTAAAAATAAAAACAGTTAGTGGATTTTCAGTGTTTCACTGCCATCTGTTGGACATTGAGCATTTTTATAATTTAGAGAACAAAAACTAACTGAAGAAATCAGTGTTTCTGTAATAACTTAATGCATGAAAGAAGCTGAACTTGCTACACAGTGGGAAAAAAGAAAAAAACAGACAAACAAAACCCCCTCAAAACTCTGATTATCATGTAGAAAATGCAAATGAAAACCTTTACATATGAAACTGGTGTGTTGATAAGTTAAGAAAGAAGGTCAAGCAGTTCTGCTGCCTTTGGGAGCTTGCGAAGCTCCAATAGAGTGGGGAAGTGGGGTGTCATCTAACATTCTCTCTTCCTGTAAAGACAGGCAATACAGGGTTTTCTCACTTACTAAGACACCAAAGCAAGAAAACCTATTAATAACAGTAGGGTATGTTTATTTATATTTTTATTTTTTCTTTCTTTGTTTTTATTGCATTGTACATAGGAAAAGTTTTCAAAAAAGAAACCCCCAGCTTCCTGTTTTTCACAGCTCTCCTTCAGGGCAGACATAGTTTTCTTTCTAAATTATAAAAGTATGAAAATATTTGTAAATGTATTTAAATTTGCACCTCAGCTAGGACAGATATGCTTGAGTCTTGCAGAAGTCAAGGTCATCCCAGAGTTCTACTCTGGGCTCCAGGTTATGGCTTTTTCACATCAAATTAGTTGCCCATTTTGTTTTGTTTTGTTTTGTTTTGCTTTTTGTTTCAGTCTTAGAGGATTAAACTTTTCCTAAAGAGGCCTTTAGATATATTTAGATATATTCTAATGGAAAATTACCTGGAATATTTTTGAACATTATTTTTAATGAACTCACTGGTAGATAACTAAGCTTTCATAGGAAGAAATAGAGGAGTCAATGAGCCGTCCAAATACTTCATAGGCCAAAGAAGAAAATAGAGAGGTGTTTTATTCTTTCTTAGAAGTAAACCAGAAGGGAACAGGACACTTACATTCCTTTTCATAATTTTGAGTTTCAACCTTTTCCTGGCCTAAGAACTTAAGCAATTTTACAAATTTTTCAAAGTTTCAAATAATTTTATTAATTTTCAGACTTACAAAGGAGGTAGAACTGGATGACAAGTGAGATAATCCATTTATGATGTATCCATGGCTGCCAAAAAGATAAAAGAAATTAATAAACAGTATACAAAAGATACTTCAGGTTATTGAGGTAAACTGAAGAAGAGTGGCCTGGATAATTGGGTAGTGAGCTGGATCAGGAGCTGGCAGAAGGATAGAAGTCAGAGAGCTGTAGTCAATGAGATGGAGTCCAGTTGGAAGTCTGCTTGTAGAGGAGTTCCTCAGGGGTCAGTACTGGGATGGACTGGATGTGGGAACAGAGTGTGCTATCAGCAAGTTTGCTGATGACACAAAACCAGGATCAGTGGCTGACACCCCAGAAGGCTGTGCTGCCATTCAGAGGGACCTGGACAGACTGGAGAGGGGCAGGGAGAAATTCAATGTATTACAACAAGGGTAAGTGTAAAGTCTTGCATGTGGGAAAGAACAACCCCAGGTACCAGTACAGGTTGGGGACTGAGCTGCTAGAGAGCAGCACAGGGTAAAGAGACCTGGGGGTGCTGGTGGATGGAAGGATGACCATGAGCCAACAATGTGTCCTTGTGTCCAAGAAGGCCAATGACATCCTGGGGTACATTAGAAGGGGAATGGTTAATAGGTAAAGAGAGGTTCTCCTCCCTCTCTACTTTGCCTTGGTGAGGCCACATCTGGAGTATTGTGTCCAGTTCTGGGCCCCTCAGTTCAAGAAGGACCAGGAACTGCTTGGAAGAGTCCAGCACAGAGTGACCAAGATGATGAAGGGAGTGGAACATCTCCCTTATGAGGAAAGGCTGAGGGGGCTGGGGCTCTTCAGCTTGGAGAAGAATGAGGGGTGACCTCATTAATGTTTATAAATATGTAAGGGGAGAGTGCCAGGAGGACAGAGTCAAGCTTTTCTCAGGGGTGACCAACAGTAGAACAAGGGACAATGGTTATAAACTGGAGCATAGGCAGTTCCACATAGATATAAGGAAGAATTTTTTCACTGTGAGGGTGACAGAGCGCTGGAACAGGCTGCCCAGGGACATTGTGGATTTTCCTTCTCAGGAGACATTCAAAGCCCACCTGGAAGCTTTCCTGTGTGACCTGCTTTGGCAAAGGGGTTGGACTAGATAATTTTTCAAGGTCCATTCCAACCCCTAACTTCTTGTGATTCTTTGATTCTATGATTCCACATCATTAGACCTGATGCTGCTTTAAATAACTACCTCAGGTACGGAGAACAAGGAAGTTGAAGCAGACAAGTTGAAGAACTACATAAGATGTCAATAAATTTAATGAACCTACATTTTTGCATGCAAACAGATCTAGATAGATGAGATATTTTGTTAACTACTTCTACAAGTCTGCAGTTTATGAAGGTCAGAAGTGTTAAGCAAGCTGTTTACATTGTGGCATTGTCTTTCCAAAGAACTCAGAAAGGTCAAAGAAGGGTTGAACAAGTCTAACTGAAATAAAAATTTTGGTAAGTTGCAGTCTAAAATGGAAAAAATTGAAAATCAATCTCTTGTTTGGATTTTAAAAAAAAGTGGCAAGATTATGGCAGGAAAGTTGGAACAAGGTCATATGAAATGTCCCTTCCAACTCTGAAAATTCTATGATTTGATGATTATGTGCCATGTGGCTTTTCTTTTGCTAGGAAATACAAAATTGTCTATGTAATTCATAAACGCTAGTGCCACATTACTTTCAGTGTGATCAAAAATAAAAGGTTCAAGATACTTTCAAAAATTTCAGCATGGGTTTACAGGCACAAGGTTCAGATTTTCTTTTAAGGGTCCAGATAAATACCTCAGCTATGATCATATATGATCACGGGTGAACTTCTGAATGCTTTGGGTTATTAACAAGTGAACCACATGAATTAAACTGATTGCATTTCAGTGCAAGCACTAGCCAGACATGAGCTGACAATGTGTGCTTGCAGCATAGAAAGCCAACCATATCTGGGCTGCATCAGAAGAAGAGTGACCAGCAGGTCAAGGGAGGTAATTGACCCCCAGTACTCCAACACTTGGAGTACTGGGTCCAGTTCTGGAGTCCTCAGCACAGGAAAGACATGGAGCTGTTGGACTGGGCCCAGAGGAAGGCCACAAAAAAAATG
Source organism: Calypte anna (assembly GCF_003957555.1). NCBI lineage: Eukaryota > Metazoa > Chordata > Aves > Apodiformes > Trochilidae > Calypte > Calypte anna. The sequence continues at coordinate 120,167,158 of NC_044245.1, forward strand.
AGAGGCCTAATAATTAGAGGCCTTCATAACAATTAGAAGCACCTTTCATATGAAGACAGGCTGAGAGAGTTGGGGTTGTTCAGCCTGGATAAGACAAGGATCCAGGGTGACCTTAAAGAGGGCTTTCGGTACATGAAGGGGGCTGATAAGAGAGGCAGGGACAAACATTTCAACAAATGTAACAAAAAAACAAGGGGTAACAGTTTTAAACTAAAAGGGTATATTTAGTTTAGATATAGAGAAGGAATTTTTACCAATGAGAGTGGTGAAACACTGGCACACATTACCCAGAGATGTAGTATTTGACTCATCCCTGGTTCCCATTCAAGGTCTGATGAGGCTCTGAGCAACCCAGCGTAGCTGAAGATGTCCCTGCTTACTGCAGTGTGGTTGGATTATGTGACCTTTAAAAATCCTTTCTGACCCAGCTCTGTATTTTGTCATTTATTTTACTGGTGCTAGAGGACTAGACTAAGGAAGTATCAAAATAAATTTTCATATATATTCCATGTAAAATATATGCTCAAACATGCTCACACATATGATAAAATCTGTTGAAGCATATTTCAGTTTTTCCACTGAGAGCCTTTTGTGTTCACATTGGTTTGAATCTTCTGTCCCATTTAATTTCTAGGTGAGAATACAAAACTGCTACATGATAGGTTTATTAACCTTCTGTCCTTACTTTAAACATAGGCCCAGAAAGGGATAAAATCTGGCCAAACTTCTTCCTAATACTATGATATCTTTCAGTTATTTTTAGCCTTAGACAATGTTTTTTTAGTACTACTGTGTTTTTAGTACTGTTGTATTTTTAGAAAGATTCTAAAGATTTTTTTTTTTTCCATGACTTTGTCAATTTTACTCTTGAGCCCATCTAACCTCTAGTATCCAGAATTGTTTCTATAGAGGAAGCTATAGGAGAGCTACTAACTGTGATCTAGACCCAGAAAGCTGCTACTTCTTTTTTTTCAGTCTTAATTCCTCCTGGCTCCTGTTGATATTTCTCCTTTCCTCAGGTCTTTTATTGGAAGAGAAAATGAACAGGTGATCCATAGCTATCCCTTCTATGACTTCAGTGATTTTATGGGGTTCTGCTACATTCACTCTCCAGTAATTTACTTGAATGGAACTGGGAAGAACAAACTTCAATAGCAGTGAAATGAAAACGAACATGCAAATAATCATTCTGTAGGCACACGACTTTCCTGCACTTCAAAAATAGTAGTTTCTGTGGCTTATCAGACTGAAATCTAAACCCTTTTTAGCCTAGAGAGCAAACTGAGTTTTCAAGGAATCAGTTTTTTCTTCATAGGGCAGATAACTTCATTCTCATTTGAGCAGCAGTCTACACTGCTTCTGTAGAAATAGCTACATATTTTGCTGAAAATAGTTCTCTGTTCACAACGACTTAAAATAACCCAAGAGAGAAACAAAGCAAAGAAAAAAATAATGCCATAAAGCTGAGCAATAAAATCAACAGTCAAATACTGGTGGCCATAGAGCAAATAGTTAAGGAGCATTGTTATACTATCATCAGCATGAAAATGAACATAATGTACATACAATCCAGGATCTGGTCTGTTACAGCATATTCTCAGTGAAGAATAGCTGAACAGAAAAGCAAAAAGAGTTACCAGTCGACAGATTTTATTTTTCTTGTATTTTTTAAAGGTCTGGAATCTCTCCCTTTGTGAGATTTTTGAACCTGAGCTAGTTTTTAAGGCATGTATCAGACCTTCATATGTGCTCAGTTCTCTCATGTCACAAATATGCTGGGGCCTTTTCAGTTGTGGATGAGGAATTATTTGGAGTAAATACTGCTCCTTATTTTCAGTGACTGCAGGTATCTTACAAGGTCATGTAACAAAATGTAATGTGAAGAAAGCATTGAAGTTTCTTTGAGTGTAAAAGTGAGACTGAATTCCAGCCACACCTGTTTTGAATGTTAGATGAGGAGGAGGGGGAGAGCTGTTTGCTTCTGAGCATACGAAAAAAAAAAAGGCACAGCAAGTTCATTATGAAAAAAAAAATTGTGGAAAACTACTACTTAGTGGACTTAGGACAGTGACCATAAAGATTTCCTAACACACTGACTACTTTTTCGTCTTGATGAATGATGCTTATGTGCTGAGGTCTAGAAGTAAGTGTGGTCAGCACCAGCAGCTGGATCACTGACAGCAGCATGGTCTGGGTCACCCACAGTAGAGGAAGGCAGGTGCTCTAGTGACTATCTCACTTCAGTTATGTGCAATATATGTTCAGAAATAAAAGAAGCTAAAAGAGGAGGATCTACTATAGATTGTGTCAGGGAAAACTTTGAACAACAATCCAGAAATCAAAAAAAAGTGGGAAATTCGACGTGGTACACAAACATAAATAAACCACACAAACCTCAAGCTGCTGTTTATATAATCTATGACAGCAACCAATTGTTCAGTAAGCAAATAAAGCTGAGAAATTATTTCATTATTTTTGATGCTGGATGTTCACTGATTTTGGTTATTTTTTCCGAATAGTCCATGTCTGCAGTAAAAGAATAGTTGAGTCAACTTTGATACATTTTCTACTGTGTTTCATGCAGATGTTGAAATGCTTTGATAAATGGATATGCACACAAACCAAATCAGGTCCTTGAAAAGGAAACTGTCTATTTTTCTACAGCATTACTAGCAGTTCTGATAATATTTGTAGCAATCTTTTCCATTATTCAAAGGAAGTGCCTATTGATTGGAGTTTGTTTAAACTAGGGCAAAGGAGAATGGAAGCTCTACTGGGAGGGAACATCCAAAATTGCTGATAGTAATCATGTCCTTTTTATAGGAAACAGTCTTTAATGCCCTCATCCTTTTCTGTTGCTACTTTAGAGGAACTGACTGCATTTTATAAATTTTAAAAAGGGTTCTTTTATTAGCCATGAAGATGCAACTATGGTGCTCTATCACATACTTTGTTACCTCTGAACAATTCAAAGTATTCCAGAACTAAAGCCAGCAGGAATTGTTGCTATGGGGCCCATGCCAAGAAACATTAAGAAACCTGCAAAGTACCATTCCTCTGTAGATGTACATAGCTCTTTTCTACAGGTAATGAGAAGCCAAGAACACCTACATTCTCATCTACATTTAACAGTAATGGATAGGCTATTTACCTAAGAAGTATACAAGAAAAGAGGAAGAAAAAAGAGAAAAAAATAATCATGTTTCTTTTATAAAAATTGTGAGAAAGACTCAATAGATGTACTAATACATAAAAAAACAAACAAACAACAAAACAAAAAAACCCTCAAAAAAACTAGTGGCACAAATTTTACTGTGTCTGGTAGGTATTAAATTTTCATTTAATTTGTCTTGATCCTCTTGCTTTCTAGTGCTCATTGTCTTAACATTGCCTCTGCTCAAAGAACCAGCAGTACCAATACCAGTGTGAAATGCCATCACTTCATATTAAGTGGTAGGAACTTCAAAGACTACCTCTGATCATTTTGATGCTAATTATTTTAAGCAACCTGCATAAAATAAATGTGCAGCTTAATCTATTTAAATCTAATTATAAAAGACAGCAATATCTGGTTTTGAGTTTTAACTCAGAGGACCTTTGAGAATGGAGAAAATAATAACCCAAACACCTTGAAACCACAAAACCAAAATAAATATGGGCCCAACTGTCTTTCAGAAAATAGATTTAGGTACAGCACATCTCCCCCAAAAGTATTTTTGCTTTTAACTATTTCATCTGCTTGTACAAGTTCTTAATTTTGATACACTCTTTATAAATTATTTGTGAAATGGAAATTTTTCCCTTGAGCAAAACACAGAGCAGAAAGGATTTTGAGACCCAAGATGCTAATTTATTTTGTTATTTTTTAAGATGGTGCTCAGAGTTTCCATAGGAGCCCATGGGATTAGAGGGCTCTTAGTTGCTGGCAAAAAGTGCCACTACTGTGTGGACATTGGACAAGTTCCTCCTCCCCAGCATTGCCCATTTGACTGTTTTTGACACAAAAAAACCTATCCCAGCTTTCCACACGATAACCTTGGAAGTAACAGTTTCAAAATGGAAGTTTTACTCACAAGAAGAATCTTTTTGATTTTGAGCCTTGTGATGTGATGTTTAATTTTTTCAAGGAGGACACTTTCAGTAATTAGATCTTGCTACCAAAATGGTTGTCCTTGTCAGATTTTGAAATCTGTGTGCAATTCTTTATTCTTTTTTTTTTAATTCTTTCTTTTTCATCAGAAGATTATTGAATATTGGAACTTTTACTTACTTAGACAAATCATGTAATTAAACAACAATTTTCATTAAGGTATTCAGAAACTGCATGCTCCAAGAAGAGCTCCTCAGATGTTGCAATGTCTGGAAGTTTCTGGATGTTGGGCTTTCTTTATGCTGTTACCTCATGTAAATCTGTCTTTTCGAATATCTTTCTCTCCTAAATTTCATCTGAGTTTTATTTTACCCTTCTTTCAGTTTTCATAGAATCACAAAACTTTCAGGTTTGGAAGGGAATTTAAGATCATCTGCTTCCAATCCCCCTTCCATGGGCAGGGACACTTCCCACTAGACCAGGTTGCTCAATGCCCCACCCAACCTGGCTTTTAACATTCCAAGGGAGGGGGCATCCACAACCCCCCTGGGCAATCTGTGCCAGGGTCTCACTACCCTCACAAGAAAGAATTTCTTCCTAATAGCTGTCATAAATCTACTTTCTTTTAGTTTGAAACCATTCCCTCTCATCCTATCACTATATGCCCTTGTGAAAAGAAGGATCCTCCCAGCTTTCCTCTAGGCTTCTTTCAGGTACTCCAAGGCCATCTCTTTTCCAGGCTCAACAGCCCTAGATGTCTCAGCCTGTCTTCACAGAGGAGGTGTTCCAACCCCCTGACCATCTTCATGGCCCTTCTCTGGATTTGCTTCAGCAAGTCTATGTCCTTCTCTATAACTTCTTTTCCTAACATGATTTCATTTTATATTTTCTAAAGGCACATTCCTGTCTTAGGCAGGTGAGAGCTCTCTTAAGTCCAGAGGCTTGCATATAGATGTTAAATTCAAGTTCTCATTTGAATCTGAATTCCCAAGGTAAAATCATAATGGATATTAACTCTCTAAGAATTCCCTTCTCTTTTGTTTCACACCTTCTAAATTACCTGCCCTGGTTTCTGTCTTCTGAATACTTACTCTTTAAATCTATATGATGTGTTTACCCTGGCTGGATGTCTGGTGCCCCTAAAGCCACTGTATCACTCCCCTCCTCGACTGGACAGGGAAGAGAAAATACAACAAAAGGCTTGTGGGCCAAAGTAACGAAAGGGACAGATCACTCACCAATTACCATTACAGAAAAACTGGTAAGATTAGGGAAAAATATCAGAATTTCCATTCAATATGTGTTCAGTGGTAGTCTTTTCCTTATTCTAGCCGGTACAGTGTCGTGCTAGAGGAACAAAAATCTTATTATGAACTATTTCATTATTCATGTGAATTTTTTATAATTGTTCGAAAATAGTAATCTTTAGTAAAACACGTGTTTTAATATGCCTCATTTTAAACGCTGTAAACAATAATCCTGCAATAAGCAAATTTACCAGAAGAGGGAGCACTCTACCTACGGACTCGCAATGTTTCAGGGCTTTCCTTACCTTTTTATCTTTCCGTTCAGCTACTGAGGAAGGAACAGGACTTCTTCCTTTTAGAAATCTGTAATTTATCGCAGCTTCCTTTGCCCCTGAGAGCAAGACCCCAAAAAGAAGAGAAGTGGGAAATATTTATGCAGGGAAAGGAAACAGAATGTGCAGTAATCTTCAAGTGCAACCTGAAGAAGAAAAGTTTGCTGTAGTTGGGAGTCTGGAAGGAGAGGAGGTCTGGATGTGAAAGCTGACATTAGTGGGCTGACCCTCGTGATTCTCTGCAGGCTGTTCTCTACCAGGTCTAAAATCTGTTCTGTAAAGTTATACTAAACATTTAAAAAAAAAGGCATTTTGTCATCTTGTTTGGGAAATTTCTTGCACAAACTTCTGCTGGGGAGAAGAAAAATTGTCCTCATATGAATAACGACATCACCATTTTAAAATTAAGGGGAAAAGGAAAATAATGGGCATTTTACTTTGCATTTCAATGTGTTTCCCAATATACCTGGCTCTCAAATACAAAAGCATTTTACATGTCCAGACTCTGTATTCTTCTTAAACAAACATCACTCTTCACTCAAAAGAAGATGCAAAAATAATACTGTAAACATAATCTAAAACCCTTTAAATACCTTTCCTTATTTTATTTTCTTGATGTTGTAAGTGATGTTTGTAATTTTACTGTTATTGAATGTTTTTCCTTATATGAAGAGCCTTTCAAACACACATGAAAGTACATTGCCTTGAGTGACCCCCCCATGAGTTTAATATGCACAATTTTTCCACTTGTATCAAGAAAATTCTTCCAACACCAGTCTGAAGGGTTTCATTAAGAACATTTACTGGCAGGCTAAATTATTAGTACACTTTTAAAAAGTCTGCTCTGCAACATTAAGAATATCTCCATGCAGTTATATTTTAACATTTATTTATTGATGGCTTTCTTAATGATGGACGAACTGCAATTCTTACTCATGTGAGTAGCTCTTTGGTACTTTTGCTGTAAAATGGCATAATTCATATGAGTAAATGCTGCCTTTTAGAACTCCTCATGCTTTAATAAGGTCCCAGTCTTGGCAAAGTTTACCAAGGAAAATAGTCATTATTCAGTGTAGGGAGTACCTTGAAAAGTGAATGTGTTCAGACTTTTATCCTCAGTGGATCTTAATTAATCTTAATCAGTGAAGATGAGGTAGCTGATACTTTCCTAAAATAAGACCTCTGAGGTGTTAAAATATCTCTTGTAATCACCAAGAGCTGAGGGAATTCAGTACTGTTCAGAATTAGCCTCATATTTGGAGAGATTTAGATATCAGAGCCATGGAAAACATTAAATAAAATAGAAACCTTGCTGCACTGAAGAGCTGCCCCACGAGAAAAAAAAAGAAAAAAGTAACAAAAGAATCCAAATCTGTATAGCCATAATTTTTTTTTTCCCCCTCATTCTTCATCCATTCTACAGCCTTATCTCAGGGTGCTATCTCAACATTTAATTGATCTACACTTTGCTAGAAGGGTCAAGACTGTGCTAAGTGCTCAGCATGTCCTATTGCCTCCTGCCAGTCAAAAACCTGAGGCAGGAGGAGTTGTAACTTCTGCCAAGTAGAAATATAGCACTGGGTGCACAACCTTCACAGCTTCTCCCTGTGCTTTTTCCAGCTGCAACAACACCCGAGCATGGAGAAGGCCTTTCAGAAACAGAAATTGGAATGCCAGGTCTGGTAATGATGGGTGGCTTAAAAGGGCAAAGAACACTGAGCCAAAAAAGGGAGGTACAAAGCAAATAGTGTCAGTTAACAAGTAAGTTTGAAAATGTTTTATATGTGTTTTCAGACAGTGACTGAAATCTGGAATAAACCACTACAAAAAATAAGTAACCTTTCCTCTTACCTTGAACATTGACCTAAAAAGTATTAGAAAGAGAGTGTACCCTTTCTTCCTACCCCCTCTTATCTCAGAAGATCTGTTATCCTCAGAAAATTCTCTATCAATCCCTTTTATTAACTTAAAAATAAAGTCATGGACCTGGGATAGCTAATAGGTACCTGCAGCCCTTCCCCATCATTTGGGTGCCAGGGTGCTCTTTGTGTTATTGTACTATATTTACTTCTAGTAAAAATGTTATAATATAGTTGAAATATCTTATCTGAATATATTCTGTTATTTAATTATTAAAATAATACCTCTTTTTAGAAAGGCATGTTTCTGGCTGGGCTAGGCATGTCTTTTTAGGACTTATCTCTTTGCCAGCTACTTACGTTAAAGATCAGAAAGAACTTGTCATGGAGCTGGAGGAATATGGTAGCCGAAAGCAATTAACAAAAGATAAAAATCTGTAATCTCTCTTTTTGAACTCATCAGGACAGGTTCAAGCAGACATAGGAAAGAGGCCCTTCTCTGTGTAGAATTATACTCACAAACACCTGGGATCTAATTCAATCAGGTACTTACGTCTGACTAGAGATGCCCTACTGAAGTAGCTTCCTAAAATTAGGAAAATGCCTAAATTCTTTGACAAGCCAGCACTTAGAGTGTTGGTATTTGTAGTAAAAGCCTGTATAACTAAGCCAATTACACCTTCATTCAGACACAGGGTCAGAAGGTTAAAATGAAGCTGTAACTGCATTCGTGCAGATAAGAGGCCTTTTTGTCAGCCCAACCCAACTGAAAGTCTGCTAGTATCTTCCCCATCATAATTCAGGCAGCTGGGATGAAGACTGCCACAGGAATCAAGTCTATCAAGCTAACGGACTGGCTGTTGTATTTTTCCAAAATTAAAAGAAAAAGAGAGATGTTCTATACAAATTAAAATCATGACAGACTTTCAATAATATGCAGTTGTTATATATATTAATGGTATACATGGATGAGAAGATCTGCCATGTTTAGACAAGGAAAAAAGCAAGCATACTCTTATTGTGTCCATGTGCTTTCTTATGTTTCTCACATTCTTCATTCTATGAATTATATGGCAGTGGTCCCCACAAGCAGAACGTGACATTGCTACCTGCAGATCAAGAACTGAGTACGTGTTTTACACACTCAGACTACTCAAACTGATGTCATGTAGACTGTACAGGCTGTATGGAAACATACACATACACACAGTGAGTGTGTGTGCATATGCAAATCATGTGCAAAGTCCTCAATATTATTCCAGTTATTACCTATCCTTAGTCAAAAAGATATTTATTTAGGATGCCACTCAATGTGTACCATAGACTTGAGCATGTGGCAACAAGGACAGTAAAATATCCTTTCAATAGGTACATAGACATACAAATAAAGTAACACCTTAAACCAACTCTGAATTAAAAAAACAAAGTATGGCAGCATCTGGGAAATCTGCACAACTTGTGAACTAAGCTATTTCCTTGACTAATCTTCATTTGTGAAGCCAAACCATGATGACACTTCCTTTATGGCTTTAGTCCAACACCTTTCACATAGATGTTTTTCTGAAAAGAGAGAAAAAGCTTGCTGCTTTCAGCAGTGAGATATCCAGGTGTTCTCTTTAGCTATACTTTGATGCACTTGCTGTAATTAATCTTTCTCTTCAAATCATTGCTATTGTCCTCAGCCACACAACAGCAGATCAAGAAATACCTAAACAGCAGAATTTGCAGAATCTGTGTTCATACAGATTTACTGTTCTGATAGATTTTATCCAATGCCAGAATTGGCTGTAGCTTTCACAAAAGTCTATGAAGGTCAGTGCTAGTTTGGCCTTTGATTAAATAATGTCAATCTTATCTAAAAAAGACTGAAAGGGGCCTTCAGGTCAATATACTACAAAACCCCAGAATGATGCAAGGTCATATAATTATTTTATATATTGCTGAAACTATGACTTAAAATATTTAAACTTTGCCCTTGGAACTTTTTCTAAAAACCTACTTAAGGATCTCATGTTTGTGGTTTAAATCATTCTTTTAATTTCTAACCTCAGTACTGTCATAGCTAATTTAAGACTCTGTCTTGTTTCACCCCTGTCCTTTACTTTAAGCAGCTGTATTATCTTCTTAGTGCTGAATGAAAAAAAAATCCCTCAAGACATTTTTGTAGAGAGTATCTCAACCTGTTATTTGTTAAAAGAATCTCATTGCTATCACTTGTTATATAAAAGGCTTTTATTCTTGTGAAAACTTTCTGTGCTTCTGTTCCATTCTGAATCCTTCCTCCCTGGACATGGGCAGCTATAACACATGGAGCCCTACCAGCAATTCATATAAAGACACTATTATTTCATTCCCTCTTAGAGAACATATCCTTCTTTTCCTTTTTCATAGACACATCACATCATCCAAGTTTCATGTGACTGACCAGCATACACAAGCTTTCCTCCTCCTCTGTCACTCTCAACAGACGAGCTCCCAAGTTTAGAGCAGAGATTCATGTTGTTATTCCTCAAGTGTATGACCTCTTACTTTGCACTCTTGAATTCCTTCCTATTTCTATTGCTTGGGTCCTCAAGGTCATTCAACTTTCATGCTAATCCCTCCGTCATTCCCCTCAAATACTAGTTTCCTGTAAAACACACTGTAACACAGCAGGCTGCCCTGAAGTTTGATTATACTTTGGTTGGAGTCCTATTTGTTTCTGTGCTCTCATTTCCCATTAACCATCCTGCCTTTACCCTGTGTTCAGTATAATTACTCTTACTGAGAAGTAAAGTAAAATATTAATCTGGTCTGGGACTCTATTTTGATTATCTTTAAACTGTACCTAGTCATCACAGCATGGAGTAGTGATTCTTTAGTCTTTGACATTTTTCCCACACAGAGGCATCTCTGGCAAACCTGTTATTGGTTTTTTGTTTTGGTTTTTTTTTTTTCTTTAAAGAGAGAGCTCAGTTTAGCTTTCAAAAATCCTCAATTTATCTCAGTATATCTTGGTTTTCTAGGCAGAGCTCTCTTTATTGACCTCTCTGCTATATGATTAATCCTAATATGCCCCTCTCAGGCTTCAAGACCCTTCTTCAATCTGTGTTCCTACCTATATGAGCTAGACAGTTTTCACACATACAGACACAGGACAACTAGTGTTTACCACCAGTTTCCTCCATTTCTCAGTTTATTGGTATCCCACATCAACACAAGTCATGGGAAGCATTCCTGACTGCTATGTTTAAACAGACCCTCCCCAAGAGTCATGAGAGTCCATGTGATGCTCAAAGAACACTGAGAATAGTTTTCAGGGTGACTTTAAATCAAACCATGCCCTAACAATAGTTTTGGGATTTGCTGGTGCAAGATTGTAGGAGCAAGAAAAAAATACTGCTAGAAAAGCTCTGGAAAACACTGGCCAGGAAAACTTGAGTGATGTTGCAGAGCTGCAAATGAAAAGGAGGCTATTGAATTGGAAATGTCAAGTTCTTTAAAGTACACAGGTTAAGACATTTTAAGGCAGCCTGTGACACAGACTTCTGTTATTGTATACAGTTTCATCTGCTGTATTAGTACTTTGATAGTACTCATTTTCTTGCTAAATAATATTGTTTTATGAATATTTCAGTGTTCCCTCTATGAACACATCTATTTCTTAGTCAGATGAGATACAACACTCTTAGTAAAAACATTGCTCTTGATGTCATTAACATTAGGACACATTCCATCATGCTGTCTTTCCTCTTATTTTTCAGTGCTTCTTCTATTGCTGCATATCCATTCACCTGATTTTACTTCAGCTATGCATTAAACCTGTGAGTCAATTTACAGAAGCTTCTTACAAACGTGTCTCACCTTTTAAAGATCTTTTTATCAGTTCTACTCTTTATAGAATAACAGGATAATTTTGGTTGGAAAAGACCTTTACGATCATCAAGACCACTGGTTAACCTAGCACTGCCAAGTCCAACACTGAACCATAGAATCATAGAATCAGCTGGGTTGGAAGGGACCTCTGAGATCATCAAGTCCAACCCTTGATCTACTACTGCTGCAGTTACTAGACTATGGCACTGAGTGCCACATCCAGTCCCTTTTTAAATATCTCCAGGGATGGAGAATCCACTACTTCCCTGGGCAGCCCATTCCAATGTCTGATCACCCTCTTGGTAAAGAAATTCTTTCTAATATCCAACCTAAACCTCCTCCATGTCCTTAAGCACCTGAAGACCCATTCTCCAAGTGCTCCAAGATTTCCTGTTTGATTAATACTTCCCATTTGTTCACCATTCCAGCACCTTTCCTTACTCAGAAGTGCAGAATTTCTAAGGTTGGATGAGACCTCTGGAGATCTCATCTAGATCTAGAGGTTTCTCCTCTCCTGCTCAAACAGGACCACCCAGAGCCAGTTGCCCAGGACCATGTCCAGATGGTTTTTAAATATCTTCAAGAAAAAAGATTCCAGAACTACCCTGGACAACCTGTGTCTGTGCCTGGTCACTCTTACAGTGATAAAGTGTTACCTGACTGATTTGACTATGCTAGAAAGAATCAACTTAAATTTACTTCTTGAATATTTTCCTCACCAACTATTGTTTCCTTACTGATCTCATATATTATAATCTTATATGATACATACCTTGCTTTCTTACAGCCATTGTTTAATGACTTTCTTCCAACATTATGTGTTCTTGCTTTTACCTTTTTCACTACTGAGAAGTCTTCAGCATCCAAAACACTTTACTTCATATGACAAATCATTAATAAAGTAATACATTAATTGTCCCAGCAGATCAAACCAATAGTCTATTTCTTCCAATGTTTTTTATTTGAATTGAGAAAATATCAATTTTCAGCAGAAAAACAAACAAAAATCTCCAGGCGCCCAACCCAGTTAGAAGATTCCCATAGTGTCTTGCAGTACTATGTTGTTGATTAGTTTTTTTCCAGTGTGGGAAATTAGGGGTTAATAAGGTCTTGAAGCATGAAAATATACATCTTTTTGTAGATATATATTATATTTTACTGAGTGGAATTGCAGACATTCTTAGCAGGTGTAAAAATTCTTAATCCTTCTTAAAGGATTGCTGCTCTGCAGCATCTTGTGCCAGAAAGCTCTATAGCTCCTTGTGCAGATGGGGGGATTCCCACAGCATCATCCAGGTGTGAGAATCAAGGACTCATGGTCTACAGCACATCTGTAGTCAGCTTGTGTTTTCTGACAAATGGTTGTAGAGGGCTCTGGTGAGGCAAGAGAAATTCCTACATGCTTGGCTTTTGTCAGTGTAAACACTGACAAAACACTGGCAGATCCGACTGTAAACACATTCTTCTCCTCGTTATTTTAAAACGTAATACTAAAAAAATAAAAATCTTCTAAGTATTCCCATCCCCTTTCATTTTGAAATAATATATATACACTCGAGCAATCTCCTCTTAAAATAGTTATTATTGCAAATGCTTATCTTGTCATTCTTTTTTAATCAAAATCATTCACTGTCTCCAATAATTTGAACTGCCTTCTGCTGGATCTTTTTAATACAAGTGATCAAAATTAATGCAATAGTAGATTTATAGTAGTTAATTGCATCAGTAGGTGTTGATGTATCTTTGTAATGAATCTTGTTTAATATTCTGAACATTACTGCAAAAGAAGCTGTTATTTTAGTGATGGTCAAGTAAAAATTGTCAGAACTTTATTCTGGTGGCTGTAGTCATGTAGAAGTCATCAGCAGCTCTTATTTCTTAAAATCATCCTCCCACTATTACTGACCCTGAATTTTCCATTCTGTTATTAGCCTATCACTGAGTTGCCAAGCTACCTAAGTTGCTTATTGTCTGTCACAATGCTCATGCTAAATATATTAACTGCATCATTCCCATACTTGTTAAATAAAGTCTTTGCTGAATCTGTAGTTGATCTGTAGTTGGATCCAATTAGAGGGGAGAAAAGTATTAATTATGTGATAAGTTTTGAGATTTAAAGAAAAAAAATAAAAAGGGTTCATAGATTATGTAGCTTAATTTCTTTGCTAAAAGGTCATGAGTGACACCAAAAGCTCAGAGACACTTTCCCAGTTGAAAACAAAGACTAAAATGCTGGCACCATAAAAGTAACATTATCTGCTTCAATTCAGGAATGGTTTATTTAGGACCTTTTTTACAGATACTAAATGGTCTGCTGTGGAGGACAAGTTGGAAATATTTGCTATAAAACTGGTAACTTTTCTCAGGGAAAACAGTGTGAATAGCTCAGGAGCTAAATTTACACTTATTTTTTGCAACAATCTATCTGGCTACTCCAGAGCAGGAAGGGTCTAATGAGGACAAGGAAAGGGCTATATGTATATCCTTTAACATAAAAAATATAATGGCTATACCTCTTTATCTATGAGAGATAAACAGCTATTGCCATTAAGTGTCTGGGCTGCTATGCTGTTTCTGTGAAATAATCCATAAATCTCAAAAATTCACAGTGGAAGTGCATTATTATTGGTCTGTATTCATGTTGAGCATCTGCTTAAAATGTTTGTTATCCATTTAATGAGGAAGCAAACCTCCCTCTTGATCTGTGAATTACTCACTAGTCAAATGCCAAATCACCATCAAGAGCCAACAGTAAATAATCCACATGATTAGCTTTTAGCATTTCAGGGAGTGGGTTTTGATCTCAAACAGTGAGTACCATATGCCTCATTGCCTTGTTGTTTGATTCCTGGAGTGCTTTCCAGAAATTAGCATTGCATTATATTTTATGATACAATTACTTAGTTTTTTCTCCTACATTTTGAGTATCTAAACTTCAATGTGTAATATGCAGGACATAAAGAACAGAGATACATCTAGTTCATTACTGTATCTCTGTCAATAATAAGCATAGCTGCTTTAGAAGGAAAATGTGAGCAAGGCAACCATGTACAATTCCAAACAGAATTTCCCAGGTTTTGGCAATCTGTGGCTCATGGACATTCTCAGGCATGTTTGTCTTTGTTATATTTTGATTTTTTTTTCCTCTGTGAATTTTTCAGTTCATTTTTGGAGCCCATAACAACTCTTGTAATCTAGCCTGCAATGTGTTGCAATGTCCAAACGTGACCTACATTAATACATACCTCCCTTTAGTTTGGTTTTGGGGTTTTTAAACCTGTCACAGTGTGATGAGAGAGCTGCTGAGTGCTCACAGGTATCACTGAGTTTATTTGCAGAGAGGAAAGTATATGCCTGGACTTTTTTGAGGGCCTGGGAAATCATGAAAAGCAGAAGGGAAAAGCCCAAATTGCTGCATATTGAGTAAAAGCTGAGTCAGGTAGAAATTGCAGGATCATTTAGAAAAGATGGTTTGAATTTCAAGACATATTTTTCAAAGATTCTGTGGAAGATTTCAGGCTTGCAGGCTTCACATTTTCACCATTTGACAGGTGATTTAACCATAGCTCAAATGAAAAAAGAAAAAAACTATTTACATGTTAGACGACCAGTATACAATTAAGAGTACACAAATCTGAAAACTTCACGCTAGATCTGTTTCTTTAAATATGTTGCAGGTCTTTTTTTTTTTTTTTTTTTTTTTTTTTTTTTTTTTTTTTTTTTTTTTTCTGGAAATGAGTAAGATATCTGACTATTAAAACACCCAAATAATATAGAAAATTGTTCCTAGCAAGGCATAATTTTTATAACCACAAGTGAAACACCGAGAAGAATAGAAATAAAACCAAAAAACTTTACCAAGCTGGTAAGCTCCTTGCCAAAGGCTTTTATCTCTTTAATCTTGTTCAGAAGTTCTCTTCATGGATACATATACTAAAGAGGCAAAGAAGCCAGTTAGAAATGTCTCATTTGCTATGGATATTCAACTAGACAAGTTTTGGTCACGAGAAAACCAAATCATGAGCAGCACTGAACCACACTTGTTCATGCAGAGTAGGGTTACCTACTGCAAGGTGGTGCAAGGGAGAAAAAAATGAGAAAAGGGCAATCATATGCAAATTGTTTCTATTTACCAGTACCAACACATAGTAACAGAGACTTGAAAACAGAATGAACCTTTGAGTAAAAGTAGAAAATTCACAAATGCCACATTAGTCAGAAAGAGGGTCTGAGGAAATGCTCTTAAGCAACTGCAAAATGTTCTGTGTGATTTATTTCTCTTCTGTAATGTCCATACCACATGGGACTCTGTCAGTACAGAATCGTGAATTCCTCTTCCATGCTCCTCGATACCATTTCCCAGTGTGGCTGCCTGGATGGATCTATCATCTACCACTGGTCCCACCTGAGAGTCCGTGTGGGGCTACATCCTGCCTGGCACTCTACAAGCCCAAGGACTGGGGAGATCCTGAGTTCAATTGCTGGTACTGATACACAGCCCAGCATGTGCAGGGTTATACAGAGGGCCCCCGGGAGTGTGAGAGCACTACAGTATCAATATGTAAAGTGCAGTTTCTTCTCTGGGAACTTTGCTTTTCTCAGATATGGCAACTAAATGCTAGAAGTCTTCCAAGTATTCACTTCCCTACGTGATTTGTGTGAGCTAGATTCAATAAGTTAGAAGGGTGGGATTCTAATGCGATACACCATAAAATGTCATCTCACCACAGCCACTGAGATATCACTGCTAACTCCTGTAAAACTGTGGTGAAACTGTGCTCATGCTTAAATTTTACATCTCTAGCATCTCAAAAGTCTATTTTTTCAGTGCAGGCAGCTTCTTGTACATAGTTCCTTATTTTATGAATGCTAGTTTTGTGGTTGTGCCACTGTGGGGCTGTGGTTGCAGCGGTGATTACTGTTTGTCTTCACTGCCCAATGTGTCTATTTTACCACTTATATAAGCAGCTTGATGTTGTGGTGGGGATAGCAGCCAAAGACTAGCATGTAAAATCCAATATACAGAAGGCAATTCTGTGTAACTGCTACTTAACATATTAACCTATAATTAGTCAAGAGCCAGTAAGCAACAGATGAGGAGAAGCTTAAAACAGAGCACTGAGTCAGATGGAAAGGACAGTTCACAGCTCTAATAACCTCTCTGGAAAAGTTCACCTATCACTTCATGCAAGCACTGAAATATTTTGTTTTGCAAACCATTTACTCCTCTGTAGCCACCTCAACAATACTCAGCAACTTTTTTGTGGTGTGGGCTACTTGCATACTTTGCTCTATAGACTGCTTTGCTCAGATTACAACTTTAAAGCTGGTAATGGTACTTGAACTCAGCTTCTGAGTGGCAAAAGTGTGTACATCCCTTCCATGCATGGCCCCTTGTTGAGGGGTTAGAAAACAAAGGGGTTTTACCTACAAACTATCTTGTGTGTGCTCTGTCCTTTCAGAGTGGGGTAGCAGGAAGCCATGGTGAGCCTGGCAGCCAGCAGAACCATAGCCTAATAGTGGGCCTATGTGACAGATGTCAGAATGATCAATTTGATCTAGGCCATATGATTCAAGCCAAGAAAAAAATAGCAATCACTCACCTGCACTCTTCTGCATTTTGCCACCATGAAGAATTAGATGTAAGCTAATTCCTTGCCAATAGTGAACGAACTCATGTTACTTGAATTGCTCACTGCATGCAGGAAGCTATCAGAAAGCCAAAGGAAGTACGTGGCATGAGGTGCTTTCCCTTTTTATTCTTTAAACATTTTATAAAGAAAATTGTAGAACTTATAATTTACTGCTGGCTACAATGTTAGGACTGAAAATGCTAGATATTAGTCCTCTGGAGATATAAATAAAGGAAATGAGATGGAATGCTAACAATGCTGGTATTCACTGTAAGCTGTTACTTGATGAAGGCAAATTTACAAAAAGTGTAGCATTCACGATGAAATGTGGATGGGTGTTTGCAAATAACAGAAGTTTGGACTTTCTACCAGGAAACTGCTCCATGGGAATGCAGCTGAAGCAAGGACTACAGCTAAACCATTTTGGCCAAAACTTTTTAAATGAGATGTGTATTTATAGAGATATAGACAAGAGGTTATTTGCACTGCCTAACTTCAGGCAACCAGGTTACGAGTCTGAGCTCTTATAGCCAATGTAAGCTTCTTTAGAGGACTGGCCAAGATAAGAATGATTTTCAACATTATCTTTGTTATGGACAAATTTGTCACACCTGATAAAGTAGTGAGAAGATCCTTACTTTGGTTCCTATCTTAAGGTACGTTAGGTTCTCAGCTAGCGTTTGTGAATAACCTCTGTCAGGTGCTGTCACATGAATAGTCAGTCACATCTGTTCATGAAGCAGGAGTCACATCCCAGGTGTGACCATTTGACATTACGTTACAAATGTGTGTTCTGAAATTGTCATTTAAATTTGCATAATTTAAAAAAATCATTGTTTGTTTTATTACTGATGACTAAGTCTAAATGAGGTTATTGAAATAAATTGACTCTGCTTTTGTGAGGAGAGCGAAAACCATGCTTCTTCAATGAAAACATTAATAAGTAATGAAAGGACAGAATAAGATTTAATTAAAAAGTCATAAAAGAAGACAGGCAGAATAAAAAGGCAGAGAAGGAGCACTGACTAATAAATGCAAATTAAGTGTCTTATTCAGCATTTCAGGATGGAACAGTGACAGGCAAAGATAAGAGTGTTTCTCTTGTTTTAAATTACAAAGCAATGCCAACTATAGTAAAGCCCTGACCTGGATGAAAATATTCTTCTTGTAGGTATGAAGAGAAGATGATGATGCAAACTAAGAGGGCAGTGTTAGACTGCTTAAAAAGTGGCAAATTATAAATCCAGATTTATAAATAGTTTTCTGATAACTACAAATAATTCTCAAAGAGTACGTATCTCTCTGAAACTATATTTGCACATATCTAAGATAGTCTTCTAAGTAAGTAGGATTATCTCATTAATGAAGTATTATTACAGACTTTCTTTTAATGGGGAAAAAAGCAACACGCTCTGCAATCAGTTTCCTCATCAGGAGATCTTGGCTTCCAAATAATATAATTTAATTCATTAAATTGGTTGTTTTCATCAGTTTTTCTCATCAGGTCATCCGTTTACCTGTGCCAAAACAACATTCATTTAGTGGATTTAAAGGCTTACCAAAGACTTTCCTTTCTATCCACCTTGCTTTCAGAGCATAGTAACAAATCTACAGATTTTCTTTAAAGAAAAATAGTCATTGAAATCATTGCAATTAAATGGCACATCTGGAACTCAAAGAAGTAGAAAAATTATAACATGCATACCAATTTATTACTCTGAGTCAGGTCACTGAAGATACTTTCAGATATTGAACAGAAAACATCTGAAAAACTGTCGGACTTCATTTTTCTGTTCCTTACAGAAATATGAAATGGTGCTTGCTGTTCTTCATTCACTGATACTCCACAGAATGTCTAATAACCAAAACCAAAAATCAAGGACATCAAAATCAGGGCCCATTATATATTCTGTAGCCAGTGAGAGACCCAGGAGATGGGTCTCAGTCAAGGAGGTAAAGAGAATTGTCAGGACATCATAAAGTGGGTGTACTTGAGAAGTACTTCTGTCAGAAGCTCCATACTTTCCCTATATGCTATGCAGCTTCTACTCCTGTTTTATTAACTATTTTGTAGCAGTGATAGTTAGTTGATATTCTACTTCCTTGCATCTTGAAGGGTAAAGATAAAAGTAGCCATTAAAAATATAATAATAATTAAAAAAATGAACAACTGATAAAAAAACCCCAACCAACCAAACCAAACCCAAGCCCATCTCTTTACGGTTTAACAATCAAACTTTTAGGAAAAATCTGATCTGTGTAACATGATTTCAGTGTCTTCTGCCTTTTCTATATTTGGCATTTATATCTTGAGAGAATGTTTTCCTGTCCAGTGCAATGGTACTTACCTGAACTACCATGTCAGGCTCTTGGAGTGGGAGGAAGAGGCAATAGAGAGGAGATGATTAAGTAAAGGAAAGTGAAAACAGTTGATGAGAAGTTGAAGAAAGAGAGAGAATGAAATGTGCTGTCTTGTTCCAATAATGAAAATTATTGTCCAGAAGAAGCACAGTGATATGAAAAAGACAGCATGGAAAAAGAGTTCAGGATCAAAAAAGGAAAGAAAATCTGTGAAATGAAAAAGACAAGAAAATTCATTTTGTCAGGCAACAAATGGCTGGAACAATACTGTGGTGAGCATATTATGGAAAATATTTTTGAAGGGCTAAGTGGTGAAAAATCTTGATTTTGATAAAAGACCATTGTAAGTCCACAAAGTATAGGGTATAGTACTGAGTAGTGCACAAACGAAATCCCATACATTCCACTTAAACTTAGTGGATCCTTTGTATTCAGTAGATGGTATGTAACTGTTCATGGGTTATTTATACAAGTCTTCTAAAAATGCTTCAAAATGTATCAGAGCCTTTCAGATTTGGTTTTCTTTTTTTTTTTTTTCACTTTCTTTTTTTTTTTAAGCTCCATCAAGAATTGATGGTTGTTCACACAAGGTCTGAACTGCCAACTGGCTTCCTTAAAGGTTCTCCAGAACAACTGGATAATTTCCACCAAGACAGGAGACTCAGGCAACTTACTTGTGTTACCAAATGTGCCATGAGATTAGGGAAATGTTGAATCACTAGAGTATGATTTGCAAAATTTCTGTTCTCCAAGAGAGTAAAAAAAGACTCTGGGACAGATTTGGGAGTAGCATCTCACATGGAAGGAAAAGTTAGGAGTAGGCTCTAAGAAGACATAAGTTAGGTATGGTAATTGGATATGCAGTTGGATATAGGAACCGTGAAATTCAACAGAAATATTTTCTCTTGGCTGTTTTAATCACTCTTTTACACATGGAAATATATGCATTATAATTATTAAAATTAAAAAGACTTTGACCCTTAGTTTCTTTATAGCAGTCTCTATAGACATAAGCAGTGCCAAACCATCCTTCCTGCACTTAACACTGTTTTTCTTATGTGCCTTTGTTCCTTAAACTGTCTTAAAAATTGGAAGAAACTGCTTGTCCTAGCATTTTTTAAAGAAACATATTATTTATTGAACATCTGGAAATAATGCATTATATAGCTCCCTCAGAGATATCTACATGTTCACTAATGTATATTTTGGGAACTTTAGAAATTTCAGTTATTTTTACTATGATTAGTTAAGTATAGATGTGAGTCATGCTGACAGGTCATTTTTCAAAACCTTATCTTATGTCAGCCAGTGGGTGGTCCTGAAGTCAGAAAGGGATTGTGAATGGGAAACCTGGCTGAGGGGAGAAAGGACATAGAGGTAAAATTTGCAAAGTGTCAGGTGGGTCACCACATTAATGCTGTGTGGCTTTTTATTATGATATTATTTTGAGTATGTGATATGCTATCTTTATACATAGTAATTCGGTTGTAGATCCAAGTGATATGAAATATTTAGGAGGAAAATGCCACAATGCATAAAAATTCTCATCGAACAGTCTTCACTAAAACCACAAGGATCAGGTTTCACAATCTTCTCCCAAAACTTTCCATCTCTGAAAATTTTCTGAGAAGTATTTACCTCAGGCATAAGCACTTTTTAATAAAACCTCCCTACTATGCACACTGACAGCTTGACACATAAGTGGCAGTCTTTTACCACTTTACTATTTTTCAAAGTGCTTCGGTGAGATATTTTTTAAAAAACCACCCTGCTCTACACTTATTAGATATATTACACAATATATTACAAACCCCAAAATATTCAAATATTAAAAATTCCTTTTTCTGATGCTAGACTAGAGACCAGAAATTATGTGAAATTTCACTACAGCACTGACAAGCCATAGCTGAGAACACAAACACAGCAGTACTTTGATTTGCTAACTGCAAAGGACATACAGGATATAACATGATTTGCATAGTGGAAATGAAGAAATCAAAATCTCCCCTGTCTAGCCATATAATCACATGTGGGAAAGTTACAGCTCTAGTTTATTAGTGATAATGGAAGCAGACAGTGATACCTTTCCCATGTAACTCATGTCTAGCTCACTGACCCTACCAGATATACATCTCAATTGCACAATTATAGCATACCAGCCACAGACTCCATGGCACCCTCTTTGATGTGTGCATAAAAAACTGAGGAAGCTCTCTAAATCCCTGTCCCCCACAAGATCCAGACTGATTCCAGCAGCCCTTCTACATTTTGAATATTTCACACCTCCTCTGTAGTGAGGGTATTTCTTGCATGGTACAAACTAATTAAAATGTAGCCACATCAAATTTCTTTTCCAAAGGAAGCAAATTTTGAGTAAATGTTGTTGCTTCCACTTGGCTGCACTAAATTTTATAGCATCCTCGGGCACCAGTCACAGAAAACCATGTGGGTCAAAACCTTAATCCTCAGATTGGTCAGGTACCATATTACTGCAAAGATGCCACGATCCCAAAGCTCTTATTCACAGCAGGAATGGCTTGTCCCTTTCCCTTTTTTTTCAAGGTAAAAAGGAACTGTGGTGTGAAAATACTGAAGTCCATACTCTCTGTAACTCTCTTGTTTGGATATATAAATATTACTTCTTTATGAAAAACAGACACTGGCACCAGTGTAAGAATGTATGCTTTAATATTTGCGTGCATACAGATATCAGTCTGTTTAGAGCAAAAAGGATGAAGAACAGGCACACACAACTGGCACAAAAGGGAACCTGACCTTTCAGTATTTACCATGGTGATGTTTTCTGTGGCACCCACCTGGCTGACGTTGGCGACGTTGTTTTGGAAAGTGCCAACAGACTTAGCAAATCTGAAAGCTTCTTTGCAAAACATTTACTATACTGCTTCCTTGAACTTCCTTTTCTGGGGCCCCATATTCTGTAAGCAATTAATTTTGTTTTATAACACAAGCATTCAGAGAACAGAGCTGTGTTTTGGTGTGCATAACCTGCACTCCTTTAAAGCTACAATTTCATCAAATCAGCAACCCAGATCCTCATATACCCTCCTTTAGCTGGACCTGGAACTGTGTGGGTTTTCCATCCACTGCAGGAGCTGTGGATGCAGCATATTTCTCAGTCCTTGGCAGAAATTCTCTCAGAGGAAAGAGGGAGCTGGGATTACTGGATGCAGAACAGCAGAGTATGGGAGACTGAAGAAATTGGAGATTCCAAGGAAAAGGACTTCTCTAATAAACATCTCTTTATATTTTTCAACCAGCTGTATATCCATGCCTACACTACTGCCAAGTGTAGGATTTTTAATGCATAATCTATGCTACATAAGCAATAAGGTGGCAAGTTTATGGTACATCTACTTAGAAATATGTGCCGAGTTATCTAAAGCAGTGAGGTAAGAAGTTAGGGAATTCTTAGAGATAGCTCCTGCAGAGTAACTTGATGTGCTGATACGAAGCAAGTGAGAACATGCAATAACAGAGTCCTGATGTGATTGAAAGCATGGGGTCTGGTTGGTGGAAGGACACAGCAGAAGTATGGAGGAAGGGGGAAGTGTGGGACCGGGACAGAGGAAGTAGAGAGGAGAACTTAGTGCTTGGCTATTCTAATTCAATCTGTATTTAACACCATTAAGTTGTAAGAAGAAATGAGGAAAGGGCAGTTCTTCCTGGATCTGCTGCCCTGCAGCTGTTGCTGGTGGTGAGGGTAGCAACCCACCCACATCATGATATCCCTGCAATGGTCTTACTCTTCTACCATCTCTCCTTGATAGAATCATAGAATCACAGAATTGTTTTGGTTGGAAAAGACCTTTATTATCATCAAGTCCAACTGTGTCCTGGTTTGGGCCAGGATAAAGGTAATTTTCTGTCTTGTAATTTTGCTTTCAGCGAAGTCTCATGTAAGTAGCTGCACTTGCTGAAATTACAAGCAAGTTTCTCAGTCAGTGTTTGCTTCTAGGACTGATAACACTCGATGTTTATAGTTACAGCCAGAGACTGGTGCGCAGAGCCAAGGACACTGCTCAGCTCTGAGGAACATTTTGCCCCCTGGAAGGAGAAAAGGAGTAGAGGTCACACCTGAACCCCTCCCTTAGGGAGGAACGTACAGGATAAAATTTTCCAGAGTGTTCCATCCCATACACGTCATACTCAGTATAAATTTGAGGGATCATGAGGGTCAAACCCCTTCCCTTCCTTCCTTCTTTACCTGTCCCTGTTTTGCTTTGTCATCCTGGGAGGATTCTGTCCGTTCATCTGCCTGTGGTCCTGATCCGTGCCAGCCCATATCTGTGTGTTCCTGCCTCCAGTTCCTGACTGCTGCTGACTCCAAGAGTCTAGCCTGGACTTTCCCAGGGCTGCCCTGCAGCCTCTGCGGTGACGTGAGAGTTACTGGGGGGAAAAAGGGGAGGAATGTGGTTTCCATTTTCCTGTATATTTGTATATATTTAGTAATTTTTTCTTTTTTATCGTTACTGTTTCAGTAAAGCTGTGGAGTTCAGTTTCCAATCCATAAGTCTCCCTTATTCTCTCTCCTTTCTTTTTCAGGGTGGGGAGGTGGATTAATAATAAATAATAACAATATATTTTTAATATAAAATAATAATATAACAATAATAACAATAATAACAATAATAACAATAATAACAATAATAACAATAATAACAATAATAATAATAACAATAATACGTATTTGGTTTAATTGCTGGGCCAATGTTAACCCATGATAAACTGTTAACCCAACACAGCTAAGTCCATCACTAAAACATATCCCTAAATGCCTTATCTATAAGTCTTACACCTTCAAGGATGGTGACTCCATCACTTCCCTGGGCAGACTGTCCAGTGCCTGACAACCCTTTTGGTGAAGCATTTTTTTTTAGTATCCAATCTAAACCTCCCTTTTATCGATCTGAGTCCATTTCCCTATGTTCCATTGCTTGTTATTTGGGAGAATAGATGTTATCCACCTTGCTATGGTACAACAAAATATGCCACATGGATTGATTCCCAAAGCTATCATTGCCTCAAAAAACAGATACTACGTCACTGACTTGTTTCTGATCCCGGAAAATAATTTACCCACTGTGAGGAATGAGTGTTTAGGGGTGCAGACATTCAAGGCTATGCACTGAATTGTAAATGACTGGCAAATAAGCTATTAATTAAAATAGAAATTGATTCCATCTTGTGGGATTTAAGGAGAAATAAGATTCTCACAAGGTCTCTTCTGAGTGCTCTTTTAGTACAGCTAAAGGCAGAAATTTTAATTTTCAAATAATCCAATCCTATAATTAAAGTTACATTTTTGCCACAAGTTTTAAAATATTAATGAAACTTGAATAAGTCTGGCCAAAGTGCTCCTGGGTAAAGTATAGAAATATGCTAATGAGCACCTTCTTCAAAGATCTTCTTATGAAAGGACCATATTCCAACTGACAAAGTTCATTGTTTTCATTGTTCTTTGTAATTCTAATTAAATATTCCTTTATGAACCAATTTTTAAACCATTCCTTCCTTTCATGTGTTTGTAGAATCATATATTTAATTACCTCTAACTGGAAATTTAAATGAAATACTATAATAATAATAATAATAATAATAATAATAATGAATAATCAGTATCTTTTGTTTTAAATATTGTGTGGATTCTTTCCATCTAGAATGAGTTCCTATTGAAAACTGAGGTGATGGGTAGGATGATATAAATTAATTCTTTCTAAGTGGATCATAACTGTCCATGCTGGCATAATTTATGAAGACACTGTTTTGCTCAGCAGGCTATGAGTAATTTCTATAGAAGAAAAAAAGAATTGCTAACATCTTATAATGGAAGAATTAGCATGCTTAGTCATGCCAATATAAAAACAGAATTAAGGATTCTTACTGATCCTCAAACAGTTCTGTTTCAGAGTGTTCCAGCTGCACCATCAGAATGTGGATAAAGGTAATTTCATCTGACCTTTAGCTGTGTATAAAGATACTAAAGGACTCCCAGCACCAATTCAGAGTTGTAATAGCAAAACAATGCAATTTTCCCATCTGATTGGCATGCCTGTACTACTTCAGATCTGTTCAGGAGAGAAAACAAAACAAAACAAAACAAAACAAAACAAAACAAGACACGCTGATTAGTTCTACAAGTCCCCCAAACCTCCTAAAAGCATCAATCCTACATAATGAGGAGCAAAGGAGAAAGGTGAAGCAAGGGGGGAATCGGCAGAAGCCAACAGGAAGGATTTTTGCCTGTCCCTTCCCTTTCAAGCAGCAATAAACTGAGGATTCCGGGTGTAGCAGGTAACATTATGCCTAACACTGCCGAGCAGTTCAGAAGGGAAAAGTTTTATTCTTCTCAGCCCTCAGTGGTGATAGGATGCTTCTGTGGCCAGCATACCCTGCCATAAACACAGGACATGGGGTAGGGCTTGTCCTTCTGTCCTGGGTGGCCTCCTCTGCTGAGCTGCAGCTCAGTCTGCAAGGGGAAAAAGCAGAAAGTGCCCAGGATCACCTATGATCCTTGCAGCCTCCTCTGCTGCAGGCATTGGAGACAGGGCACTAAGCTGGATTGATCTGATCCATCAGGGAACTCCTTGTGCCCTGCATTTATTCTTACTATTTAGAAATTTCCTATGCTTATAATTAGAGGTTCAGAAGGAAAAAAAAAAAAACAAAAGCTTCTAAATTCCTAAACTTCATAACATCTCTGTGATTATGTTTCTGTGCCAGCCAACTCAGCCAAGCCATCAGGATGCTTGGGCAGATGGAATTTATTCCCCAGGGGAAAAAACCAAAACAAAACCCAAACCCAAAAATCAAATGAACCAAAAAATCTTGAGCATTTTCAAGAGGAAGGTCTTGGACCAGGGATATAATTCTCCATAAATTCTCATTTTTTAAATATTTTTCTCCTTTTTATTTTAACTGCTTTATTTAACTTGTATGTTAAGAAAGATTCTATTTTTAAAAGTGATACTGAAAAAAATAATGATATTGCCACTTCACAAAAGCTGATATGGCTAGGTCAAGTAATTTTTTTTCCAGAAAGTAAACAAGGTTTTAATGTCTCATGCAGTGTCAAACTGGACAGGACAGCACCACTACAATTAAGCTGATGAACTGTTAAGCCACTGTAATGTTAAATGCTCTAACAGGAAAGAAGGAATTCAAACTTTGGCTTGCTCCCTTGTACATGCAATTTAAGTTTCCTGCAATTCCTGCATCCTCATACCTCACCAAAATCCTGTATCTGCAGCATCACTGGTTACAAAAGCAACATTTAGTTCAGTTAAATTATTTTATGGGTAAAATAGCTGGAGACAATAGAAACCACCAACAGAGTCCTTAGTCCTATTCCAAATCAATCAGCAGCAAAGGGACTTAGAATAAAGTGTTTCTGTGCTTTAGGCTTGAATTTGTGGAGCTGTCTGGGTATATCTGTTCCAGCAGAAAAAACCCATGCTGCTCACAAGTCCCCTGTCCTGCAGGAACAAACAAAAATTAAATAATTAACTATGTAGTTTTGAGCCTGAGAGAGCAGACATGGGACACTAAATCAGCAAGGAAATATCATATACCTTCTCAAATTCGTTCTTTATTTCAGATACATTAAGTGTAAATAGTGGTTCTCAGTGTGATTTTTTTTTACCACAAGTGCCCTCATTACTAGGCTACAACAGTGTTACTACACTTCTTCCTGGCTCAGAGTATCCTTGATTATTATGTGAAGCAGAAGAGACAGAGAGAATGCCATCCTGACTCACTGTAATGTACAGGTTGGGGGAATTAATCAAGGACAATCAGGTTCAAATCCTTTTAGAGAGGGGAGGAAATAGAAACTCAGTCTTTCAGATGCTGACTGATTATCTCATGTGGTACTATGTAAAAGGAAAGGGAGTATGCATTTGTCTTTTGCAATGCTTTATGCACAGTAATATTGAAACAATGAGTATATATGCTGATATTTAAATGTCAGACACTGTTTATGTGAGAGTCCAATTGTTCTTCAATTCAGGAGCTGTTTTGTTTGCTAAACATTTTTTTCTATATGTATTTCAAAGGCAATGGGAAGAAAATCCTCCAGTTTTATAAATAAAAAAAACACCTACTACACAAACCAAAATAATTTCCTCAGTCTTTCTTTTCAAATGTACATTCTAAATAATCAAACAATAACATTTTTCTTCATAGTGATAACCCATCTACCATTCACCTCAGCTCCCCAGTGGCCTGCAGCTCTGCCATTTTTATCTTGGTTAAAATTTCTCTTGGACTTCCTAGTAGTTGTAGAGTGTTAACTACTGGTAACTTTTGTTCATTCTTGATCTTGGGAGAAAATACACTAAAAAATAAACTATTCTTAGTCTTAATTAGAAGAAAAATACAAGCTCCCCTTAGTAGGAATTCTTACTTCCAATCACTGTAAACGCACAATATAACCTTTTTCAAAGTAGCACAATAATCATAAAGTTATAGTTCTATCCTCATGCAATAACTGAAAAATTTAAAATTCAAGTTTTAAACCAATAACATAAAAGTAAAATTTTCATTCCATCCGTTCATACTTAAGTATAAAATTTTATGTTTAAATATTTCTTCTAGAAATTGCTGTATAACTTTACTTCATGTATTCAGTCTATCTTTATAACCCATTTTATATTTGACTATTTACTTTTACACACATTTGTTCTTAATTTTCAGTCACCTGTGTGAAACAGCTGTGGAAGATCATGCAGAAAAACATTTCTGCTAATTTTTCTTTTCATAATATTGGTGGATAATACATTATAATAGGTATAGATCTTTTTCTAAAGACCAAGAACTGTGAAGTCTTATGAGTATCTTTGTTAAATCCTGTTCTTTGAAGCACTTTTCAGTCTTCTTGGCAAGGCAATAGGAAACCACCTATTTTTGTGAACTCTGCTGGTGAAATGCCCAAAGCAAAAAAGAACATAAAATTTTCTCTATGATGATACAATGTCTGAAGATGACCAACCATGCCAGGGAAGGCACAGTGATCCCTGCTGATAAAAGGAAATGCTTGGAGATGCTACCTGATACATGCAAGGTCTCCAAGCAGTTGAATGACTTCTGGTAGATGATGCAGGATCTTCACACATCTTTTTACCTTGGTAAATCTGGACATAAGAAAGCTATTCTCCATTGCTTCATTTTGGTTGAGTTCTGTCTCCAAATTACCAATATTGTTGTTTTCCTTAAGAATAAAACAGTTCATGAGATCCTCAACAATGGGTAGGAGTAAGGCCTTTTCAGTTGAAGTAATCCATCTATCAAACAATCTTGCAACATTTAAATCATTTTGGTTTGGACGAAGGTTTCCAACCACACCCAAAATAGCAAAAATACCAAGACCCATCATTTCTGTACTTCATTTGTTGTATTTGCCAGAATCCTTTTGTGACAGTTTTTTAAACATGAACAGACAGAATATCAAAAAACTGCAGAGGCAGTTTGGGAAAAAGCTTAAAGCAAGGAACTGAGTGAACACAGTTCCTCCACTTTAGCTACCAATTTATACATGAATATATTTTGCTTTTCTAGAATATTTTTATTAAGTTAAAAATGGAACAGATTAAAGAAGAGCCACCAAAAGCAAAATCAAACCAGACTGCTAAGCAACATGGTGGGTTCATTTGGTTCCAGCAAAGAAGCATTTTAGAGCCTATTCCACATCAGGAAGATGTTAAATTTGAAAATTGCAGATATATCTCCTGAAAACTCTTCTGCTTGGCCATTTTGTGGGAGTCTGAAGCAATTTGCCATATTGTTAGGATAGGTACACAGCAGGATGCCTGATCTGAGATGGCCACTGGAGCTTATGTGCCTGACAGAAGTTTGTGGTATACATAATAACATACACCTCTAGGGGCTGAATTTTGCTTGTAGAGTTGTTTTCATTATTATTAGTTGCTTACAGGACCTGACAACAACTAAACACTATTTTTGTGGCTTTAATTTTTGAAAAATAAAAAATAAAAAAAGTAACACCAGTCTCTTGTAAAGGGTCAGACTTTTAATAGCTCTTTTTGGGCAACATACTGCTGTGATGCAGTAACAACAAGCACCAAACTAGAATATATATTAACTGAAGATGTCTAAAACCACCAGAAAGATCTCCTGGATTTTTCTTCTTCCTTCTCTTTTGAATTAAAAGCTCAGCTTTTATCATTTAACAGTTTTGCTGAATATGCATTTATATGTATCAGAATTTTTCTCTGTCCTTCTTACTTGGTGTTGTCACTCTTTCTGAACCCAATTATCCACACTTGGGGGCTCTGCGTATTATTTCTATTGAGAAAACAAATTGATGATGAAGTAAAATATCTTTCATTCAGGTCCTTGTTTATTTACAATGACTGCTGGAATTCTGTCTTGAAACCAAGAAGACTCAAAAAGCAGAAGATAACTCTTTGTCTTAAGACTTTTTTAGCCAAAGTTTAGGACAAAAATGCACCCAGTGATCTCTTACTGATGTATTTCGAGTGGATTTTTTTGCTGCAACTGTCACTGTTTTTGCTGCTACAGCTATTCAGAAAACAGTTCCTGAATCTGTCTGCATATGCCCTGTCTGCATGTGCCTTTGGGAAGGGAGGATAGTTAGGTTTGGTTTCAGGAGATGTAATGGTGCTTAACTGTTTGTTATAACAATTTAAAATTATGGATGGCATTTATATACTCCTCTGAAAGGTTTAAACCAATCCAGAGTAACAAAATCAGAGACTCAGATAACAGATCCATGCAATTAAATTTAATTATATATAGAAAATTAGTGAATAGGTCAAAAAAATAATATGTCAAAGTCACAACAATTTTTTGTGGTCACAAATCACACAACCATAAACCAATACAAAGGGCACAGACACAGAATGTAAAGGGTTTATTCATTATCAATAATTGATAAATGAAATAATCCACTTCAGTGAAGCCTACCTTTTTTTTGTATTAGTATTTATTTTGTTGAATTTAAACCTGCATTGCAGTATAAGTTCTTCAGTCTCACAAAGACCAAATATGACCAAATGCTTTCTAAAAAGTGTGATAAGTGCTCAGAATGAAAGATGGAAGGGGATGCTTGATCTAGATCCTACTTGAAGGCCAGCAGATGTTCAGTGCTGAAGGGAAGAGGCAGCTATTGCACTTTACAGTAGTTGATGGGAACCCAATAAATATCTTCAGTCCTTCAGAATTTCTGCTTCTTCTGTGTAACCATTAATGACCATAACAGTAAACTTTTTCTGCTGTTTTATAATGAAATGTCTCTTTGGCATGTGCAGAGAATATATGGCTAGATCTGACATAGGTTCTTCATTAGGTGATGACTGGGAAGCTGTGCCTCGATGACATGGTGTCTACACCAAAGCCTCCAGAGGTCTAAAGAGGATTAAGTCCATCTAACAAGACAAATAGGATATGAGCATTACAAAAATCCAAATCTGATGTGTAAACTTCAGCAAGTTCTTATAATCTTTGCTTTCTTTCAAGTTCTTTTGTTTTGACAGACTGTAAGTAAGCATCATTCTTCCATACAAAAAAATGAGAGATTTTAAGACATCCTGGTGCATATGCCCTGAAAAACTTGCAACTAGTTTACAGCTACACAGTGACATTTTACCACAAATTTTTTTGCTAGGAAAAAAAATTGAGTGCCTGCTACTTTAGTGCAGAAGTCCACATCTTAGCCTTGCAAAGTAATAAAGATCAGCCAACAGAGAGCATAACAGTTTTTGCATATTAAGGTGTGTGGGAGCATATCCATAGTGTACAGCAAGACAGGTCAGGTTTGAAGCCTTCAGGAAAATTGTAACTAAAACTCAGAAAGAGAGCACAATGAGAAGCAGTGTGTTACTTGCACAGCATTGTTTCTCTTGGGCCTATAAATTTTGGAAGCATTCATCGAGCTGATCTGAAGCCAGCTGGATTCTGATGATTTTTAACCTCAGCCTCTCAGTTTCTGAAAATGAAAATACAGAAAACTTCTGCAAGCTGGTACAGAAGTCCTGCGAAGACTGGAAGGTGGTCAACCCTGCCCTTAGCTCAGTGTAGCAAATTATTCTAAATAAATGAAACATTGTCCCAACAAGCTAGCATGAAAAATTCAGGCTAGAAGACGTTGATGAAGATGCAATGAAAAAGTAGGTATCTGATGCCCAGTCCTGCTGGAAATAGCATCGAGTGGTTACAAGCTTTTGCGTTCTACTTCATAAAGAGAAGTCTCACCTAGCGTTTCTGAATTCACAGGAAAATTCCTGTCCTGACACCTCCAGCCATATTCACACCTACACCTTCTGGACTTTGGGGAAGTTCGTATGAGAGGTTTTTTTTTTTTTTTTTTTTTTGTGCGTGTGTGTGTGTGTGCGCCTTAGCTGTGTTCCATCAGAAGCAGGCTGGCTTAACATCCTCTTGCCAGGCACCAAGGGATGGAGGCGGCAGGGGACGGGGCCCCCTCGACCAAATATTCCGGGCGATGGCATTTGCAGGACCGAGGCCAGCTTCTGGCGGGAGGCAAAAAGTCCCGGCCAATCCTCGCTGCCCGCGGGACCCCGGCCACCTCCCGGGGGTGCTGGTGCGGCCGAGGACGGGCGGTGGGTCCGCGGATGCGGGTGTGGGTGAGAGTGCCGGGGGCGGGCGCGGTGGCCGGAGCGCGGCGCGTCCCGCCCAGCGGGGTGCCGGGGAGGGGTGTCCGCCTCACGTCACCGCCGCCCCCGATAAATGCCCCGCGGGACGGGAGCCGCCAGGAGAAGCGCGGAGCTCCTCGGTGCGGCGGCGGCCAAGCGGAGGCCGGCGGGGCAGGCAGCAGCGGCGGTGGCTGCGGCTGGCTCAGAGGCAGCCCCTCGCCGCGGCTCCGCTGGTGGACACGTCGGCGGCCGCCGCAGCGAGCGGAGCGAGGCCGTGCCTAAGCCCCCCGGCCCCGGCCAGGGCCTGGCGAGGAGGTGGGCGGCGGAGGGAAGCTGGCTGCGGAGAGGAGGCAGGCGCCGCCGCCGCCGGAGGGGTAAGGGCGGGGGCGGGGGGTGCCGGCGGCTCCCCGCAGCATCCACCTCTGCCGGGGGGCGGCGGGGTCACCCGGTCGGGGAGCGGCTCCTCGGGACCGGCTGCCCCAAGGAGAGCGGGGCCGGGGCCAGGCGGAGGCGCGCTGGGGAGAGGCCGGCTCTGCTCCCTTCGCCTCTTTTTGTTTCTCTGCCGGCGGCGGGGTCCGGCGCGGTCTGCGTGGCGGGATTCATGGGTTTTCACCCAGGCTGAGGGAGCGACCGTGGCTTTCCTACCTATAGTATTCAGACATGTAATGGGCGGTGTTGTAATGTTGTGTTCTTGGAAGTTGTACTACTTTTTTCGGAGTTATTCGCACTTTCCTTTGTTTGGTGAAGAGAATAACCCTCTCACCCCCCATTTTTTTGTCCGAATTGAATACCTTTAATTTGATTAGATTTTTTGGAAATCATAAAACAAAAGCTTGAATCAAAGTCATATTTTGAAATGCACCAAGTTGAAGATAATTCATACCAACTTCATTATGTTTTTCAGTTAATGTGTTGGCAATGAATGCAGGCCTTTTAACCTTTTTTGTTCTTAAATTCCAGTATTGGAAGACCTTATCTAGTCTTCATTGATTCCTGGCTCCTTTTAAATAGATATGAAAAGCATGTTTTCTTGAAACCAGGCAGTGAAATATGCACTCCAGTGTGCTTTATAAAACAACTTGAACAAGCTGAAGTTAATGAGGTTGGAGATGAGCTATCTTCCCAAAGCAACAGTGTATACTTACTAACTAGAGTAAAAGAAGTGGCACCCCTGTTTCTCCCCCTAAAACAACAGTGACAAACTCTGTACAAACTACATTTTCTGTTGCTTACTGAGTTCATGCGGATCAGTGCATCAGCTTCCAAATTACATTGCTCTCTCTTATGCATTTACAGCCAACAGACCTGGAAGAAAGACTTTGTCTTGGAGCTAACTCCTGATTATTTTGAGATCATTCATCATGAAGTATGTAGTACAGGAATGGCTCAGAGTAACTACCTTGCTATGCATAGCTCAAGCAGTTTCTGCAATGGTCCTTCCCAATGCCACGCTCTTAGAGGAACTTTTGGAAAAGTACATGGATGAAGATGGTGAGTGGTGGATCGCCAAGCAGAGAGGGAAAAGGGCTATCACAGACAGTGATATGCAAAGTATCTTGGATCTTCATAATAAATTACGGGGTCAGGTGTATCCACCAGCTTCCAATATGGAATATATGGTAAGGAAAAAATGATAGCGCCATGCAGAACGAAATGTTCTTAGAATAGTTACTGTCACTATAAAAAAGCATATTTATGATCTTAGCTTTCTTGTTTTCTCATTTAAAGCACCTGTTACTTGTTGAGTTTTTTTGTTTGTTTGCTTTTTTTTTTTTTTTTTTTTTTTTTTTTTTTTTTTTTTTTGTACAGGCATGAACTGGGAGACAAAAATGCCCATTTGTGGATCAAGTGTCATGTTCTACTGATACTAAAAGATTTAATCTCTCTTAACTCTCCTGAATTTAAGTGGGAATTCATCAGTGTTAGGGGCCAATTTCCAAAATTGCATTACTCAAAATAATTGCTTGTGACCTAAGAAGTTACCATCTAGCATGAGTACCAAACTTTGAAGTTTCAAAATAACATGGATTCTCTCCCATGCTTCTAGGTTGGATGGAATTTCTGAGGAAAATGAAGTTCCTATAACAAGAAAGTCTTCTATTTGAGTTGGCATGTATAACTGGACTGGAGTCCTGTGTTTAACAGATTAATAATGTAATACATAATTTCTGTTTGTGCTTTTCCCTTAAGAAGCTTCTATATTTGGTTTGTTGCTAGTAGACTTAAATCTCCCATGTTTTTCAACTTCAATTTTTACACCACAGTTCAAGGCTAACTCAGTCTGTCAGGTAAGATCAAATTAGGTCAAATAAGGTCTTTAGAGCTTTTAAGTAGTCCAGAGGTCTAACAAGAATGGGCAACTTTTCTTCTATAGTTGTGTTGCTGTTGAAAAGCTCAAATCTTTTTCCTCTGTTCACACTGTGTATTATTTATCTGTCCAGACACCAGAGAAATATCACTACTGTAGGTTGAGTTGTTTATACCAAATATTAGACATCTTTTCTGACACTTTCCATTGTACAATCATGACATATTGTCATATGAATTCATTTCAAAATGTAGATATCATACCCACTTTAGAATGATGTCACTCAGCTTGGAGATCTGATTGAACTGAGCATGTATATGTTCTGGAGATGCCATGCTTTCTAAAAATATCAATAAAGGTAGTTTAACTTAAGTTTACATATGAGTGTTTCTATATTTAAGTAGGAGCCATCAGTTTTACCACATTTCATCTCCAAACAAAAGTATGATTATATCTGAAAGCCCTTTAATCCTTTCTCTTACGGTCATCTGTGCATATCCTAAAAGTTAATTTTCTGACTTCTTCAGACCTTGTAAGACCTGTTTGTTCTCAGTCACTCAGGTCAAGTTATTTCTGGAAAACTTAAGAAGAAGCTGTCCAGCCTTTTTGTCAAACAAGAATAGGGAAAACTGTATTGTTTTCTCATATTAAAATACTGCAAAGCTTTTTCCCAGGATTCTATAAAAGTGTAGCTTTGATTTTTTAGCTATGTGCATTTTTCCATTCCTAATGCTATTTGCCTGTGTTATATGTCTTGGAAAGAAGGGTTTGTTGTACTCATTGGGGTAAAATTTTTGACAGCTGTATTCTTCAAAGATTCCTCTTGCACTGCACACCCTTTGGCCTAGATTTTGTGTTAGGTCTACATCTGGAACAAGTTGTTTTGATTTTGTTGTTTTCCTGTGTTCCCCAATGACCGCTAACCCGGAGTACAAGTAGCATGGAAAAGAGATTACTCAATTTTAATGTCAAGGAGATATTCTTATTTAGAATAAATATTATTTAGAATGGGACAGCAGCTTTCAAGTGGTGTTCAATTTTGGAGTAATATCCAAGGAAATCATGGACTGGCATGGGCAAGATTTCGGGATTTCTGAATGCCAAAGGTTTAGTCAAAGGAATGGAGACAGATCTGGGGACAAGGACGCATGAGGAGGGCTTGGAGGGATGCTGAAAGTTTCTCAAGAACTTGTTGAGAAAGCAGTGATATGAAGAGAAGGAGCACTGGATGTGTAGATATGGTTAGGAAAGGATCTCTTACTCTGGGCAGACAAAAATTGGGAATGGAATTTTATGGAAGGAAGTTAAGAGCACAGGAATTTGCTGCGAGGCTATTAAAAAGACCAAACTTGGGAGTGAGCGGGAAGGGAGATTGTACCTGGAGGAAACAGGTGGGAGTTAGTACTGAGAACCAAGAGGATGGCTTAGGGGGCAGCAGGAGCCTTCTGCTTCTTGAACAGAAGGAGAAAATGATGGGATTTCTAATTGCTTGCACATACACATTTTATATACCAGGTGTGATAAAGGAATCAGGGCTGTTTTATTGTTTAGTAAGAGTGAAATTTACCTACAAAATCTTAAATGTGTTGTGGAGCCACAGAATGAATAGCAAAGGAGCAATAAATGATAGATCATTAGGGAAGCATGATTTATTTTGTGAAAGGAGACTCCATTGAAAAAACTAATATCTGGTCATTACCATAGTGCACATATCCAAGAAATAAACAGCAGACACAAACTTCGTTCTATCATTTTATCACTTCTGGCAGATATAACAGTATAATTTTATCTGCTAGTATATATAGCAGTAATAGTTATAATAGTAATAGTTATAGTAATAGTAATAGGATGAGCATAAAAAAGGATGTTTAATGCAAAAAAAGTTTCACTGGATAGATCCATGTCACTTAAAAAAAATCCTTGCAATGTGATACATTAGATCTCACCATAGATGACTTCCAGTATTCTAGAACAGGAAGACTGGTCCTCTAAATATTTGCTTGATGTTTAGTGAACTAGATAACTACAGCTGAAATAATTCTGTCTATTTTTGAAGTGGTTTTTTAGTATAGAAATGATGGCAAGAAAAAAGAAATCCTGTTATGGCCAGGATCACATCACTGTGCTTTGTAAAAGCTTTTCTTGTAAATAGAGATAGCTCTGCTTGTGGAAGCGAATTTTTTATTTCTTGCTGAATCTAACTGGAGATAATCAAGGTCCAGGTAGCTCAATTGTATACTTGTCTCTCTAGAAATCTGTCACATAGTTGAGAAGTTTCAGATCTCCAAGAGTGCTTGGAGCTGGGAGAAGGTATGGGGGGGCTGCATGTTCTCAGTCCACTCTGTGCAAAAAACCAAGCTAACCCAACACATGGCTTTGGGAGAAATAGCTCTGTCCTGCTCCTGCCACTGGTATGTCTGAGTTGATTATGAGATTGATAGAAAAACTTAATGAATCAGATTACTTTCTAGATAAATTAATTTTATTTATTTATTTCTCCTCTCTGTGTCATGAAACTGGATCCCCACATGGCTGAATCAGATGAGTACCAGTGCTGATGGGTGGGAGGTTGGAATGCATAGCTAAGGAATGGGAGGGATGAAGAACCACACTTGCTTGTATGCCTTACTTGCAAAGCCCACCCTTACTTTTGCAAGAGCCACAGGGCTAATGCCGTGTTTAGGCTTAAGTTGTGCAGAGGAGAAAAGATTTTGAGGATGATCTCCAGCAAATAGCAGCTTGATTCTAGTTTGTTTTGGGTTTTTTTTTCAGAAGGAAGACAGGTTGAATTACTGATTTTCTATATAGCTGTGCACTCTCCCTTTATGCCTTGTAAAAGGATACTGGGCTATCAGAGTTCAGAGACCTAAAGTTACTAGCTGCAGTAAGACTGAAGATTCATAGTAGATACATCTAATGAACAGAACGTTCTCACGGTTATCCGGCTGAACTTGCAGATGCAAAGTTCATCTTCCCAAGTGCTGTGCCTCTGGTGGCGAGCAGTGACAGCTTCCTCGGGCAAGAGGATAAGACTGGAACATGTGAACAGAGAAACTTTCAGCAAACAGCAGCTTAGGGACTTCCTAAATCATCTCTTGTACTTTCTGTGTCCAGTAGTCTTGGGTGGAATTTTCTTTTATGAATCTGAATGCGTTCCAGTTCATTTGTATTCTTTGAGTCCATAGCATCAAGTTGCAAAGCTATATAAATTTAATTATGCACTGTATGCAAAAGTACATTTTTGCTTTAAACTTTATCCTTCATTTGACACTGTGTTTTTTTAATTGTGAGAAAAAATGATTTCCTCAGCTGAAGAGCCCTACTCTTCCTTGGAAACTGTTCTGTCTGAAAAGCTATGACATTTTGTTTTCCTTCTCTATCTGCTGTGGTTCTGCTGTCTTTCTTTTAATTCAAAGGGAACATACCAAACTGTTCATAGTTATGGTATGCTGCAAATTGATATACTATTATTTTTATTTTTTTGTCCCTTAATAATTTCCAACATTCTTTTGCTTTTTGTCTGTGGCTAAACTGGAGACAATATTTTCATACGCTATTCACAGTGGCTCCTATGTCTTTCTAGTGTGTTGAGAGATCATTTACTACACTACAGTATATGTATAGTTGGCTGTAATCTTCAGCAATGTCCAATGGAATGCTATAATCTTGTATTCCAGTCACTTAGTAGGAGTGTATAAGCTATCCCTCTCTTTTATTTTCCTATCTTGTTTTTAAGTACCTTTAGTAGTTAATACCATCTTGCATTGGGTTTTCTTGAGCTGTTGTGAAGAAGGTATACAGCAGAGGATACATCTTGCAGAGAATCTGGAAAATTATTTTATATTCTAAATCTGCTTTTTCTATCTTTATTTCCTTTATCTCTTGACAGCTTAATTTTGTTCAGTTATTGCTTTTTAAATAAGTCAGTAGTAGCTTCATGGAAACCCTAACTACACTTAACATTTTTCCACATTGATACCTCCAAAGCCTAATATATTTGGGAGGAATTAATGTTATCCTTATATTTAATACATTTTAAAACTTGTGTTATGTAATTATCCAAGTTAAAGTCAGTTCCTAGTCTACAGTTTCTCAGGATCTACTGGTGGATTTTTAAAAATATTAACACCTATGTTCTGTCTTTTTGTTAGTGTGGTGATGAGGTTATTTAAGAGAAGCTTTGTACCACACAGTAATTCAGAAGTTTCATGATCAAGTTCTTCCAGATTCTTAAAGAATATTGCCTGGTCCTGGCAATTTGATAGTGTTATTTTTTCAGTTTTATCTAATGTTTCTTAAATCTAGTATGGATCCTTCGACTCACCTGCTGTCTCTTTCTCCACGCAGATAATTCTGGTGTGAGAATCAGTGTAAACTCCTCTATAGGGAACAGCAGGCCAACAAATTTAGTTAACTCCTCTGCAGTGGCCTTAAAAGGACCTTATAATTGCATTTTAGACCATTAGTTCCTAGACCTCTTCCTTCAATGCTACAAGGCTTTGAATTGTCAACATTATGACTTCAATAGAAAAAAAAAAAGTATTTCTTGAAATTATGATGAACAGTTTTTTATGAAAATGTATGTTAAGTGCACTCTATGTATGTGTTTCTCCTTCCATATACTGTACATAATTGTTTCCTAGGAAAGACAGGAGAAAGGAACTTTTTCTTTCAGGTGTGCACAGGAATTTAACAGCACGAAGGAGAACAGAGAGGGATGACATTTCCCTTCTGCCCTTCCAAAGCACCCAAACAACACTTCAGTGTTGGATAAATTACCATGCTTTTCCCATCCTGGGCCATTGACACCAGCAGAGCTTTCACACCCTCTATGCATTTGGGGTACATCTGTGTGGAAGAAATATCTGAGCTAATGCTGACACCTGAAGCCAACTGCTGCTGGCAAGGGTCAGTCTGACTAGAGCAGCTCTGCTGCTCTGTTCTTCTACCCTGAGCTTCTCTGGGCCTGCCCAGCCTCCCTCAGGGAAGAACAAACCCATAGAATCATAGAATGACTTAGACTGGAAGAGACCTTCGAGATCATCTACTCCAACCTCCCTGTCATGGGCAGGGACATCTCTCATCTAGACAAGGTAGCTCAAGGCCTTGCCCAACCTGGCCTGGGAACCATCAGGCTTTTCATTTACTTGTCAATGTAAGTAATAATCTCAGAAGAGACAAGACAATAGATTCTTTCTGTGGTTTAAGTAGTTATTTGTTGTATTGACTTCAGACAACCTTACTACCCACTCTACTGTCATCAATCTCTTCCTTTAAATAAGTATCACACTAGAGTCTGTGACCAAATCAGGAAATCAGTACATTGGTGTTTTGTTCATACTGGATTGATGTGGAAGATCTTATTCTATGTTACTCAGTTAGAAAGGTTTTTATTGCATTATTAATACATTCTTACTGGAGTGCAATGTGCTACTAAAACTTGAGAACTTCTTTTAGGCCCTGTACCCTACAGCTTCCCAACCTCTTCATTTTTTGGGGGGTAAGCATTATTTGTGTATCATGGAATGAATGTGCAAAAACTTATTTTTGGTTTTTTGGTTATCATGGTAAACTCTTTAAAAATACTCATTATTTTAACAGTGAATGTTGTATTTCCTTTATATTCAACCTGTTTCACTCCGCAAACTAAAAGGACCCACCAAGAATAAAATTTCCAAAGCAATTTTGTATAATGACTTTATAGTGTATTCTATTTTAAACTTTTTTTAGAATTCATTCTTTTGCTTTATACATATTTTCCCAAATACGTAAGTCAAACAGCTCATGTGAGATCTTTATTCCATGAATGTACCTTTTCTGTACTGAATAGTATTTTCCTATGTTTTCCTGGTTGATAAATAGCAGTGAATTTTAACCTGGTATTTCTTGCTACTTTAGCCACACACTGAATTTTTTAATTACTGTAATTGGAGAACATTAGTGTCCTCTATG
This sequence comes from Calypte anna, assembly GCF_003957555.1. Classification (NCBI taxonomy): domain Eukaryota; kingdom Metazoa; phylum Chordata; class Aves; order Apodiformes; family Trochilidae; genus Calypte; species Calypte anna. The sequence goes on from NC_044245.1 coordinate 120,207,442, forward strand.
GCAAGCAAGTCTTTTCCTATTTAATTATTTTTAGTCTTTTAGACAGATCCTGCTGATACATGTTAGGAATGCTATGCCAAAGCCCATGCCTTGCGTCTATGAAGTTTTATTTTGTAAACTTTGTGAAGAAAATATTATCTTCTGAGGGTTATTTTAAAGAAAGTTTGATTAGAATAATTTCTTTGGTATAGCTGCATGGTTCTTGGGGGGCAATAATGGATATGTATCTAACAGCAGTATTGGATTCATATTTTGTTCTCGAGGAAAAAAACATTTGCTCTTACTTTGTGTTGGTATATTACCTCTGAAGGTCTTAGTTTGAAAAACTTGATAGTTTATTGTTAATAAGATAAGCTGATAACTTTGTTTAATACCATGAAAGTCACATTTTTGACTTCTGTGTCTTATTTTTTGGGAGGCTTGAAAGTTTGCCTCTCCATTTCTGTAACTTCATGAAAACTTCAGAAGAAACTCAAGAATGGCTGTAAATATTCATAATTTAGATTTTTCCTCATGCAAATTCCTGCTGAATTTAAATACAGGTCATTGGGCTTTGGATCACATGAACATACAAGTGGGTGGAGCTCTTGCATAGATAAATGTTAATATCACAGGGAGTGAATAGGGATTGAAATAATTTTTTTGGCTATTTTGTGATTATTTTTTTTTTCTTTTTAGAACTTATGAGCTGCCTAAGTCTGGATGTAGAGGTTTCTCTCTCTGTGTGTATCTGTCAGCTTCTACCTGAGATTTTTTTTGTCTGTAGTATACTTAGGAGAACTGAAACAAGCATTAGGAAACATAAAGGTAGGCCTTGTAGTGGGCATTTTGGTGAGTTTTTCTGTGCTGAACAGAAGTGCCCTGTTAAATTTCCTAGACTTTTCTGTCAAAACTTTTTCATGTCTCTGTTTAGTGTGTCAGGTCCATTTTTCCTAAACACTTTAGGGAAACTTGATTAAAAACAATTCCCATTCCTTTCAAGCATAGACGGTTTGCTTGTGGAATCTCTTAAGTGGCTGGAGAGCACTTTGGATGCCAAGAACAGAGCTGCTCTTTTCAGAGTGAACCTGCCTGCTTTCCCTCTGGTTTTCCACTTTTCTGCTCCACTTCAAAGGTTGGTGGAAGTGCTTCAGCTCCTTTGCCTGTGCTCAAAGGCTACTGACACTGCATCAAAGAACACAGGGACGTTGACTTATCCTCTTATTCTCTCTGGCTGTTTTAGCAAAGGATTGTGCACTGCAAAGTGGCCAAGAAAGCAAGTGGATAAGTCCACATTATGACTTTTATTGATGTAATGCCAACAACAACTAAGCAACTCCAAGTAAAGAAATAGAAAGTGGAAAGTAGCAGAAAGGCTCACTGTCTCAAAGTTAAGGGAGCCTTCCCAAAATAAAATAATTAGCAACACAAGAGGGACACTGTTCATCTTTTATTTTTACTGTCAGAGAACTTTTTCATCCGCTGTGTAAAGAAGATTATTACAAATTAATCTGTAGAAGTAGAATCAGAGCATACATACAAAATACAAACAGAACACAGAAAGAATAAATGGCATTTATAAAAGTAACTCCATTTAGCTTTCTTCATCTTCATGGTATCTTTCTGTGAATCTTCTTCAATATAAGATCTTTTTAACTGAAAAAAAGAATATTTCCTAACATAATTTAATTGAAATGTTAGATATTAATTTATCCTGCTATCTGAAAAATACAATTCTCAACCTTAGAAACATGAATCATTAGGATGACTATCTTCTCTCCATACAGAGAGGGACAATTTTTCTTTATTATGAAGGAAGATAACAATTTCTTAAAATGAAACTATTTTATACATTATGTTAAGTTTTTTTAGCTGCCTGATACCTATAGCAATATATTTGTCCTGGTTGCACTGCTGGATATTCAAACAGTCATAAACTCCTTTAATAAATTTTCCAGCTCTTATTTTTTTACATTTTATTTAAACATTTCTAGCAGCAGTGCCAAGTCACGTATGATCGATGGCTGCTCTCTAGCAGTAAATTCAGTTCACTAATGTCAAGTAATAGTGGTCATCTTCTGAAAGCAAACATTCACTGTTACACATATTTGAGATATTGTGGCTACTTTGTGTTCAAAGTCCAGGAAATTCTGTAGCATCTCTAAAACTGTTACATAAAAGCCATCAGTTGCTGCTAGTTTATTGTGGTAATCAGTGCTAGGATTTGAGGTAAGGACTCGTGCTCTGGTCTATTTGTAATGTAATTTGCTATAAATATTTATGAATACTATTTGTAATGAGTGTCTGTAGTTCATACGTCAGCAATGGACAAAATGCAGAGCTCAGGATCAGCATTCACATCGCTGTTGTGTCTCTTCCATGCGTGTCAGAGTACAGAAGTGAATAGATGATTTTTAGTCATGTTCTAATAGAAAGTCTTTATGCTCTTACAAAGTAGCAAAGTAAATGAACTGTTTCAGGACACCTTGGAAAGCTGAATATTCCAGTAGGGTTTTTTAAACATGCGTAGACTACACATAGAATTAAATGTGATTAGTCATGTCTGCTGGTTCTGATTCCTGGTTTTATTTTTTGAGCACAAAAAATTCAATTATATGAAACTCTAATAGGGAGATACTTTTAAATATTAGTGCAATTTATTCAGTGTTTGAGAACAATATTTTTGGCCTCATAACACTTTTGTGTTTCCAGGTAAAAGCCACAATTTTCCTGCTTTTTAGTCTTTTCCAAAAGAGTAGCTAAAACCTCAAGGTCTGTTCAGGGATCTCTGCTCAGTTTAAAGCTCTACAAACTCGTTTAGTCCATGGTAGCAAGTAAGGTCCTTACCATTTCATTTCTAGACAGGCAGTAGTCCTCCAACAGAAAATGGATCCCTTACTTTCTTCCTAGTAGAAAGTTTAAAAATTTTAACTATCCTCCTTCTTTGTGCTTAAAGGCTGTATCAGTACTAGTTACAATGTCTGGATTTATATTTTCAAGGGGAGTTGTCTGAGGCTTCAGTGCTCCTGAGTTTTTGTGGTAACTGCTGTATACCAGAAGGCACAAAGGCCAAAATTTTTTGAAACTCAAATGACTCTTGTGTTTGAATTTGTGTATTCTCTGTCCTAGGAAATAGACAAATCTCACTTGAGAAGGTTTTGAGCTTTAGAAGAGGCTGGACTAAATAATCTGCAGGGGTCCTTTCCAACCTCAACAATTCTGTGTGTAGTGAAATGAGGCAACTAAGTGCCACTAATTGCCAGGGAGTGAGCATGAGCTTGTGTCAAGCCCACCTGTGCCTAATTAGGGTGGGCCCCCACTGCGCATGAGCAGGACCAGGGGGCCAATAAAAGGTAAGACCTAAGAGGCAGGCTCAGCTCACACTGGAACTCACAATCTCAGCATGCTTGGCTTTAAGTGCCGCTTTCAGCACCGCACTACCTTTATTGCTCCACTAGAGCTCATTGCTGTCAGGGTGAGGCTTTGAGGAGTCTCGAACTCACGGCCCTCAGCGTTGCTTGGGTGTGTCCTTACGTGCTTAGTCAGCTGCACCGCTGAAGCCTCACCCTGACGGTGACAAGCTCTAGTGGAGCAATAAAGGTAGTGCGGTGCTGAAAGCGGCACTTAAAGCCAAGCATGCTGAGATTGTGAGTTCCAGTGTGAGCTGAGCCTGCCTCTTAGGTCTTACCTTTTATTGGCCCCCTGGTCCTGCTCATGCGCAGTGGGGGCCCACCCTAATTAGGCACAGGTGGGCTTGACACAAGCTCATGCTCACTCCCTGGCAATTAGTGGCACTTGGTTGCCTCATTTCACTACATCTGTGATTCTGTAATATTTAGGAAAATTGACAGAAGTTCCTTGTTAAACTGGCAGAAGACTGAAGGTGTTGATGCTGGTGGGGCCCATCCTTTCTTGATTAAGGACTTATGACCTGTGTGAGGAAAGAGTATGTGTGAAAATTTTTGTTAACATGGGAACAGATTAACCTTGTTTTAGAGAAAATTATCAAAATTAAAAGAACTTGACAAGTGGAAGTAATGTCCTGGAATGAACACGATGAAATTTGACTGCGAAGTATGGAATATGGAGGAAATCAAAGAAGTGAAGTACAAGGAATAAAAAGTAGAAGCAACTATACAATAAGAAGATTCAGGAGCTGCACTGAGTTAAAAAATTATGAGGCAGCCATCTTTGAAACAAGACTTGTCTGTGTAAAACTGGTGAGACCTTGTCTGAAATGCAGTGTCCAATTGGGTCATTTTTTAAGAATGGTCCAGCAGTTCTAGGGAGACTGAGAAGATTAATGGGATTGGTTATAAAAACAGAATATGTGATTTATGAGGAAGATTGAAGGCATGAAGCAGCTGAATTTGTTTAATCTGGGAAATAAATATAAGTTGCTACAGGAAAGAGTGATTTCTTTTTTTCTTGGCAATAAAACATCAGCTAGTGTTGCAGGGCAGGAGGCTTAGGTTGCATTCCAAGGAAATCCTCTTTACTCTTACAGTCAAAACTCTAGAAGAAAATTTCAGTAAATATTCTGAAATTAGTTATTAGTTTTAATTCTGTTATTAGTTTTAACTATTTTATGTGGATAATGCATCTGTATTTTATTCTGGCCCAGTGGAAGAGGCTGACTAGACTACAGTCATTATCAGCTTCTTGAAGGCATTTTCAGCTCTACCTATCTGTCATTCTGTGCTGGTACCATGCAGTGGATTTCTAGTTCTTAACTATATTTCTGGCTTGTTTGTTCAGGGCATGTCTTATTCTATGTTTCATCTTTCCTTTTTTCCTTCTCAGAGTCATTAATCATAAAGAAGACAGTGGATTCTATTAAAGAGTAAATAAATACCCATACTGTACTGTGGTATTTTCTTTACCACTCTCTCTCTATATTTAGAATGTATACAGCAATGGGTATTTATATTATACCATGGTAAATGTTTATTTTCAGTGCTGCTCACTGTACTTACATTTCCATCTTAACTGAGCTTGAGTTTTAGCTCATTTTTTTCTTTCCATATTAGTCCCATTCCATATGATATTTTCCGCCTTCCGAGGTATATGAAATTCTCAACAATTAAAATGTTATCACTATATTTTTTGTATTTTAAGGGGGAAAATTTTTTTGAGTCGCTGGGCTTGCCTGTTAGGTTGCAGTAGCAGTTTGTAAAATTGGTGGACTCACTTAGGCTGGCTGGTCTGCCTTGGGTGACAATGTCATCTTTTGATTTAACACTCGCACAACACAAACCATGGGATTCATTTCACTAAGCTTTTGATGTCTGTGGTATGCACATCTGTGCTAAGCCAGTCACCTTTATAATTAGTAAAGAAAAATGAGCATTTCCAAAACACAGTTTTTCTCAGTTAAAGGTGGTTAGCTAAAATTATCTCCCTCTATAGATGCTTATTTGTCTATGTAACTGTAAAGGTGATTTAGATAAGCAGCTCAGACAGGTAGGTGTCTGCTTTGAGGCTATTTAAATTCAAGGAAAGTTAATCCCACCCCGTGTACTTGGTTTGGCTGTTGGTAAATTGTGATTTAAACTGTGGCATCTTCACTGAAACATTAGCTGCTCCATAAGCAGAACATTGGCTTCAGTCTGCACACTACTTGAACCCCATGTTGACAGAGGTTAAATACTGCAATTTGAAGTCCAGTCTGCAAAGTTAAACTGCTGTTAATTGTGGTTTATTTTAATGTGAAATGCTGTAAACTAGAAGCATTCAGAAGATCCATATTGCATGCAACATTCCTTATGCAAAACTTTCGATCTTCAGGGTTAGAAGTACAGTCAGCAGCTGGAGTCATTTAACAAAATACTAATGAGGACAATGCCCATGTTGCCAAGTGTTGTGGTTCAATAGAAGATTTACAGTGCAAGAACTGGTGCTGAGGACTTGACATTCACACTGTCTGTATTTTGGGGAATTTTACTTTGAACTAGGTCTAATCTGGGTGGCCTGGATACCCTTGAACAACTGCAAAGTGTTAGATGCACTCCTGGAGCACCACTCCTGGAATTTTATCTGAAAGAGGGCCAGTTTGTACTCCAAAAGTACTCTTTAGTGCACAGTAAGTGGGAGAAATGAGGAGTTTAATTTCAAAAGCACATTCCTGATCTAAATTTAAAAAAAAAAAACACCTATAATCCACTTTGACTTCAATAATGGTAGTATTTCAACCCAGCTTAAAAGAACAGCAGTGTTTTCTGACTGCTGGCTTCATGAAAAGGGATGATTTAGACAGTAGATCTGTGTAAACTCTAATAAATGCAGCAAAATAACAGAAATCATGATGATACTCAGAGATGATAGGCAAGTTGTTTTCCCAAAGCTGATAGAGGTAGAGACTCAATAAAATATACAATCCTACTGAGACTCTAAGGATCAAGTTTGTAGACTAAAATATTTTGGCCTTTCACTGTAAAATAGGTGTTTACAGAGGCTGAAAGCTAAGCCAACACTTCTGCTTTACATAGTGACTCAAATACAATTTTGAAATTCTGCTGTTTGGGGATACTGGTTTGATAGCAGAAGTATCTGAGCTGTAGACTATGGCATCTTGTCAGTATCAGGATATTCAGAGTAGATCATGAAATCAAGCACTGAGCCTCAAGGCTTTATGTGTGGAGAATTATACCATAGGATGAGCATGGTTCACAGCCATGATATCCAAAAAGTTAATACAGATCTTTTCGGTCTGTACACAGGAGGATGCAAGAGTAAAAGAGAAGTGGTTATGCTGGTAACTTTCTTCATAGAAATATGTGTCCTCTTTGATGGCTAAGAATTTGGTTTCTAGCACCTGAATTTTCTGTTCTGACTGTACATGTTTCATTAGAGTCAGATTGTCATGAAGTGAGGTATGACTTGAGAACTTCATCATGTCTGCATGACTAAAGAGTTTAAGAAAGGGTGCATTTGGCAAGGTTAAAAGTTAAAAGATATTACCTTTGAGTAAGTACTGAGTAAGCACTTGCTTGAGGAAGCCTGCCTCACAGGATGTTGATCTTGAATATCAGTAAACTCAAAATTTCCTGTGCCCATGTGTACTCAACACTCTTGCTATCAGCATAAGAGTACCCAAAAGCCTTTGGCTGTCAGCACCATTAAATATACTAGATATATAAATTAGCTGTGTGAATCAGAAGATATGTATGTTCACAGAGCAAATGCAGACTTGTGATACCATTGTTTGTAGGTTAATTGAAATATTTTTCTTTTTTTTTTTTAATTGGATAATTCACCCTTAAAGCAGATGTGGACAAAAATCTAAAAAAAACATTTCAAAGAGGTGATACATCAAATACAGACTGAATATAAGAGATTAATATATGTCAAGTTAAGGCCAAGTCCATAAACCTGTAAAACTAGTACCTGACTTGTAAAAGCCATTTATGTCTCCTGTAAAGTCAAAGTTTACAGGACTGCAGTTGTAAAGAATTTAATTTGTTAGATACAATTAATCACCTGTGAAAGCTGAAATTTGGAATGATTCAATACCTAAGTATAATATAAAAAAGAGGTAAGATAATAGGATCAAGTTTTCACAGACTGGAATTTTATATTTCAAAGGGTGATCGAATTGTTTATCTTTGTCTTAGAAAGAACTGAACCAAAGGTCTTCTCAAATTTTACTCTGGGAAAATGCAGTTCATGAGTATATTTGTCATGATAGTGCTGTGTTCAACAGTATCATGGAAGAAGCTATGGCACTAAATAGATTATGGAGCACAAAATTATGTATACATTTTCTTAGACTTGAATATGGATTGATTCGCGCTTTCTTTCCCTTTTATGTTCAAAGCAGAAGAGAACAACATGCATTTCTCATCCTGGGTCCAGATGTGAGCTTGATCTATGTGAAGGGAAGGGAAAGATGGGTATAGAACTTGGTAGCCACAACCACTTTGACATCATGAGTACTGATGGACGAGAGGGCAAAAAAATCTCTTTAGTTTCTCCTCATCTCTGCAGTAGCACTATATCTTCCCATTGCTAGGTAACACTTTTTGATGTTTGTAATTTGCATCACTGAGTGATCTCTTAGAAGTAAAAAATACAAGGCAATACAAAAAAATCCAGGCCTGTTCATAATATAAATTACACCCACGTAAAAATTTTTGATCACTGGAGTAGTCATATATAAATTTAAGCCATCATCTCAGGAATTGCATCAGAAATTATATCAGTTTTCCCTTATTTTTAAAAAATCATTAGAGTGATCTTATAGATCTTAGAGATTGTTGCATTACTTCTGCCTTGGTAGTGGTTGGGGACACAAGTAACTATGACTTCTCTTCTGCCTTTTCTTTACTGACTTAAGGAAGTTATTGGTCTTTTGTCTCCTTTATCAATTTTCTTTTCAAAGTCTATGGCAGTCAAAAAAGTGACTTGGATCTCTAGAAAATTCTTTGGAATTGGAACCTTGGGTCATTTCTTCCAGAATATTTTATAGATTTTATGTAATTTAAGAGAGGTTTTATTTTAATTTTAATTCTAATTTCTGTTACACTTGATGAAGCAATAGCTTTGATGAAAGAATGGTATAGTTGGATGATGAATGCTGCAGTTAAAGGGATTGCTTTGTATATGTGATTTACACTTCACAGTTTTTTTACATTTGTATAAACAATGGCTTTGAACTTTAAAACAATACTTAAGTGATTAAAATTAAGAATAAATTAAACTATGTATTGGTAAACAAATTGATGTACCTCCATACTGTGGACTGCAAGTTTGCACTGAGATACCTGAAGTAGATTTGAAATAATTTCCTTCATTAACAACAATAGTCACTGTATATCTGAGCAAATTTGAACACACAGTTAACACAGCAGCAGTGTTAAGTTTGATATTTTTTTATGGCCACCTTCTCATCCAAAGAAACTCCAGGACCAAACTAAGCATTGTCTGGCAGGATAAGAGGCAGCAGTTCTGGGTAATAAAGTATGCAAGCTGTATGTACATGATATTCATGCCAGGTAGTTTTTGTATGGCTTTAGAAATAAGGGATTTGGGTGTTAAAGGCTGAGAAACAAATGAATGAGTTCTTTCTTCTGTTGGCATACACAGAGAATTTGCTGAACAGCTGACTGTTCTGAAGTGACTTTATTGTGTGGTACATGCACTGGGGAGAAAAGCAAGATGTGGCATCATTTACTGCAAACCCGCAATATATATGCATAAAGTTTTTTTTCATTACTTTTAATCATCATTTTAGTGATTAAACATAAATAAAAATTAATGAGAGCACAAAATGAATGCTGTGAAATCTTACAGCTTATTTTTGACAAAAAGTTACCTACTTTTTTTGCTTCTATTAAATTTCTGATTCACAAGACAATTCCCCTGAGATTATCACAGAGACTTTACAAAGGTACTGAAATATGAATTATTCCAGTTTAAGAAATAATACACTTTATGCACTATTATAAAGATTAAAGGTGTTTTTAGACAGCAGGTGTAACTGAATAAATGATGCAAAGATTCTTTTTAAAAAAAATTTACCACACTAATTAAAATGACATATCTCTAGGATGCATAATTACTTTCTAGTACAATTAAAAGTTTTTTAATTTATTTGATACACTAGAAAACACCAATTGTCTGTCTTGGGAATGCCAGTTAAAATGCTTTTGAATTTTTGATTGGAGAAAGACAAAAAGAAAAATTTCAGTTGAAACAAAAAATGTTGGTTTTTTTAATTATTTCTTTTCAGTGAAAACTGTGAAAAATAGTGATTAGCTCAGTTCTAACTTCACTGGTACTTCATTCCCCTCATTCTCTCACATATCTGTCATGAACTGATGACTCTGGAGTTTCTGTCATTAGACCTGTGGTTATGATTGACATGGAAGGACAGTGACCAAGGAAGGCTGATGTTATCACTGCCCTAGAGGACTCCAGAGCAGAATCATAAATGCAGCTGCTTCAAGGAAAGTGCACAATGATGAGGCTCACTTCACCAGTATTTAGTTCACTACTAAACAGTAGTAGTAAATAATAAACCTTGAAAAGCATCAGTGGGACAGATTTAAACTCTAACATAAAAAGAAATAGGGTGTTTTTCTCATGATGAGCTTTAAGGTATGGTCATACCTTGCCAAATCTTGTCAAATCTTGCCCTTAATTAATTGTGCAGATTCTTCTCTGAAATAACCTTGCACGCAAGACATGCTTTTGGGGGATAGTGGAGCTGGCTTTCTAGCTCATATACCTATATTTTATGGAGTTAGAAATTGCAGTGCAATCAGCAAAAATGTTCAAGCTCGTAATTTCTGATACCACCTCCTGCACTAGGCTTCCTTTAAAGAGCTTCTCTGCATCCATCTGCTCAACCATGAAGATTACTTCTTTTCTCCAGCTAAGGTTGCAGCCTACAAATGTACCTATCTCTGGCTAGGCAAGAAGGGGGTAGAGAAAACACTATTTTATATTTGCATGAAGACAGAGAAACAGATGAAAAAGAAAGAATATTTTGAAGAGAGTGTCCAACCTCAACAATAGCTTGGAACATTGGTGTTCACCTGTCAGGAAGATTGACAATGAATATGAGTTTCTCATCAAAATGCTATTCTTGCAGAATTCTGCATGGCTCTGTCATGCATAACTATTATCAGTCTTTAAAAGAACATTTTGTTAAATATAATTCCTTCACAATCTTGAGGAACTGGTTCAAGCTGCTACTTTTGGCTACCTGGCTCTTATCTTGAAAAAAAAATCATTTTTTTTTAATATATAAAATATATTTAAATATAGTTAAAATAGTTAAATAGTTAAAATAGCTACATAAAATATTTTCAAAAATGTGTGGAGGAAAAAAACCCTTGACAATACAACTTCTTTACCTCTGACTGCTGTGTTCAGAATTGAAGACGTGGAGGGACACTTTGCAGGGGAATATATTGTGGGTTTGTTCTAAAATGCAACAGTCTAATGATTCCATTGTAGAATAATGAAGTGATGTCCTGCAATTTATAAGAACAAATATGTATGTGGAAGAAGTGTATTAAGCTTTTATGTTTTTTACAGTGGGTACAGTAGGAAGAAGAACTGTATGTGAAGGTATGGCAAGAAAAGGAAAGAGGGAAAGATTTATGCTAGCTATAATATAAAACTTTCTTATTTAGGATGAAAATGTTTTCTTGTAAAGATTAAAGGAATGTTATGGCTTATGACACTGAAATACAAGCTGAGTTGGGTGAATAGAAATTTCCTACTGTTTCCTAAAATCGGTGGGTTTATGTGTGGGTTAAAAGCTTTATTCTGTCATTATTACAGTTAGAGTAATTCTGTGTGTTGCAGAAGAAACCAGATGTTGCAATTTGGGAATATAAATGGTCCCTATAAATTTCTGATAATTGCTGATAATATTAATACTGGGGCTTTGAGCAATCTTGTCTGGTGGAAAGTGTCCTTGCCTATGCAAGGGTTCAGAACTAGATGATCTTTAAAGGTTCCCCCCAATTCAAATCATTCCATGATTTTTTGATTCTATGTCAGTAGTAGCAGACGAAATGGAAAGCAATGCCTTAGAGATTTCTGAAGAAGAAAACCAAGAAGATATTCTAGGATTAAACCGGGTGACATTAAAGTCTTTATGTAATCATGGTTTTGCATAACCAAGGACATACTTGATTTAATTAGTAATCTGATTAATAAGGTGAAACCTGTATGTCAAAATCAATATAAAAATAGGTTCTAGCACATGGAATTTATCTGATATATTTCTGTGTTCTTTGGCTGTGTTATGAGGCTGTTCACCTTTAATCTGTGCCAAAATTTTGTAAATATGATCTCCAGTGTCTACATGGGAATTTGGATTTAGAAATACTGATTACTGTTATTTAGATAAGAGTCTTTCTGTAAGAAACTTAGTCTGAATTTACAATGAAATAATTGAACATCCATCAAGAGATGCATTTCCTTCCTGGGACTACTTCAGTCTCCTAACTTGAGTACTGGTAACAGAGAATCAGGTATCTGGAAACTACTTCTGTAACTATCAGGAGATTCAGAAAGTCAAGTAGCAGTATGGGTAATCTGCACAATAAGGATCAGTTTGAGCAAACCTCATCTTAATGCAGTAAAAACTGCATACACAGTATGGTATAATTTCAAAAAAAAACAGGTTTTAGTATGCTTTTGAAAGAAAGAAGCTTGTATTTGCCTTTCATCTACAAGCATATTCTTCTATGTGCCTTAAACAAAAGAAAATAAGGATAAACAATTGTGATAAACAATAATACATGCACTTTTTCTTTACCTCATCCTAAGTATGCCTCTTACTAACATGAATACCACCTTTATGCCAGCCTAGCCATAAGACCAATGAATGGCAACCTTACTCTGATTTTTAGATTTTGTGTTTGAAGTGTGTGTTATTTCAACAAAAGCTGATTTAGAAAAGGGAGAGAAATGCATTTTCATTTCAAGTAAACTATTGGTTTAGAGGAAAAAAAGTTGTATATTGAAAGGGTGTTGAATAATATCTTTTTTGCTAAAAAAAGTGCCTATTACTAAAAGAAAATCTCACAAGACAGAAAATTGACTTAATTTAGCTTGGAAAGTGGAATTAAGCTTTTCAATTTCTTATTTGTGTTTTATTCACTGCAGCATGGCTGCACATGCTTTTAAGGAGAATGCAGTGCAGGGATTAAAACTTTTTTTTTCCTTTGTAACACATTTTTATTTTTAATTATTTTTAGTAGGGGATGCTGACCAAATATTTCTGAGATGGTGTTCCTTTCTTTCCTTTCCAATTTCAGACATGGGACACAGAACTGGAAAGATCTGCAGAGTCGTGGGCTGAAACCTGTCTATGGGAGCATGGGCCTGCAAGCCTTCTTCCCTCGATTGGGCAGAATTTGGGGGCACACTGGGGAAGGTAGTTTAAGATGCTGTTTTATACAATATATCTTGTTTTATTTAAGTTTAACAATATTTGCTTGAAGGTAGAATGATAGAAGATGCAGCCTTTGAATGACCTAATAGATTACTACTGTCTTTCACAGGTACAGACCTCCAACATTTCATGTCCAAGCATGGTATGATGAAGTGAGAGATTTCACGTATCCACATCCTCATGAGTGCAACCCATATTGTCCTTACAAATGCTCTGGTCCCGTTTGTACACATTACACACAGGTATGTAGGTGGGTTTGGTGTTTGTCAGCTAGGGAAAAGAGCTGTCAAGACCTCCACTTGGGTTGCTCTAGGACATGTAGAATATTAATCTTCCAATTTATGCCATAGCACTGAAGAACAAAAGGGGGTTTTATTATTTCTCTGTAGTTACAAGTATTGGGTGTTGATGACACACAGTAAGGCTGTCATGCAAATCTTTAGGTTCCATCCTCATAAATATCACTTCCTTAGCAGAATTAAGGATAAAGCTCCCATACTCCAGTGACTGAGTGGCACTGCTCTGTGTGTTTGACATAATCTAGTATCTGTGCCAGTACACGTATAATCCTTTCTGTAATATGCTGAAAGAACAGCATATTTAAAAAACACTACGGTTTTCTTAGGTGAATTACTCAGATCACATGAGTTTTTGATATGTTAGAATCATAGAATCATAGAATCATAGAATAGGCTGGGTTGGAAGGGACCTCAGAGATCATCGAGTCCAACCCTTGATCAGCTACCGCCACAGTCACTAGACCATGGCACTGAGTGCCATATCGAGTCGCTTTTTAAATGTCTCCAGGGACGAAGAGTCCACCACCTCCCCAGGCAGCCCGTTCCAATGTCTGATCACCCTTTCCGTGAAAAAATTCTTTCTAATAGCCAATCTGAACTTCCCCCGGCACAATTTAAGACCATGCCCTCTTGTCTTTTTGAGAGTTGCCTGGGAAAAGAGACCAACCCCTGCCTGGCTCCATCCTCCTTTCAGGTAGTTGTAGAGAGCAATGAGGTCTCCCCTGAGCCTCCTCTTCCTCAGGCTGAACAGCCCCAGCTCCCTCAGCCTCTCCTCATAGGATCTGTGTTCGAGTCCCTTCACCAGCTTGGTTGCCCTCCTTTGGACCTGTTCAAGGACCTCAATATCCTTCTTGAACTGAGGGGCCCAAAACTGAACACAGTACTCAAGGTGTGGCCTTACCAGGGCTGAATATAGGGGCAGAATCACCTCCTTGGACCTGCTGGTGACGCTTTAGCTTCAGCAAGATTTTCAAATGCATAAAAGCTAATTTATGTCCTACTCCTTAAATCTGTGTATCTAGCCTAAATTTTTCCAGAGAGGAACCAGTCTTGTTTTCAGTGACTGGGAAATATGTGATCCTCAGATTTTACTAAAATCTATCTATAATAATCAATATAATATTAGAAAAAAATCAAAATTTGAAGTCTTAAAATTAGATTCAATTGTAACTTGTGCAACAAACATTTAAGACATAATTATTTGCCATTTATGTAAAAATATCTATAATTACAGATATTTAAAACTTGCAAGATCTACAGTACATATACTTAGTTCTTTTCGGTACTAATTCTTCACAGTACATATTCCTGTCAAATCCTAAATCCTTTTGGAACAACAAACTAATCTTAAATTAATACAAGTTCAGCACCTGTCGTATTTGTCTAATTTGAATGTTCCAGCTTTCGTTGTTGAAATGAAATTGTTTCAACAGGTGCATAAAGGAGAACAACCACCTTAGATGGCAATGACATAAAAGCATATGCATTTAAAATTCATTATTAGAGTTTCCTGGGTGTGTGGGGACTTTTTGTGAATTGTTTTACCATTTATGTTAACTCCTTACACTGCTAACAAAGATCTATTCTCAGTCTAATGAGTCTTAGGGTTAGGCTGAGGGTTAGACAACCTTTGAGTTGCTAGGTTGTGCTGAGAACCACAGGACACAGGAATCTGACTTCTAACTCTCAATTATTAATTTTAATTCTAAGAGTCAATTCTTCTGATTGTGTTTTGTAAATATTTGTAAAAAAAAAATTGTAAAAAAATTGTAAATATTTTGCTTTGCTACATGCTTAGACCATTTCTATAAGATGAGAACCATATCTTCTGTATCAAGGTGAAGCTTTTCTTTCGAACAAGGGTATAACCAAATGGCCTTTTGACATTTGTAGTTAGGTAACTTCAACCCTTTTATAGCAGAGGGAATTATCATTTTTCTGAGTTGAGTTTTATGTGTTGAAGTTTGGAGGCAGGTTTTATTTTATATTAACCAGTTTTGATTTTTACATGTATTTCTCATTCCTTTTCCAAGGTTGTTTGGGCTACAAGTAGCAGAATTGGTTGTGCGATTAATTTGTGTCATAACATGAACATCTGGGGACAGATTTGGCCAAAAGCGGTCTATCTTGTATGCAATTACTCTCCTAAGTAAGTAGGCTGACACCAAATAATATCTTAAGTGGGCAAGATACTTTATTATAATCCAGGAAGTAATCTGAAAGGAAATCAGTCTGGATTTTCTATTTTTTGTGCTATTACAAACAAAGTAAAGCATTGTTCCGAAGGCAGCTTTTGACTGCACAAATACTCCTGTGATTTTCTAGAGTTTCAGTTTTCTGCCCTGTGTTTTTAGCATACAATATCAGAGATCTTTGTTATCCCATGACATTTGTATGAAAAATAATGTAACTCCCCTTTGTGACTTTCAGAAATGTGTAACATGAAGCCCATGGTTAAAATCAAGTTCTATATAATATTTCAGCTAGGAGAATGGAGTGTGTTCTCAAAAGATTTTACAGCTGCTTATATCAGTACTTCAGTTTTTTCTTTGTGAACTTTTCAGTTACTTCAATTACTCTGATATATCAAATAAATGTTATGGTCTAAGTGTTAGATGTTTTTCTTGACTTATTTTTTAACATATTAAATGCTCTCTAACGTTAAAACATACCTTAGGTAATTTAATTTATTTTTTTTTTTACCAGGGGTAACTGGTGGGGTCATGCTCCTTATAAACCTGGCCGCCCTTGTTCTGCATGTCCCCCTAGTTTTGGAGGAGGTTGCAGAGAAAATCTTTGTTACAGAGGTACATACTATTTCAACACTACACCTGTAAATGGGCAGAGAAATATAACCTTTCTATTGTTTTTTTTCCTCATTAAACTTTAACAAAGGTGAATAGAATATATTATGCTGACAGGATCCTTCTTTATTGTGATGAATGAGATCATGTAATTACAGTATGTGAGGCCGAGCATTACCAGAGGGAATGATGTAGCAAACTCCTGCTGGTTTAAGTGCTGATTGAGGGGTTTTAGTAAACAATGTGTAGACCATCTCTGTGTGCTATTTATATGCCTTTCTGTGATTTTAGTGGAAGCCTATGCAGTGATCTGTTTATAGGGAAACATGTTTTCGCAGCCACGACAGCTATGTGCATTACTATAAGACAAACCAAGACTAGGTGACATTAGTCATTAAACAAAATGTCAGCTAGGATGATTATTTACTTTTTACAGTTTTCAAAATACTATTCTCATTTTATAGCATTGAAACACAGCATATTACGAAGCTGCTATGCCTCTGTTTTACTCTGTGTACAAGTTTTAGCGTTATTTATTAAAAACTTTTGAAAATTCATATGGGCCCTAAGTGCTGCACGAGTGCCCCACATACTGTCTTTATGGTTCTTGCTTAATTAAGAAATGCAGATTCAGTTATGAGTATTTCCAAATTATTTTCATTATGCACGAATAAGAGGGACCTCATTTTCAGGTGTAAGTTTTTATGAAAAAGTTATCTACTATGAACTTGATGAAACACTTTCAATGTATAATAGAAATATCACCTTTGTTGTATTGGTTTTCTTATGGCATAAAGAAGATAATGAAACAATAGCATTAATAGCATTTTCATACCTCAGCTGTGCTTCCTGTGCTAGTAAAAGAGAAGAAATCTACCTTTTGTCTCTATCAGAAACACATCTAAGGTGTATTGCTAAGCCTGAGGTCTTCATCTTATGAATCAGTGGAAAGTTTTCTTTGCTTCCTTATTTGTATTCATTCACAATTTTATGAGAACAAAGCCATCGTACCAAAGTATGTTGAGGGATTTACATTCCACAAACACTGAATTTTCTTTTTCGTTTTTGGTTTTGGTTTTGGTTTTGGTTTTGTTTGACTGAGAGTTTATATTTTTTCCTGTTTTCTGAAACAGAGGATTCAGAAAGGCCTTACTCTCCCCATGAGCCAGAAGAGGAAACCAATGAGATTGAACGGCAGCGATCCAAAGCCCAGGATGCAATGTCACAAAGCCGACCAAGGACTCATTCACCTTCAGGCTCCACAGGCGCTGATGACAGTGAGAAAAATGAAGTAATAAGCACCCAACAAATGTGTAAGGAATTTACCTGATTTAGAAATCGTCAACAAATTTTAATTACATTATCAAATAGTATCAAATTCATTGCAGTGAAATTGCTTTTTGCTTATTTTAGCTCAGATTGTTTCATGTGAAGTAAGGCTAAGAGATCAGTGCAAAGGGACAACTTGCAATAGGTATGCAAAATTTTAAACTTCATTCTGGGACTATTCTAAAACACTATACTTGTATATGACCTGGAATATTTTCCCTTATTGTAATCCCAGGGTTTAAGAGAAGGTTGTATTTTATTTTCCTAGGTACGAATGTCCTGCTGGATGCTTGGATAGCAAAGCCAAAGTTATTGGGAGTGTACATTATGAAATGGTAAATGTTTTTAAATTATGTTTTTAACAAGTAGAATGTTTATAGTAATGTCTTTTCTGTTGGAATACTAGTTAAAATCATATGAAAAAATGGATTTTGAAGAACTCAATATTCACCAGAAATAAAAGCCTGTAATAAAAGTGTAAGATAGTATCAGACAGTCTAACTTTGCATCTGCTATTCTGCATGTACTGTCTAAATGCACTTCACAATTTTATACATGCATAGGAGCACAATTTTTTCTGTCCACAGATTTGCATATAAATATACTAAGGTGTGACTTAAGGAGAAATACAGTAATTTGGGGGTACACACATATAAATTGTTTCAGTCAACCAGGCCTACTTGTTTGAGCAGATAAAAATGTATTATTTACTCTGTGGAACTGAAAACAAGTATAGAAAATAACAGCTACTTTGAGCAAGTATATTTTAAATGAGTTTGATTTTTTCTGAGAAAGGCAAAGTCGTGTTTTCTTCATTTGAAAAAAAACCTACATAGACTACATCAACCTTAATAGACTATCTACTAAATTTTTATTTGCACATAGCAATTAAAACCTGATTTTTTTAATAAAAAATACAATGCAAAGTTGTGGCTTTGTCTGACACAGAACTGCTTTTTCTTCTCTTTTTTTTCAGCAATCCAGTATTTGTAAAGCTGCCATACACTATGGCATCCTGGATAATGAAGGTGGCTGGGTTGATGTCACCAGACAAGGAAGGAAAAATTACTTTATCAAGTCTTATAGAAATGGCATTCAATCAATTGGGTAAGTTTTTGTAAAACTAAAATGTATTGAAAGTTTTTCATGAAAAATATATTGCAGTAATAATATTTGTTCATACTTTTTATCATAAAGAAGAT
Source organism: Calypte anna (assembly GCF_003957555.1). Classification (NCBI taxonomy): domain Eukaryota; kingdom Metazoa; phylum Chordata; class Aves; order Apodiformes; family Trochilidae; genus Calypte; species Calypte anna. The sequence continues at coordinate 120,225,971 of NC_044245.1, forward strand.
GAAAATGCTATAAAAAGGCATGTGGATATACAAGCACTGTATCCATTCTGAAAATTTAGACAGTGTTTAATGGTGGATAGAAAAGTGATGCAACGATGTTAGAAAAGTGGGTTAAATGATTTACTAAATCACTTGGGCTGTAAATAAGTGTTTGTAGTTAAATATTCTCAGTATTTGGAGCATTCAGTTAATTCTTGTGTAAGTATATATTTCTATTGTGGAAAACTACTATAGACTAGCACTGAAATAGATTGTTAAACATCTTTTGGACAAAGCTGGTAATATTTCCTGGGTTGGTCCATGGACACAGTAATCTGTTACAGCTAACAAGGCAATAATCTTACAAGTTTGTGTTTGGAACTGACCCTCCTGCACTGTGCATATAGAAAATATGAGACAAGTAGCAAATGCACCTCTTTCTATACGTTTGATTGTTTCATCACAGCACCACAACTTACATATGTTATTTTATGCCAGTGCGTTGCACAATTTCTGTATTGGCCTGAGATGGATAAGTAAATACTGCATACTGTGGAAGCATCATTTGAAGGTGTACTGCCCTGTTCAGGTGCTTGCCCTAAGACTGGTATATGAAAACAGGTCCACATAATTGTTGACAAACTAGACAAAAAATAGTGCATAAAAAGTGGAGAATACCTGATTGTTTCTGTATGTTATTGTCCAAGGATAGGATAACATCTGTATTAGTATTTGTGAATCTAATATATTATTAGTATCTACAAATTACACTTCGCTATATCTTAATTTATTCTTAATATACATTGTGGCCCTTATTTCTGTCCATAGTGAGCATATGTGTAATAGCAGCATGTGGGTAACAGTTAATGCATGAGTTATACCAAACTTAAAGAAAGCAGAATTTTGCTGGGTGATACGTTTGGCTCAGATGAGAACCTGAGGGTAAGGAGATGGATAGCTGTCAGAGGCTGTTCTCTCACTCTGTGCTGTGCAAACATATTTCACATTCTGTGACATCTGTCATAATTTCTGGTTGACTGATTTACCTCATTCAGGATAGAGAGAAACACTGACCAGGTAGACTAAACTCAGTGGCCTATATTTTTGGCTGTCTGAGTAGCACTTAAGGCATTGATATTAATCTCTTTATTTGGGTCATCCAATGATCTTCTATCTGTGGTTTAAGTTACATGAAAATACAGACAAATTTGTCTTTTTTAAATGCTTTGAGACAAAGTGAGAAGAAAATCTTGTTTGTGTAGATACTAACATATTGGGAGCCAGCTTTTTCACAAATGTAGGAATATTTAAAATGCAGAAAATTTTCAAACTAGAAAGAATTGAATTCCCATCACGTGAAATCTCAAGACAAAACTATGTGAGTGTTCAGGTTTCAAGGTGTACTTAGCATCTGCCCCCTGAGACTAACAACTCAAGGTGAGATATTAACACTTTGTTTTGCTTGCTGTGGACATGCATAATCATATCATTGCTGAACAGTAATGACTGTTTTGGTTTGGGGATTCAGATTTTGTGAAAAAAATTAGATGCCTTATAGAGACAAGGCTTTTAAAGGAGCAATTTGATACTTCCCCGTTGTGATCAGGCATCAGCTTCATAAGTCAGTCTATAAATGAAAGTCTTTGGGATAAATAAAGACTGTTTACCAAAGTATCAGCCTTAAAAAAGGCCTGTCAATAAAACAGTAAACACATTGCAGCTGCCTGACTCTTACCCATATCTCTAGTGGAGCTTTGCATAAAATACGTATCTAGTCAATGAATGAATGAAATTAAACTGATCTCACATTTTTTCATATTTTTTGTATATTTTGCTTACTGCAAAATAGAAAGACAAAAGAGAATGTTGGTGCAACATACAGCAAACTTCCTAATCTTCAGCTCCTTTGATATATAATGAGGATTGCTAATATAGATGTTGTTCTACTGTTGCATTATTTGTAGTATAGAATACCATTTTTAAACAATATCTTGGCAAGCAATTCAACAATAGAACACAGTGAACTATTGCCCACCCGTGTCTGACAATCCTAAGACAACAGAAGTATCAGCTAACTCCACAAAAGCAAACTGGAATCCAATAAATGAGCAAATATGAAATTGATGGGTCATGCAACTAAATAAACCAATACAAATTCTGAATAAAAATTGCAGCGCTATAGAGCACACAGGGATAATTTGCTCTGAAGGTGAATAGGAAATTATTTCCTTGTGTTTCATTTTTTATCTTTATAAATAACTTTGTGGGTGTCAAAGCATTACCAGCTTTCTTCCTACAGTTGAAAAATATTAGAAACAGAGGCATATCCAACGAGGAAAAAGAAGGGTAAGAGATGAGATAGAGGCAAAATAAAGTGTTCATGATTTGTAATGTAACAAGAGAATGTATATACCTGACCATCAACAGAGAAAACAGATATATCTGGGTGTCATACCATTACTGGGAAAAACCACACTGGTACATGTTATACTGGGTTTTTTTATGATGCTGGTGATAATTTAACATAAACAGAAGATCCAAAAGTAAAATTTAATGAATTTTTTCAAAAAGGCTGTCAGAAGAAACACTTCAGTGTTGGAGCTGTTTGTAGGAAAGAACCTTTAGCGGGAAGTGAGCGATCTTTTCTGGTAGATGGATCCTTCTCATCAACTGCAGATTTTGGTTACTATGTTTTGAGGGACAAATCGATTGCATAATTTGTTCCTAGCACATTTATTCTCTAAGTAAATTAAATTACAGAAAGACCTTAACATGCATTCCTGGTTTTCAAACAGATTAACTAGGAGTACAAAGCAAATGTGTCATTGCAGTAAATAGATTCCCAACAGGGAAGAATAAGTTCAGTGAATGAAAATTGATTGAGGACAATGTCTTGAGTTTATTTCTAGATTCTGTAATAAATGCTCTCCTAGCTAAAGGAAGTTACAGAGATATGTTATTTATAACTATTTCTATTATTTCTCCTTCAGAAAATACCAATCTGCTAACTCCTTCACTGTCTCTAAAGTAACAGGTAAGCATTTATTTCTTATAAACTCAGTACTATATTGAGTTTTTGGAATTTTTTTCTGAATAGCACACATTTATTTGTTTCTATTTTGCTTTCTTCAGTTCAGGCTATAACCTGTGAAACAACAGTGGAACAGCTATGCCCATTTCAAAAACCAGCCTCACACTGTCCAAGGTAAAATTCTTGGAGTTTTATTCATTGGAAGTGCTGCCATATTCTATATGATTTACTAATTATCTATAGTTGTGATTGACAAATGTGACAACAGCAGCTGTAAAAGTGAAATCCGAAATATTTTACTGATTTTTTAGTCTTTGTTCTAAGTAGAAGGTTGGATAGGTAAGGGTGACCTATAGGCTTTTTGACTAGGAGAATTTCACTTTTGTTTGCCCATAAAGATCTTTCTTTGGTCCCTTGGCAGATCATAGTGAAGCCATCAGTGTTTAGACTGAAGACTGTGAGCAAAGATGTTTTATGATTTTGCATAGTCCACTATTGTATCTATGCACCTTGGCAAGATGCACTTTATTTCAGTTTATTTGCCTGTAAAACAGATACAATAAAATGTATATAAAATGATACAGATACTTATCATAGAGGTTATCAACTTGTTTGGGAGTTCTGGGGATACAGTGAGCAAATATGTTTGCAAAAAAATTGAAATGTATAAAGTTAAGGTTTGGTGTGTTATGCAGGTCATTTAACACCTTTAAATCTCTGTGCCATTTCTTTGAAGCCTATGTTTTAACTCTTTGAAAGGAGTTTTTGCCACAATATTTTGAGGAAGGAAATCGGTAGCAGTTCTAAAACCATAGATGAGTCAAAGTTAAACACACTGTAGCATGTTTTACCACAAGCTAAGCTGGAGATATCCACAGGATTACTTTCATAGCAATCCTTCAGCCAATGCAGGAAGCAAGTACAAAGCCAGAACTGCTAGGAAAACATCTCTTCGTGTAGCACTTGGGTCCACAGACTTGTTTGGTGTTTGGCTATAACTCCTGGTTTTCTAGCTAGATGAGATGGAGAAGTAACTGAAGGAGTGGAATGCAGGAATGGCTGGGTATAATCTCATAATCTTTTTCTTGCTTTTCCCTCATTATTAACAACTAAAGATAGCTTCATTAAGAGAAAAGTAGGGTTTGTCTTTAAGAAAATTAAAAAATATAAACCAAGGTAAAAATGAGTGTTTAATTCTTATGCGTGAACTTAAGGACCTTCACAACAGCCATGATTCATTCAAGGTTCTGTGCATGCTTTTAACTTAATTCTGAAAAATGTAGTCTCAGGGCTTACAAGCAGTAATCAGATAGGGCATTGATTGCACAACCTCAGTTTTCACTCTCATGTCCTAACTATAAATCTGTAGACCTTCAAAAGGCTTTTTGGCATCATGCTTCCTTCAGACAAAAATCTCTTTCCTAGCTCCATCAGCCTGTTGGCATAACCCATCTGGTAGGACTGTGGCATGCCTAAGTTTTATGACATGCTGAATTGGATGGCATTCTGGAGAAGGTTTGCCCAGGGTTGTCCCATCTAGGGTGGCTCCAAAGCCATTAGGGCATATTCCATTTTTAAAATGAAACAGCTCAGAGCAGAAAAAGAGCTGACTGACCCTTCTTCTTCCTTGTAGCATATCACAATTACCAAACAAGATGCTTTACACTTTCTATACTACTGTTAGCTTTCCACATGGTTTTCCTATGTGTTTGGGAGCTATACAGGCATGAATCACAGAGACGGTTTTTCTCAAAGGTTAAAAAATGCAGTTGAATAAAGAGAGTCTTTCAGTAGGATTCTGATCTCTTAGTAGCAGTTCGGAATCTCATTACTTTCCAAAGTTTTTCATTTTAGCCACAGATACCAAGTGTTCACTCTCATTAAGTTGCTCAAGTGGCTTGCATCACAGGTCGTCAGCATCATAGCAAGTCCTCATTCAGATATGCTTCTCCTGAAAAGGTATTCAACTGTACAGTTTCCTTAGGATGCTGTAAAAAGAGACAATACTAAAAGCATGAACAGTCTCGCTTCTTACTGGCTTTTTTACTAGCCTCACATATGTCGAAGAAGAACACCATCTGCCTATCCAATGGAAAGAAGTTCAGACCTCTTGAAGTGTGTTTTCAAGCACTTTATTATGAACCCCAACTTATATCAGCAGTGCTTTCACCTGTATTGTCAAAGCCTCAAAAACTGACATCCTTTAAGTAACATTATGTTACTATATGTATGCATCATCAAATTGATTTATACTCAATAATGCTGATATCGAATAAAACTCTGATATTATTCATCCTGTGTGTGATTTATTTTTGCTATTTCAGAGTCTACTGTCCTCACAACTGCATGCAGGCAAATCCACACTATGCTCGTGTAATTGGAACAAGAATCTATTCTGATGTAAGTAGAGCGATTTACATTGCATTGTATAATGATATATAAAATCATATGAAAAGATAAAATGTAAAGATCATAGAATGGCTTATGTTTAAAGGGACCTTTAAAGTTCATCTAGTCCAACCCATCTGCACTAATCTTAAGTTAGATCAGGTTGCTCAGACCCCTGTCCAACCTAACCTTGAATGTTTCCAGGAATGGGGCATCTGCCACTTTTCCAGGCAACCTGCTCCAGTGTTTCACCACTCATTGTAAAAAATTTCTTCCTAATATCTAGTCTAAGTATGCACTATTACAGTTTAAAAACATACAGTTTAAAACCTTGTCCTGTCACTACAGGCCCTGATAAAAAGTTTGCACCCATTTTTCTTATAATAAAATATAGTAGAGATCCATTTTTTTCCATATGCATATTATTTTACACATTTTTTTTTCAAAAGGTCTTTACCTCCAATTCAGTTAATAGTACTCAACTACTGAAGATACAGAAAGTAATTTGAAAACTCAGTGTAGACTTTAGTAGTGACTGGACCTATATTTTCAAGTTTTAATTCCCACCCATTTTGTCAGAATTGGTAGTGTATATTCATTTAAATCCTTGCTCTTTAGATCCTGAAGCAACCATATCTTCCATCATATTACCAATTTTTTTTTGCTTAATATTTTTTCCTGTCTATTCTACATCATGTTCAGCACCGTACAAGTAGAAAGAATAAAATGATAGTTCTTTTTTATGCTGCTCCTCTGTTATTACTCTATGGAGAAGCCAGGATGTAGCTGTGTAGAGAGCATGTCACATTTTACATGTAAACTGTATGTTTCAAGTGGCTTTTAGTTGTCAAAAGGAGCAGTATGGTAAATACCTCTGTCAGGTGATGATTTGCACTTCTTTTCAGCACTTAAAAAAGAATGGAAATAATATGCAAATAGTTGTTCATCATTGCTTTGAAATTAATGTCCATTGGATGACCTCAATAACTTATCCTGAAAACACTCTTGTCCATAATAAAGATTGTTAAATATGAGAGAAGCACTTCCAGTTCAGAAAGTAAATTGGTTTGTGCATGTGGAATGGGGTCCTTAATGTGTTTAAGAAGGGCAGTGAAAGTAGAATCAGTTAAGGTCCATTTTCTAGAAAATCATTTTCTTTCAGTTCTTTGGTTGCAATCAAAGTTTAAAGCCAAAGTTTCCCAGAGAGTAAGAGAAGACTGCTGTAGGAGAAGGAACACCCATTTCTCTTTTGCACAAGATAGTATCTCAGAATATGTATTAGCTTTCATTGGGAAATCTCAGCTATGCTTTAAAACCATTTTAGATGTAACATCTCATTATTCATCTCCATTGTATAGAAACATGCAGCTGTAAGGGAAAAAAGATTCAAATGTAGGTAAGAAGGCAAGAATGGGAATCTTATCCACTTAAGTGTTGTCAGGGTAGGTATCTACACTGAAGGTACTAGTCTAGGTTATGTTCATAGTAGTTTGTGGTACATTCCTTGTAGAAGTAAGGGAGATAAATAGGCATTGGCAGAACAGGTTTCATTTGACCTTTTCAGAAAGTCTACCTCAGTACAAGATGAACTGTCTAGTAAAGATGTATATTTCTCTCCATTTCCTAAAGAAGGGTCCTAGGGCATCTAGCTCCTATGTAGCCAGATGTGTCTTACCTGTGTTTGTACAGATGTTTCCAAAGATGGTTTCAGATTTGTGATTTTCTACACTTTTGTAGTATTTTTTTTTTTTTTTGTAGTATTCATACGAATCTAGAAAACTTTTCATTTTCTGACTTGGGTCTGATCAGACAGACATTCATTCTTAAAGTAATTTCTCATTTTATGGTGACTTCTTTTGCTCCCTGTTCCTGAGAAGGTTTGTTCTCTGATTTATCCCTAGGTGCCCCCCACATTTCTTACCATTTTCCTTCCATTCTTTTTTTCCTTTGAAGTTACAGTGACTGTCTCTAACTTAGATAAATCTAACCCTTCCCCTTATTTCATTCTCCATTCTTCCTGTCTGCTAGCAATTATCTATTTGTCTGTGGCAGACAAATCACAGCCAGGGTTCATATAGTCAACATTTATAAACTCAAGTGTGTGTAGAACTTTCATGTACTACCCATCTCTTTGTGCTCCATACCTTCTAGTTTTCAGATGATCTACTTTTGTTTCACCTGCCTTGAGGGAGATTGCAAACTCTTTAAAGTGTCTCTTATTCTGAGTTTATGTTACAATTATTTTATTTTCTGAATAGAGCTACCATGATATGAGTGAGTACTGTAGCATGTGTCATTCTCAGCAGGCAGAAGTACAAATTATTCAGTCTTCATGTGGCCCAAACACATTGCCACCTTTGTGCTTTATGTCCATGCTGGCCCCTCTGTTAGGTTTCCACATGGCAATGATTTGTCTTGTTGGGAGCCCAGGAAAAAAAGTTTCCATTTTGTGCTTAGTTTGTTCCACATTTCAACTTTGGTTAATCCTTTTAATTTAAACTTTCTTAGTCTTATTTCTGGAATTTCAGAATCATGTCATGACAACAATCTTAACAATATCTGTACTTTTAAAGCATTTTTTAATATGACCTCATTTATGAAGTGAAATAAAAACCTTCTGAAGATTTGCACCATGTCAGGCCTGACATCATTGCCTGAATTCTGTTGGAGATGATCTTGCAGCACATGCTGTGCCAAGCTAACAAACATTATTATCAAAAATAGGAAATATTATGGCATCAGTGCTAGAATCTAATTTCATATTTGTGAAAATTGGCAGTCTCCTGGATTGTAGAGAACATTTTCTCCCCTGTATATTTGAAATTGCATATTATCAGTCTGGTCTTAAGTTACTCACAAAGTTAATAAAGGACACCATAATCTTAAAATTCAGGTGATTGCTCATATCCAGGATATTACAAAAAGTCTTGTACCCCTCCTGGGAGGAGAAAAAATGCAGAAGAGCATCAAGAGCATCCCTTCTGGCACTATCAAAAACTGCAGCCAGCAGTGTGAAAAGAAAAACTCTGAAGTGCCTTTGCAGAAGATTCTTTACATAAAAAAATTCAAAACTTTGCTCCTTTTAATGCTGCAACATTGAAATACAAACTATATAACAGTGAAACTGCAAGTTCTGTGCTTGGAATGAGTGTAGGAAAATCATTGCTGTTTTAAATTTCTGATTTTATATAGCATTGAGATTGCAAAGTAGCTATGGTAACAAATATAAATTATTGTAATTCTAACTGGAAGAAATGCAATTCTTGTTTAAATAGTGGTTTGTGTGACCAGTTATTGATATTTATGTTGGATAAGTTTTTAAGGTTGGTTGAGGAGAGACCTATTGCTGCAAAGGCTTTTTCCACAAAACAGCTTGGCTTCAAGTAGACATCCACTGTAGCTGTAGCTACACTTTGCTGTCATGTATATTAAAAATGGAGACCTACATTCTGGAGTATCTAAGAGCTTTCATTCCTCTGCTGATTAATTTTTAAAATGCTGAAAGAGTAGCAGAGGACTGCAGGTCTGTATCAGTTATTTAAATTAACATCATCAAGACTGCCACCACACAAACCTTCTGTGGATGTTATTTATGCTACAAAGATTCATGAGAGAAATTAGTGGCCACAGAATGTACCTTTTACTCAGATGAAGTTACTATTAACTTTGCAGAGAATTTTGCCTGCATAAACTTTGTGGAATTAGATTTTCATTTTAAAAATTCTTCTTTTGTAGAAATTTTTAAATCTTTACTCTCTGACTCTATTTCCATTCTCAGAGTTAAGGAGCTAAAGCCATTAGTCTGCCATTAATCGACTGTCATAGCTAAGGGATGATTTTAGACATCTATCTTCTGCTTGGTGTTCAGATTGTATCTTCTAATACTTTAATATTTGCCCATGGCAGGCAAATATTGTGTTGTTGCCTTTGAATATGGATCATTTCACTTCTGCTTGAGGTTTCACACCTTGGGATGGAATTATTGCTGTTTATCCCTCACCTTTGGGGTAGGACATCCTCCAAGAATCATTTGACTTCAGGATCCCTTTGCTGTTCTACAGTTCCCCTGTTCGGCTGTGGCTGGAGATTAAACTGGATCCCCTGATCTATGATAATTATTGGGACATAGATTTGAGTTTTACTACACCTTCAAGTGAAGGCTGATAGAGCCTTTAATTTTGAAAGGCTCATGAATTCAAACATGTTCCTGATTCTCAAACTGATATAGTCTGAACTAAATTACTTTGGGGTCATGGTGCAGGTGACCTTTGAAGAGGCAGTATTAATATTCCTATAAATCAGCCTAATTCCTATGAGAGTGATCCAAACACTGTAAGATTAATATAATTAGTCATGCAATAAATAGAATTATTTTATATTTGCTAGCAGCAGGTTTAAATATCTTTGGTGGTTTAATTCTAAATAGTTTTTGAACAAAAGGATGAATGAAAACTAATCTTCTCATTCTTTCTCAGGTATCCAGTATCTGCAGGGCAGCAGTACATGCTGGTGTGGTCCGCAACCAGGGTGGTTATGTTGATGTGATGCCAGTAGACAAACGAAAGGTGTACGTTGCTTCCTTTCAAAATGGGATTTATTCAGAAAGGTACAGAGCCCAGTTTCAAAATTTATACTTTACCCTTCACCTCAATAAGATTTAGAAAGTCTTGCATCATGCCTGTTTGTACCTGGGGCAGTGCTGGAAACCAAACAAACCAGCCAGCATGGGTGATTTACAGAGCTTGTGTAACAGCTGTGGTGACTCTGGAGGAGCTGTGGTACCAGAGCTGCCTGCCTCCTCTAAGCTCATAAATCATTACTTTAAAAAGCTACTTATGAAATAAAATAACCCTCTTGTTTACTCTACTGGTTCTGTTGCAACTAACACAATATTTGATAAGAAAATTGCCTTTGCTTTCTTTGAGGTCTTCTAAAAATTAACATAGGTGATTTATTCTGTCCAAGTCAGAGGATCTGCAATAGATGGGTACTAGTAGCAAGTTCATTGGTGTTCAGTACTGATTTACATGGTACTGAACAGGTGAGCCTGGACCATAAATAATTTCAGAAACAGAATAATTTCAGAGACATTAAAATTCACAGTTATTCAAGGCTATTTTTAATTTTTTTAATGGTTTGATTGATTTTAGCAGGTTTTCTGATAGAAATTGAGATTCTATGAATGGTCATTCAGACATATTTGGTGTCTTTGTGCAAGCTTTAATGATACCATCTGGTTGATGATATGATAACACTATGTTAAAATGTTGCACATTTAAATTTAATCTCTTGAATTGTTCTCTAGGTCTAGAGGAAGAGCAAGAAATTACCTTTAAAAAAAATCTTTCAGCAATCTTAGCCCTGTAAAGCTAAAAATTATTTTTGCCTCCAAAACTGTAGGCTTTCCAAGAAATTTATGAGGGAAAAAACCATCCAAAAGTTTCTGTAGAGAATTTGAAGTAGGAAAAGACAGAGTATTTTTTTTTCTTATTTTTAATTAGGACTGGGGAGAAGTCTTGCCTTTTTCCCTCAGACCTTTCAACAAACATGGAAACTTGTAAAATACAAATTTCCTTCTCTTACTGGACTTAATTTACATAGTATTTGGCCTTTCGACATGACCATCCAGTTCCCTCATAAAGTGTGCTTCCTTACTGACACTTTTGTTCTCTGACTAAATTTCCTCATTGAGAAGAGATGTAGCCAGGAAAACTGTTACAAATTTAATCATTATATGTACTTCACTGTCCTGGTAGAGTTTGGAAGCTCCACAGTTTGGAAAACAGTTCTATGCAAGTTTCCTGTGAAACAGAAGAGGATGGATTATAATGCTATTGAAGGCCACCTGGTTCATTCTGCCCTCTCTTACTTTCACTTTGATTGCCCTTTCCTCAGATAAACTTCTGGCAGGGTTTTCAAAACAGTAAGCAATGGAACAATTAAATGTGACATCTAGTTCAGTTTGTATGACACAAATATTTATTCAACAAAATTTCATTGCAGTGAGGTATTTTTGTCTCATTTCTCTTGAAGCCAGATATTTATCCATTTCAAAATAATTTCCTTTATTTTTGTGAAATATTAATTCTCTTTAGAAATCTATTTTTCAGCATATAAGCAACTACCAAACAAACTATCTCCTAGGGCTTCAAGTTCTGTCCAAAGTTATCAGAATAGTGAGCATAAGATTCACACTTTCTCTTTTTTCCTAAAAGCTTTTTTTAGTATCTTGCTTCAATAGAGCTTTATATTCTGAACTAGAATCTCTTGTTGCAAAGGATTACCAGTTTTGTTGGGGGTTTTTTGGGTGGGTTTTTTTTTGTTTTTTTTTTTTTTTGTTTTTTTTTTTTTTTTTTTTTTTTTTTTTTTTGTTTTTTTGGGTTTTTTTTTTTGGTTTTTTTTTTGTATCTTGATTTGTTGTTAATCATCTGCTTGGAAGAAAAATTAATCTGAAATTTCTGTAATTTTTATTTGTAACAATCTTAGTTAAGCTTGTAAGTAGACACAGAAAGTGCTGCGGGGTCCTAGAACTGTGCTTAGCAATTCAAAAAAGTTGTCACTGGAGTGTTGCAGTCTTAAAAAATAACATCAGGAGTATTTTTATTTTTCAGTTTACAGAATCCTCCAGGAAGCAAGGCATTCAGAGTATTTGCTGTTGTTTGAGTCTTGCAAGTAAAATGAAAAACAGGCAAGTGAAACCAGAGAGCTTGGAAGAGACTAATAAAGTCCATTTCTTGTAATTCCTAGAGTTTGTATAAAGCTGTAACATTATTGTACAGAAGATGTATACTGCTTTCCACCAAAAAGTTTAAATTACATATATATCTTAACAGAAAAAATCTGTAAAAGTAAACATGGGAGAAAAATTGATTTGAAAAACTATAATGAAATATAACTATATTTTGAATCCTGTGTTAAATATTGCTATATTTTCTTAGCAGTTACTCCTATACAGTTAATTCAGAGCTCATAAATGTTCTTTGTTTTCCTCATCTGAATATATTATTGTATGGTGCTTTATATATGCCACTAACAGTAACCTTAAAACTATACCGTAGGGAGGCCTGAGTTTTTATTTCCAATGTACATAAAACGAGCCATTCCAATAATTCAACATAATAAATTATGCCTTAAAGTAAAACAAAAATATATGCAACTTTTTGATGATTTACTGTAGCATTAATCATGCAAGCATAAATGAAGAGCTAGATGGTTTTCAGTTTCTCACTAATCATAAGGGCAAACAGCTATTTTGAAATAAAACGTAAAATATAAAAAATAGAGACATTCAGGACCTTATTAGTATGGTTTCTTCTGAAGAAATATTTTTAAGAGATGTGGCCAGTAATGCTTATTATTTCCTAAGCCTGTTAATAAATAAAATGTTTATTGGATGCTGCTGAGCTCTGTAGTTGAAATAACCAAGTCAATATGGCCCAGTCCTTCACAGATACTCAGCTATCCTGGGACGAATGAGTGAGAGATAGATAGACAGATATAACTTTGAAGGATGTGAGAAAATTGAGGAGTAACCTGAAATTAAGGAACAAGCCATCAGTTCTGCAATGCACAGATACACGCTTTTTTTTTTTGCCACATAACTCCTTTGATTTACCTAAATTGGGTTTCAGCAAAAACGTAGACTTGTACACATACTTTAAAAATTTGCAAGCTTGAGGCCTTAAACTGTGCCTGGTATCCGTCTGCTATACATAAATATGAGGGTAAATATTCAAGAAAAACTTAAAGAAAATTGTAACAAAGGCTAACCTTGGTCCTCATGACCTGGCAAATATTCCTGCAGGCCAGGAAGTATAGTGGTACGGAGCCCAGTGACAATTATGTCATATGTTGCTTCACCATTTAAAAAATTTCATTTATGGTGAACAGCCTTGTGTAATAATTTCACCATATTATGGTATATGAAGAACATGTAGTGGTGATACTATGTTTCTTTCTATGAAAAGTGTATTGGTGCTTAAAGACTGAAAAGATGTTAAACTATATTTTTGGTATTTTTTTGTTTCTGTTGTTGAATTTATTTCCTTCCAACTTGTAAACTTATTCATATTCTTCATATTTCAGAATATTATATTCTGCCTTCTGTTTCGCTACATATACTACCTCATGTAGTTAGGCAAGCTTTGTTTTTTAATCTATTTGGAATAAAATTAATTTACATAGTAAGAGTACCTTTGGCAGCCTTTATTTTTAATTGTTTGTCTTTTCTCAAGAAATAAAAGATAAAAGCCACCCAAAATCTGGTTTTTTTTAGTGACTTAAACACTGTAAGTATAGGACCCAGCAGCAGACATAGTCTGAGGCTCTAAAAGCTGTAAAGGCAATTTAGGCACAAATCTTCCATTAACTGCATTGAGAGTTTTATGGATAAATCTTCTGGTCATGTTTTTTTCAAGTTTTGGCCAGCATCTTTGGGAACAAATTGCTCTCATTTTCAGGGGGAACTCTATGTCAGGAAGTAATGGTAAAAAAGCCACCACACCTCAGATTTTCAGTTCTGAAGAAATATTTGGTTAATTTATTGGTTACAATGTTGTAAACTTGAAATAAAGAAAAGGGATATTCAATAAGAAAGGAAAGCTTAATTCATCCTATTCATATCTAGACTGGCCCTCAGGAGACACCTTTACATTGCCAACTAGAATTATTACAACAGATATATAACAATCCTGAAAACAAAACAAAACCCCAAAAATGTGCTTAGTATGTTGATATCTGCAATTTATAACTCTGAAAGGACCAAAATATCAAGACATGAAGGCCCACTAAATGGAGTAGGCCCTTGAAAGTATAAGTGAAGAAGAGAAGTATATATTGAAGAAGAATATATATTGTCCTGTATTTCACTTTACAGCTTGCTCCATAAGAATCTTTTCAAAAGAAGAGCATCGAGATAATTTGGAAAGTAGCCCCATGTTTGTCAGGTATAGATCCCTGGCCTGGTGGGCTTTTCAGCAAACATTTTTCTGCTGTGCTGCATCTCTTCCACCTGGAATACCTAATTTCATAATGAAGCAAGAGTTAGTATGCAAAAAAGAAAAATAAAGTCAAACCTAAGCAGATAATTCTTTCACAGGCTTGCCATTTTCATAGCTATATGAGGATACTTCCATTTTAGGGAACTTGGGACCCATACCCATATCAGCAAAGCCATCATTGTATTCCCTGTACACAAAGTAAAAAACATTCCCTAAGCTTTTTGAGTACTAAGGACTTTTAGAGAGTTTGTGGAATTCTTTGTGTCTGATTTCTGCATAGGGGATAATCTGATGTAGAAATTATACATAAACTATTTTTGGAATATGGCCTGAATCCAGGTTAGGATAACATGCATGTAAGTCTACAGGTTTTAACTGATGAAGGACTCAGTTTCAAATTTTGAGTAAATGTCAGACTGTCAGCTGTCCATGGATTCTCAGTGGATTTAAAAAGTAAAATCAGTTTTTTTGGCTGTATAGATACATGGGCTCAGGCAAATGCATAGCATTTTATATGTCAGTGATGTAACCAAGCTACTCACATAAACAATGTCTTCTCTGTGGCAATTGCTTTTGAAGTGTGTTTTGAATTTGGCTTAAAACTCGGATAACCAAGCTTCCTTTGAATACACAAGGGAAGGTTTATTTCCTGCAACTTCTGTAGTCACACAAAAGGTCAGATTTAGAAATGTAAATATTTGGAAGTTACAAAGATTATCCATACAGTGCAATATTCTGCTTGGAAATGTATATAAATACTGTATGAAATACTGTACTGTCACACTTCTGTGTCTTAAGGCATTTTATAGCTTCTGTGGAACTCTAGGGAATTACACATGGAATGAAAAGCCTGAAGTGTTTTGTTTCATTTAGTGTATACTATGCATCTTACAGGGCTTTAGATATACAAATGAGAGCATATTTCAGTATTCAGAAAATTGCATATGATTTTATAAAGACATAGATCGCGCATATGGGAAAAGAAGCCACGCTGTCAGCCTTAGTTTTAGCCTGTCTTTTCTGTCAAGACTAAAAGATGGAAATAGTTTTTTAAAATATGGTCACTATTGATACTCTTGTTATTAAATGAGAAGTCCTTGTCATGTAGTAGGGAGCTCTGAAAATACAATGAAATGTGATTCCATGCAATAAAATGCTTCACATTAACATAAGATGATAATGTGACACCTGAAATTTGACCTCAGCTGTTCAATGGTCTTGGTTAAATGTCTTTTTCGTCTCAGAGTGTTTGCTAGGAGACAGATGCCTACATCATTAAACCATCACAACGCTGCAAAAAGTACTAATATTGAGCATTAATTTTTCAGAGGCTAGTGAAAGCCCCGCAGTCAGACCAACTCAATACAAAGTGGCACAGGAAAACACAAGGGAGCAAATGAGAAAAATAAAGAAAATGCAACCAAAACAGCCAGTCACAATACTCTATGTCTTACTGGTCACATTGATTTCTGCTATAATTATCCTACTTACTCAACTCAGTATCTGCCCCTCATGCTGTATCCAGTATTGTTTTTGTCTTTACTAACAATGGGATAAATGTCTGAAGGCAAAGTTGCTGACTAAGTTTGCAATACTGTATTTTTTAATGGGCAGACAAAAGACTTGAGTTACCAGTGGCTTTTAAATTCACTAATTTCATTTTAAGCATAAGAATTAGGCTAAAATAAAAATGTCAGCACAAGCTAACTGTTTAGTATGGAATTCAGTTGTCCAAAGAATTCACATTTATTTCAGCTGAACAGAAGTTGCTGTAGCTTGCACCAGCAATATTAATCATAATCTCTGACATTTTGTTTAGTAAATAGCCTACTTATGCAGTTATACAAACTATTTGGTGTTTGCAGATATTTCTCCATTAATGTTTATGAAGACAGTATCCTTACTAGGAGTATCATCTTAGAATAAATACAAGAACTTGCATTAGATTTGCTTATATTTTGGAATTATTTTCAAGGAAGATACTTGTAGGAATCTGTAGTAATACTAATTAATTTTAGGATACTCAAGAAAAAAAATGTGCTAGGAGGCGGTAAGGCTTCCAAACTAACCTAAATTTTGAAAAGCAAGTACTTCAGTTGCTTAATTATTCACTTAGGCTTGTTTATATGCAATGTAAACAGCAAGCTGGCTTTGGCTTCTTATAAATTTCTGCTACTGTACATCCCAGAGATAAATTTGAACCAGATGCTAAATCAATCTTCCTGTAGTCACTTCAATCTTCATTCCTTATTTATCAGTTGAATCCATCTATTTCTTGGTGATGGTGGGCATTTTTTTTCCTAATGAAATATCATGTTTTCTGAATAAGCATTTCATTTATTGTGTCAGGGCAACTCCAAGACCTTTCAGGGCTGCTGGCTGCACTAAGCACAGAAACAGAGCAATCATTTAATGCAAAAGGACTTAGTTTCAGATTTTGGATTTAGCCCAGTTCAGTGCACAAAGGAGTACTTTGTATGAACTGATTTAGTGCTTGCTGTACTGGAGGTGATAGTCTTAGTCTGGCACAGCTAAAACTGAGCCAAGGAATAGTTTTGGGAAATGCTTTGAGTCCCTCTCTCTTATCCAGTAAGGATTATGGGGTAAATTAGATCAGTTTGCATTTTTAAATAAAAGGAATAACTAAACAGATTGGTTTGATGCCTTGCTGATAAAGACTTGCCTTTCTGCCACTGACAAAGGGCTTAAGCAGGTTAAATCAAATATGTTCAATAATGCTTAGGTTGTGCAGATTTAGTGATTTTTTTTTTTTTTTTTTTTTTGCTTGGCACTAATGTTAAAACAATTTATATTTGGAAGCTTCTGCTCCAGAAGCTTCAATGCCCACATAATTTTAAAGCAGTTTTTTAAAAGTTATAAAGCAATTATTTGGGAAATTTTTTATTATTTTGTAATATGTAAAGATCTGTCCTAGGACTGAGGAAGTCACACCTTTTTGAATGAGTTGCACTGCTGCATCTACTATACAATAAAAATGTTTTTCTTTGATTCAGCACTTCTTTTCCTCTAATGCTTCAGTTCAATTTGTAGTTTTCATTACAATCCCTGGTAGATTCCAATCAAAACAGTTAAAATACACTTAAGAAAAAACACCATCTCTGCTATGGCCTCTCAGAAGACATTCAGCTGACATTGATTTCACATCAGTACAGCACTTCAGCTCAGAACCATTCCTCTAAAAATTGCAATCTGAGTCCCTTGAAGTTTGAGTTTCCAATTAGCTACTTATTTAGCACTAGTCAGAACCAAAGGACTTAATGCTTCTTGTAATAACTTAATGTCCATAGTCTGTCATAGAATTGGGCTCTAACAAGAAAAGTGGGACTAATTTGAAACTAAAAGCTACACTAGCTGAGGACTCAGAGAACATGAGAAATGTCCCTTACAGGAAGGCAGGATGCTTTGATATAGTAGGAGATAAAGCTGTGTGTCTGAATCACAGGATCCATGAGTAGAACTGGTGGATGCTGGAACAATTCAAAGGATAAATCTTTTTTAAGACTGATCTCAGTACTTTAAAACTGTCTTGCTACTATAGCAAACCAAATGAGACCTCCAAATACTATTTCAGAGCTCATTCTTTTGCTTGGGTGTGTAAAAAATAGGGTAATACCAGGGTCAGTGATGCTGAGGAGAATTTGTCTAGTTTGACTAGTAGGGGGATGGGAGCTTGCCTGAATGCTAAACCTGATGCATATTTTGAGGTTCATTCACAAGCACCCAAACTCGAGCTTTCTGATAAGCTCTGTTCTTTGTGCAAACAAATCACTTAAATGAGTGTCCATTTGAGTTACATTTACCTGTTTTGTAGGACTGGCAGAGAAAAATGACTTACAACAAGATTTTGCAAATATGTCTTTAATGTTATTAGCAATAGTTGCAATGCAAAACAACCATAGTTCCTCGTAATGCTCATTGTGTTTCATAAATCCTTCTTTATATCTTGAAATTGCTTATAATAAGAAGCTACACCTATCAGTTTCCTCTAAGGAAATAAAAACTACAGGGGAACTGGTACCTTTTCAAACTCCTCAAAAAGTGGTGTGGATCACAAAGGTCAAATTGTTCAGAAAATGGGACAAAATATCCAGGAAGAAGACGATAGGATGGAGGGTGGGTTGTTTTATGATTTTGCCATGGAAGGTTTCCCAGATTGCTTAGATTAGTTAGTAGATGCATCTTGTGAGGTTTTCTAAACTGAACAATGATAAAATTTCTCTTAATTTCTAGAGTTAAATGATCCATTGTTTAAGTTAGTAGGTAAAAAGGGGTCAGCCCCTCATTTTATTGTAAATGAATTATCAAGGACCTAAAAAGGACCTTCAATTCCTGTAGTCTGTTCAGCTCATCCCTTTGCTTGTTAATTCTAAGCTGTAGTTCCCTCGGTATCTCGGTCAGCGTAGTGATCAGCAATACTCTGCAGGCATACGAATTCCTAATCAGCAATGTGTTAGGAGTGAAAATCCAGATAATATGAATTAGTGAAAAGTTCTCAAAGGTTCAGCAATACGTGGGTTATCCTTACAGTGCAAGTAAGTTATTTGGCTACTGAAGAATGTGAAAAAAAGCCTCACCAAAAGCCAATGTAAAGGAAATAGCTTCTTCCAACATACTGACTAAATAGTATGTGTTAGCTGAACGACTTAGACTTGTTATTCTGTACAACTTCCAGGTTTGACCTTGGAGTTACTTTAAGTATCTGCACAGTCGAAGTTGCTACCCAGCTCTTACTTTCATAACCCATGCCTAGTGACAGAAGTGACTGTAAAATAGAGGTAGTGTCTCTCCTCCCACCTAACCCAGCTTCTTTGAGTCTCAGCAAGTGCTTAAATGCCTCTTTTCCTTCCTAGTCAAAGGTGGGAGTTACAAAGAAAGATAAAATCTTGAGAGGATGGCTGTGGTGATGCTGCACTACACAGCAGGGCTGGAGGAATGGCAGACTCCTTGCGGGGCTCTGTCCCTGGAAATGTTCATGAGAAATTGCAGGGAGGAGAGGGAGAAAGGAAAGAAGGGAGGGAGGGAGTCCTGCTGTATCATGAGCATGTACAAGGGAGCCCTGTAATAAAGTCAGCTTCAGCACAGCAATGATATTGGCAACAATTTTTCGTGCACTAAGAAATTTAGCAAACTGTATTATGAAGCTCATTATTGCTAGATACAGTGCTGCAAATATGATAAATGGAAGGGTGGGTTATCTTTTTAGCTAAACTAGTATAAATCACTGAATAGAACAATACCACCAGTATCTGTGACACTCACAAACACTTGGTTAAGAATAGCTTTTTCTTTTCCTAGTGAAAAGAATATTTCTGAAAGAAAAAAGTTCTTCACCAAATAATAATATCGTCATAAAATTTTAATTATGTCAATGTATCATATGCTTTTAGTGGAAGAAGGATCAGGATTGCCTGTTTTGAATAATGTTTTATCTTGGTACTGGAGGCTTTAATAGGAAGATATTTGTATAAAAAGTTGATAATCCACTCCTGTGACATTGAAGTATAGGGTGATCACAGAATCACAGATTGATTGATGTTGGAAGGGACCTCTGGAGGTCATCTGGTCCAGCTACCCCTGCTCCTGTATCTATCTCTGTCTTGTACTGGGCAGCCCAGAACTGGACCCAGAACTCTAGATGTGGCCTCACCAGTGTTAAAGAGAGGGGAAGAACCACATCTCCCAACATGCTCACAATATTTTGTCTAATGTAGCCCAGGATATCATTAGCCCTCTGACACAAGTGCATGCTTCTGGCTCATGTTCAATTTGATGTCCACCAACTTGATGTCCTCTTCTTCGAAGCTGCTTGCCAGCTGTGTGTTCCCCAGTGCATATTGGTTGTTGTTCCTCTTCAGTTGCAGGACTCTGCACTTATTGTTGAACTACATAGGATCCTTGTCAGCCTGTTTCTTCAGCTTGCCAAGGTCCCTCTGAGTGGAAGTATGACACAAAAACATCTCAGCCTCTGCTCTCAATTTTGTGTAATTAGCATATTTGCTGAGCCTTCACTCTCTCCCTTCATCCAGATCAGTAATGAAGATGTCAAGCAGTCTTGGACCCAGTAAGACCTCTGAGGGAGACTGTGAGTTACTGGTCTCCAACTAGGCTTTGTGACACTGAGAATCACTCTCTGGGTGTGTCCACTCAGCCAGTTTTAATCTACTTTATAGACTGTTCATCAAAACCATAATTAATTCACTTCTCTGTGAGGATCTGTTGTCTGCTGTGAAGATCTCAAGGGAGACACTTTCTTAACTGACAGAAAGTATCCTCTTTATGTCTTGCTTCTAGTGCTTGCTTCCTACTCGGCTGCAAATATTCTGCTCATACAGTGATTGTAGGATCAGGAAGTTTAATTCAGGGATTAGTTCTTTAGATGAGGGCATTGTGCAGACACAGAGAAACACTACTCTACATGTTATACTGCAGCCATATTTTCATATTATTCTCCATAAAAATCTCTCAGTCTCATCATGTGGCTCTTCAAGCTAGGTATATGGCTGTGAACTTTATCTAACTCAAATTTCCACTGTTTGGACCCCAAAAGACCCATCTGAGAACATGTTCCTTACAAAGTGGGACAATCTGCTGAAGGTGATGCTGAAATTCTGCTATTTCAGATGGGCATTATTGAGGCTTGCAGTTACTGGCAGACCTCTTCAGGGCTGATGTACTGTGTCAGTCTATTCATGCCTGTTTGCATCAGCTGAAGACTCAGTCAGAACATTAATGTAAAAGTGGGAAGCCTTGCAGTACCACAGGATAAGATAATACTTTGCAAAAAGCAGATCTTTTCTACATTTGCTCCATAAACAAGACAGGGAGATTTGAGGTTGATGAATGAACTGATGTAAGAAAATGGGCTTTGTTTGATTTCACTGGAACAGCACTGGTGGAACTGAGGAAGTGAAGCATTCAGGGTTAGAAATGTTTGAGGAAGTGGCATAAATTATAGAGCACTCGAAACAATGGGAGATTATTTCAGAGAGAAAAAAGACTAACAAAGAGGTATACAGATTATTCAGAATATTTCTCTTGAAGACAGATCGTTTGCTTCTCTATCACATAAGGATGACTGGCTCTCATTTTACTTCAAACAGACTGGGCAGATCTGTTTATGATCCCATGAGTAGGCTTTCTCTTTTCACATCTTGCTCCATTTCTTCTGCAATAGACCTTTTTTTTCAAGTCTTATTCCCATATAGCTTTTGGGGATGCTACGCTCCAATCCAGTTGGGTATTTCCCTCTGGATAGCAGCTCTTTTACACAGCAAACTGACTTTTCTGGGTACCTCCTGTTTCTGTGAATAGCATCAGTATATGAGAATACAGGAAGATCTTTTTCCAAGCAAAGCAGAACTTACTTCACTCAAAAGGAGGGAGCAACAATGAGAATGGTCAAATTGCAAGAGGCCTCTAAGCCTCCTGAGCCTGGCATTCCCTGTATTCTTTTCTGTGAGCTGGTCTCAAACGTGTCATGGCAGAATCTTTTGGGAGTGAAGTTGCAGTTTCTTTGGCTTTCAGACAATCTCTGTGCTTGACAAAACTGACAGCTCTTTTGATATCTTTCTGCCTGGGCATTTATGCCCTGCCATAATGAACATAGCTTATTGGTTGAAGAGACACAGCTCTAGTAAAACAAAATCTGCTAAATTTACTGTCATGTGGAAGCAGCAACTCCCTATAATGGCCCATTGTCCCAGCTGTTTTTGAGATGCATAGCTGAAACTTTTCTTTCCCTGAAGCTTTTTCATTTTCCACTTTGCCAAACAATATTACTCAAGAAAAAGGACACCAACATTTAATCACAGTAATTTTTAAAATCTCAAGCCAGATTTTCAGCCACTGTCAATCAGGCAAGCTCTCTCAGATTCAAGGGAAAACTGCTAATTTAGACCAGCTGATCGTATAGTCTACATTCTTCAAAAACAAACAGAAAATAAACATTGGCAAAGCTTCTTAAAAGGACATGTAATATAGACACAGAGTCTATCACCTCCATAAACTTATACAACACAGCATGCATGATTTCCCATTCCCAGGCTCATTTCCTCGTCAACAGCACAAAATGGTAAAAGCAGGAAGCAAACAAACCTCTTCTTAAATTGATGGTATTTTAAAAAAATTACTACTATTGAAATAAATGTTTCATAAATACCTGGTTATACAATGGAACAGATCTCTTTCAGCATGAAGTTTTCAGGAAACAAAGCAAGAGAGAATTGAATTTACTGCATGGATGGGCCAGAAACTCTAGCTTGCACTAAAAAACAATTTTACTGTCATTAATTTTCTTTGACTGTGAGAGAGGAGCTCTTTCTACAACCGCTGCAGAGCCCCCAGCACACAGCCTATTTATGGGGGCTGAACACAGAGCCAAAATTTAACCTAAGCACAGTAAAAAAATAATGGATAATGTAAAAAAATACAGCTGTTTAACGCAATCTTACACAAACTATTAGGTACTTGCTTTTAAAGACATCTGGGTCTCATGTTGAGCCAGTTCTAGATGCTATTTTGCCTGGCCCCAAAAGTGTCCTGAGTCCTGTGGGAGTGCTCTGATTTTTTGTTTGCATGTGAATATTTATGGGGCCTGAACAAGGGCTTCTTTATATTAGTTGTGTGGATTTACTCTCTGCTATTATTAGGTGGAATACAGATTACATCCCAGGATTATACATGGCATTGCAAACCTGAACCTTTCATCATTAACACTGCTGCAGGAGCATTGAGGGGGCAAATTATACACACCTCTTCTTTTCGATTAATCAGGCCAAAAATCCAGTGATGCAAAGGTTCCAAGTGAATTTTAATGAAGCAGCATTTACTAAACAGATACTCAGATGTGTTTGTTGGGATATCACAACCTCTACATTTAGGGACAAAGTTTCTAAAAAGTCTGATTTCTGGACTATAGGGTTAGAAACTACAGATGAGGGCACAGTAACAGAATAAAACAACATGTAATGCACCTTTGGCAAAATCTGTCTCTTGTAGAAGGCACTAGATGTGATCAGAAGTATTCTAAAATCATAGGCATTATAGAATCATAGAATTGTTTTGATTGGAAAAGAATTTTAAGATCAACAGGTCCAAACATTAAACCAGCCCACTGACAAGTCCACTGCTGAAAAATGTCCCTAAATAACATATCTACATGGCTTTTAAATACCTCCATGTATGCAGGCTCCACCTCCTGGGCAACATGTTCCAGTGCCAGCAACCCTTTCTGTGCAGAATTTTTTCCTCATACCCAATCAAAATGTCCTCTGGCACAATTTGAGGCCATTTTCTCGTTTTTACAATTCATCCCCCAGGGAAAAAATATCTACAACAAATCATGAACAGAATTAAACTGCAGTAATGAAACTATCAATTATAATTATATTTTTCCTGTTAATTTCCATCAGTTGATCCTGATTGTACAATTTATAGTGTTAATAGCAAACCAGTATATGTATATCTATGAAGAAAATATTTAGGGGTGGTGAAATGGAGAGCAGATAGAAGAACAAGAGAAAAAAAATCTTTACACTGGCAATACTTTTTCTATATTTAATATGTGTGACCTTTGTTGAACTGTACATTATTGTGAACTGCTCACAAGCTGACCCTGATTTTCTGTAGATGTAATTGTTTCTCTCAAGAATTCTAATATTTTGTGAACACATTTTGGTCTCTCTGTTTTTATTTCAACAGTTCACTGTATCTTTACTCTGCAACTACCTTTCAAAGAGACACTGGAATAGTGAGGAGTGCTGAGTACTTCAGTACATACATGAAGAACCTTCAGAAAAAATTGACATGATGCTTGAGGTGAACTTTTATTTCTTAGTTACAGGGTTCAGGAAAATACATCAGGTCAGTGAGTCTCAGGCTAATATTTTCATCAAGAGTTATCTCACACTGTATTATAACACCTGGCATGGATGGCTTAGAAGAGAATTTCCCACCTCACTAAAAAAAGGTGTATGGGACAGTCAGTAGGCCAATGTCATAGAAGCCTTCTCAGCTGGGAATAGCATGTCTATGGTTATGCCATTCACTCCTAACATTGGGCAGAAATGATGGTACTAGGAAATATGAATGCTATGATCCAAAGATGAACAAAGGAGTTGACAGACCAAGAGGCAGATGCGCAAAAATTGAAATAAACCAGAAGAGTTTATGGTTCTCTATACTGCTGATCACTTCCAGGAGTCTCTCTATTGATTTCATTAAGCTAAAAGACTATCAGCCCTTTCCTGTGGCTCTCACAGTGTTTTCATGCAAAATTTTAACACAGGATATTGCTTTTGCCCAGGAGAGCTTGTGGCTGAGAACCTGCCTCCCCTCTCTCCTCTCCTTGGCTTTTTTTTTTTTTCCTAATTCTTTTCACTTTGTCAGAGAAATTCACGCAGCCTGATATCTGAAGTTGCTTAATACTTCTCTAAATAACACTTGATTTTCCATACCTGACTTCACAAATGCTGCTGATCCTTGGGAGTATATGAACAGACCATTTTCTAACCAATCATTACCTAGAACACCCTAACAATTGGCCTGACATTTATTTCTTTGAAATCAAACCATCTGACCACTGCAGAAAAAAAATTATATCGTTATCTGCTGAGGTGGTTTTCAAAGGTCAGTAATAACTTTGTGCACAGCCTACTGTATTTCATATAAGTGCTATTAACCATCCCATTTCAGAGTGACATGGGAAGGGACCCCTGGAGGCACTAGGGTCCACCCTTCCTGCTCAATCAGAGCCTCCTAGAGCCAATTCCCCAGGAGCATGTCCAGATGGCTTTTGAATATCTACAAGGATGGAGACTCCACAGCCTCCCTGGGCAACCTGTGCCAGTCATTTAATGCAAGTAAACTGTGGGAAACAATGTGCACAGGACACCACCACTTTCAAGAGGAAAATATATTGCAAAATATTCTGAGGTGCTGGTTGGTTTCCGATGAACCACCCCCAATTACAAGATTTTGCCTTTTATTCCTAACTGTACCAAAGTAGGCTGCACCAATCCAAGCATGCTATACAGCTGAAGTAAAGTGAACTAAGGTGAAAACAAGACTTTTAAATCTAAAGGCAAAGCAAAGATAACATTTACCCAATTCATTACTCAAGTTTGCTGCATCTGGCGTATGTCCAAAAACTTGACTAAAATATTTTTTATCTTGAAAAACAATCATTTATTTTTCATACTTTGCTGCTAACATAATTTCCTTTCCCTGCATTATCTAATATTTCATTTCTCGTTTCATTTCTTCTTCAAACTTTCCCAATGTTGCCCTAATGAGATGAAAGACCCTCTTTAATACAAAAAATATACATACCAGTTAACCCGCTGAACTTCTCTGATTCTACTGCTAGTAACCTATGCAGGAAAATTTCTCATGTTCCTTAGCTATGGCCTCCACACCCTTAAAAAAATGTAATTAAACTGATTTAGATTTCTTTTATAGTTTCTTTTGTTGTTTTGGTTTGGTTTTTTTGCTTGTTTTGTCTTGGTTTTCCCTGAGATGCTTTCTAGTGCATCCTTTTAAATAATTCCCAGGGTTCTTCCATCCAAAACTTAGTAAACTACAAAGTTTCAATTTCCTGAGAATTAATTTGCTGTTTCTGAAGTCTCTCAGTCATCAAATGAAACAGAATATATAGTCTTTTTCTCACTACCTTTCTCTTACTGGATTTGACAAGTTATTAAATGGTTAAATAGTTACCTTTTCAACAACTACTGAGAAGAAAAATAGAAATAAGTAGAAAAGAATGCAAAAATATCAGAAATATATCTCTTTTCATGGTTTTGTTTGTTTGTTTTTTGGTTTTCATTTGTTTGTTTGCTCTTTCATTTTGTTGTTTTTTTTTTTTTTTAACAAGGGGAACTTGAGGAAATGAATTAATTAACACTGTTTTAATGAAGGGATTGCAATGTTTTCAAAGAATGCACACAGTGGGTTTGAAATCTCCTCCAGCATGCTAGGAATTTAAAGCAGAAAGTCTTACTTTACATTTCATTGAATTTCTTGTTGCTGGATAAGAGAAAGCTTGTGACGAAATCTGCTATTTGTCCATATAATATTTCTATATATGAAATCTTTTAAAACAGCTGACTGGGCCAAAATTCAGTGAGAATCTGTAAGGTGGGTGTCACTTTAGGGCACATACTCTGGCTGGTTGTTGCTCTTTCTTGTATCCCATCCATTTTTGTGTTGCTATCACAGGCCTGTTATCAGCCAGACAAAAGAGTCTGAGTAAAGGAAGGGAGTTAATATTGTGTTTCTTCCTTCTATGACATTACCTGCTTCTAAAGCACGCCCTGGAAAGACACATAGGATTTATAGGAAACTTGAGCTTAGACTTTTAAGAGTGCCAAAAAAGACAGTGCAGTTGCAAACAGGCTGCTGGGTACAGTGCAGATGTAGCCAAGTGATGTATGTCAGGGTGTGACTGTAAAACACTTGGAGTTCTCATTTCATTTTGGTAGGCTGAGGCTTGCTGAACCAGAATAATTTATTATTTCAGATTGCAAGCTTATCTTGGTTATGCTGCTCCTATTCTTAAAAGCAATACTTGAGACTGGTAGTTTTCATTTGTTGATTCTTGCAAATTTTATCCTTTCATTTATGATATCTGCCTAAAAGTTTTGCATCCTGTAGTCATGCAAATTTGAAAAATGTAGAGTTAATTTAAGGAAAAAAAAAAAGTGACATTGCCCTTTTAGATATGTATAAAGAATAAAAATCTAACGTTAAAGATCAATCTGCCTGTTGGGGTCTAGTTTTTCTTCTTTTACACTGATGTATTTTGACAGTGTACTGATTTTTACAGGAATGAGAAAGGTAAATCAGTAGTAGTAGTGCACATTTTGATCAAAGGGGCAACCCACCAAAACTCACAATCTAGGACTGAAAAATAAAGTGGCCTTATAGAAAAAGAAATAGGTTTTGAGATTTTTAATAACTCCTAGGATTCTTTTCAAGAATCCCTTTCAATTTTTATCATTCTAGAGATATGTGAGTACCTCCAACATTTTCATGCAAGTATGTCCCCATAGGAAGTGTTTCCTTTTTATTTGGTAACAATAAGCAACCCAATTTAATTTGATTTCCTTTTTGGTCCAGTGAAAATAGAATCAAAGCTACAAGTCTTGTATACAAAGGCAGAATAGCTTTGCTAATATGAGAGGCAAAAGCAAATAAGTCCATTTGAATGTAAGCAAAATCATTTGCCAATACAGGAAGATACAATGTTAATAAAGTTTGAAGGGAAAAAAAAGTATGGCTGCCTCATGAGAGTAAAAATAGGGAGGATACATATAAAGACAGAAATATCATGACAATTAATTACTTGAATATAAAAATTTTAAGTAGTACACTGGGTTGTTCTTTAGGAGAACCAATGCAATGATCAGCTAGCTAAAGAAATTTTATTTTTAAAATCTCGCTGAGTTTTCTTCCAATTTAAAGCTTTTCTTCTTAGTAAAGTTACTCAAAAATTAATTTATCCTTTAAAACAAAATAAAACAAACCCTTATTGTCCTGATGAAACTTCCATTAAAGGAGCTATCAAATAACCATTGAGTAAATGGAAGACAAATTAGACACTTAACTAATAGTGTTGGTTTTTTTTTTCCCCTCTTTAGTACTTTATCTATTACATAGCCTATATAAATCTAAGTTGGAGAGTATCCATTAAGCAGGCATCCAGTTGTGTTCAGCTCTATTGCTCTGCACGTCCTAACAAGCCAGCTACTGAAAAAATCATTGAAATTCCTGTCAGATCCATAGCCCTCTACACACATAGGGCGGTACACTAAGCATTTAACATGATCTTCTGGAAAGAAGGGTCAATAATATTGTCACACACATTCATTTTGTTATAGTCAGGTTGGCTATTACCCATGAAACACATAATTAAGAACCATTTTTCATGAGTACATCTCCTTGCAGGCTAGCAAATAAGAAGGATGCCTACTGATTACTGCATTCAGTGCCTGTTTCAGAGAACTTTTAGAGACAAATGCCAAGCATGCAGTGATTGTCAGTATCACCTGTTTGTGATGCAAGGTTATTTAGAAGTCATAAACTGGTTTCTTATTTGATGGACAAGGTCTTTGAGAGTTAGTTAATATAACAGCAGGTTTTTTTCATTTAGTCCAAATATTTTTGAGTGATCCAGCATGCCCTTCATACAGTGATGTGAGGGTTTGGGGTGAGGGTAGGTCTGGGCACTTGATCCCCTGGGAGATTTTAGTGGTGATTTAGCACCAGTTGATGGAAACGCACCAGATAAGCAGATGATCCTTTCTTTTGATCAAGATACTGATACCAATTAAAAGTCTGAGGGAAAGATAAGGAATCTTGTAGTTTCTTAAGTAAAATTTCTAAAGTTTCTAAAGTAAAATTTTAAAATAAGATATTTGACTCCATACTTGTGTAACCAAGAGATTAACTCAACATTCATAGTGGTTTTTGGGTTTGTTTTTTTTTGTTTGTTTGTTTTTTGTTTTTTTTTTTTTTCATTTACTGTTATTTAACCCCAGTAGGCAGCTCAGCAACACTCAGCCACTTGCTCATTTTCCTCCTGTGAGACGGGGAGGAGAACTGGTAGGGCGAAAATGAGAAAACTTTTCTGTTGAGATGAAAATGATCCAATAAGTAAAGTAAAAGCTGTATGTGCAAAATAAGGAATTCACTCACTACTTCCCATTGGCAGGCTGACTTTCAGCCATCTTCAGGAAAGCGGGTCTCCATCAAGCATAATGGTTTTGTGAGAAGACAAATGCCAAGACTGAACACCATTCCTTCCTCCTTCTTCCCTCAGCTTTTTTTGCTGATGTATAATATCCCTTTGGTGAGTTGAGGTCAGCTGTCCCAGCTGTGTCCCCTCACGGCCTCACAGACTTTTGTGCACCCCCAGCCTTCACATGGAGGGGGAGTCTGAGAAGCAGAGTAATCCTTGATGCAAGCACTGTTTGGCTTAAACATCCCTGTGTTATCAACAGTTTTTTTATCACTGAAAACCGAAGAAAATAAACTTCTTGTCTGGTAAAAGTGTGATGTAGGCATTTGGTTCTGAAGCCATAACAGATTACAGGAAATGAAACTTGCTGTTGTGTACCATTTACAAAGGTAGCCATATCCAAAGAGTACCAATGGGGAATTTCTCTTCTGTCATTCTTCACTTCATTTGTTCATCCATAGCCTTCTTTGAAGACTTTTCAATAAAAGTCTTATATGTCCACTGTGCAAGTGATCATGTTCTACTGGTAAAAAATTGATTGCTGTACTATAACCAAACAACCATTTGCAAAGTCAATTTCTGCATAAAAGTAATGATTAACACTGAATTCCAAGCAATACATATGTAAATCTCAAGATCAAAGAAAGTACTTTAGTATTTTTTTTTTAATTTATTTTTATTTTTATTTAAGTGGTTAATTCTCTCTAACCTGTTAAAAGAGGATGAACCTCAGTTTTCCTTTTTCTCTTTTACTTCATCTTTGCAAAGAATTACCGAAATCCAGGAAAATCACTCTGGGGATAGTTAAAAAACAAATGAAGAAAACATGTTAATCATAGCAGATGCTGATTGTATCACTTAACACACAACTGGAAGATATTCATATACGTGGGCAGGGCATTGTTACAGAACCTATTTGAAGCAGAACATAATAAAAGAATTAATCAATATAATTCACATTTCATAGATGTGCAGAGATGTCTAAGGAGAATTGTTTATTTTATGGGTTTTATGCAATTTTGTTCAGAAACCACCCTTGAACAGTAACCATCATTGTTTATGACTTACACTTTGCCATGTAATTTTTAATAGCCTCTGCTCTTCTTTTGTCAACAGCTTCATTTAGTAGCTGCCTCATTACTTTCAAAATTACAGGAGAAAGTAATTCAATTTAATGAAAGCTACTAGCACTTTGAAGTCAATATTGATGGAAAGCTGCAGGGAAAAAGTAGTTAAATTTAATAAAAGTAGGGGTTTCTAAATTAAGCTCTGTGGCATCTATGCTTTTAAATTTTGTTATGCTTATTGTAGATGTCAAATCAAAGATGTTTTTCAAGTACACACCTGGATGCCAGCTCTGCAATAGAAATTGCTGAACAAGGCACAGCAGTGCTGGTTTTTTTCTAGGTGAAGATTCTAGATGGGATTTAGTTAATCTGTAAAACTCATATATTATAATAATATAATTGGTAGCACAGAAGGCCAAAGCTGCCTCCAGGTGAAACTCATCACTGTTTAGCCACCAAGTGTTAAGACTGTATTGCTTGCAGTACCAGGTTTAATAAGCAATACAATCATCTGTAGTCCTTTATTGCCCTTTGAGCAAAGGTGAGCAGCATTAGCTGAGTCCATTTCATTGCAGATATTGAATATTTTGATTGGAGAGGACAATCTAACCATAAAATTTTGCCTTTGCCTCTTGCCCTTTTTATAATAATGAGATATATACTAAAGCATCAATGAAATTTTATTCATTCCATAAGGGAAATGAAAAGAGAGTCATACAAAACTCCCTTCATGAATCTATTTTGCCACTTCCCCTGCTGTGGCTAAGGTCAAAAGAAATAAGAAATGTTATGATGCTATGCCCAACACTGACAATTTTACAAAAGCAATCTTCCCAATATTTTATGTATTTCTTTGACTGTGAGCAATTGGATTCTAGGGTAGGAAAGAAAAGTTAGAAGAAATATATTTTTAAAAATCTATTTATTTAAGTATCATCTGTGAGACCCTTATTGCTCCGCATATGTCTCAGCATAAATCCTTACCAAGAGATTTCTTTTTATATATTTTTAGATAGACAAATAAAAAACTCTAACCCAGGTTTTTATTTCCAAATGTTTTTTTCTTATTTCACTATGGAAGTCAGTAGAAGGAAACCTTTGGCTTCTGGCATTATTTCACCTGCCTGTTTCTGACATTTTTACACCATCTTTTTCTTGGGAGAATGCCTTTGCCTCTTATTTTTTACTGCTCATAAGGGCTGATAAGTTCCATTCTTAAACCACAGCAGCTGTGTTCTGTATTCTCCTAGGAAGATTTATTGTTCCAAAATCAATTTATCTTTAGATATGTGCATGAAATTCATCCTCATCTACAAGAGTGTGAGAGTCCAAAGCCACTTCCATTATCAGTTCTTAGGTGAGTCTTAACTATTTCTTTAGCCTTAGACTAATTTAACACAGAGATGAACACTGACATCATTCTAAGCAACCAATACTTTTTGTATATTTACACCCTTATATTAATTCCCTACACAAATGAATAATACCATAATTAATCCTTACCTGTTGTTATGTGAGGAATATTTATATTACAAAGTATTCACAGTCGACCATAAAATGTAACGCAATTAAATAGAATGCATTAAAAAGCTGGTGTATGATGTGGATGTTGTTACTGTCCTTTTTGAACTCTCTACACATACACATAATGGAGAAATAATTGAAAGAAATGTGATTTATTCTGAATCTTTTTTACAAGTTCTGGTTTCTTTTTTGATTTTCTAAAAAAAAAAAAACTTGTTTATTTTGCATATAAAATAATTTAAAATACCCAGCTCTTACCTCAAGCTATAGATTTCATACTGTGTTTAAAAACATGATCAGTAACCCCAGTGAAATAAATGCTTGTTTATGTTTGTTAACACACAGTGTGTCTGTTAATACAAATTTAATTTTAAAGAAGATGCACAGAAACCTACTAGCTTCTCCTGGATGCCAGTCTCCCCACTTGCTATCACCTGGAGATCCAAGTCCCCCAGCTGCAAGTTGCCACTCCAGTTGTCCCCCCGGTTTCCAGTACTCAGACATATACACACATATACACATGCACACTGCCAATCCCTCCAGTAAGTGTCCTTAGACACCCAGTCTACCCAGTAACCAGCCTTGGGTTCCCTGGTCTTGGTCTTTAGTTGCACAAACACACACTAACACACACGGTTATTTCAGTCAAACCCCAGACCTGCAGTCTCCCAGCATCTCCTTTGAACCTCCTCAGTCCCTCCTAATCCTTTTAGTAGTGTTTCATCCTGGCTTCCAAGCCTCCTTTCCTACTTGCCTCTTGGTTGAGTGTATCTTTGTACTGATCACACACTGACATATGTACCCACACTACTTTTTCTGACTACTGACACCCCTGACATGTGGGCCCAATCACCTCTCTCCCTTTCCTCACTTTTTTTCCTCCACAAACCAACCCCAGAACATCCCTGAGGGCTGTGGTCAAGGGCTTGCATCTCTGACACCCTTAATGGATTTCCTCCACCAGCCCCAGTGCCTCTGGGGTCCTCTGTGTATGCAGAGGTAGGACTTGATCACAGAACCTGACACTAATTATTTTTAAATACCTTGTATAAATGAAAATAAATTTATTTAACAGTTAATAGCTACAGAATGTCGTCTGTTGTCTAAACCAGCTTTGGACACAGTTCAATTGACAGACAGCTGAGAATAAAGCAGAGATCAATCTCAGCCACTTACCTGTACACATTTTCTGGCATACTTAGCTCATACCTTTAACATCCTTCCTTAGAAGAAATGTTTGACTATTTTTCTTCTTCTTTTTTCTCTTCTTTTATTCAACTGGCAGAACACAATATCCATGCTAATTATATACTTATGAAATATACGATGTAGAATCAATAACTTCATAAACATAAATCCCCAAATATTTTCCTTTTATTACTATTATTAAACAGAACTTAGCTTTAAAAGTTGATTCAAAGCACAAAGCATGTTTGTGCTTTAGGGCGGAAAGCAAAGAGAAGGATCTGATCTGTGACTTCACATATGACAAATTGCTTGGTGTTCCTTGATCTGAATTTCTTCATAATGTGCCACATATTATGTTGTGTGTAATACTTTAAAAATATTTAGCAATTATACTTCATTAAACTGTTTTAATAATCATACCTGAGAATATCAGTAGTGAATATAGAATATATAGTGAATATAGAATATAGTGATAACTATCAGTAATTCTATTAATGCCAATCTTTTTGTGTGACAGCCTTGAGATTAAGAGACCTTAAAATGTTCTGTGAATTAGATTATTAGAAAAGTGTCCATATTACAGTGCAACATAGGAGGAAAGCAGTGCAATTAGAACCAGAACCATCTTTCCTGAGGTCCACTCTATTATACTGTTCTAAAAGCACAGCCAGTTTTACATGCTAGTATAAGGCTTGATATCTCTTGCTAGGGTGTTGTATTGCCCACCTTCAAGGACCAGAAGAGTGGTATGGTAGTGAAAGATTTTCTTTCAGCACATCTTTTTTTTATATTTAATCTACCTGAAATTCTTTTGAATTATTTATTTTTAGCTTATAATGCTGGAGCATTTTGTTAATTTTTAAAAAAGATTTTTAAAAATCATTTATGTTTTCAAGCAGAAATTACTTCTTTCATTTTTTAACATCTTAGATGCCATTGCTACTTTAGAGTTAAAGCAATATACCTGATTATTTTCATATTAATTTGTTTTTTAATCTCCCCATGGAGGATGTTGCTAAAGTATATGATTGAGGGAGATAAAAATTCCTCCAATTTTCTTGTTTGATCCAGCAACACTGGATCACTCAGATGGGTGATCTGCCAAATGTTTCCCCTCTTCAGAAGAATGCGTTGGCAAATCTTGGCTTACTCTGTACAAATACATTACTGCTTGTTTTACTTCGTGGAAATATCTCTCATTTTTCATAAAAAGGGATTTAACATGTCCTCAAAGACAGTTCTCTACTCTTTACCCAATATGTAACTTATAAAATTTCTCTCTGGATTTCACATGTAAACATAGTGTTTGGAGGTTGTCCTCCACTAAGCTTTCAGAGAATATTTACGTACTACATTATCCTCATCCTGCCTTCCATCTTCCTTCAACCAGAACACCATTTTATGAATGTACCTCATGAGAGAGATTCCATTTCTGTCCTAGTCTCACAAGCAGGCTTTTCTGGCTGTAAAGGGAACTTGCGTTTACTTCTGGTGGAAGGAAATGGAATACAACAGATAAGAGGTGATGGGGCAGGGACAAAGATATCCCAAAGCTGGCATGTCACTGTCAAAGACTTCTCATCTAATTCCACTCAGAATTTTTCAGGAATGTTAAGGTATAAACCTTGCCATCATGCATTTATTCTCACACTGACAGAGGTATCAGTTACTAGGCCACACTAGGAGGCACCTTGAATAAGAATTCAGCACATTCCAGGATGGGAATGCTCAGTATTATTTCCTGAATTTCAAAACCAGTGCAGGACTCTTTGTTATTTATTTTTCAATATCCCAATGGAAGCCTTATCATAAGCAACAGAAGAATTCAAAAGCCAGTAAAGCAGAGAAGGACTTCATCTGTGAATCAAGTATAGTCATACAATGGAGCATTTTTTTAAGCTGTCCTTTGACTTTTCTATCCAATAAGGTCTTCACTCATTCCTTCTGTGGAATCAGGCTAAGTTAGTCTGATTGATTTTTAAAATAATTAGAGCTTTTACTAATTTGGAAGGACTTTACTCTCACCTAAGGTTTAGGGATTAGCCAGTTTAAAGCAACTGCAAACTATCTCTGCTTTTCTCAGCTTTTTTCTGAAGCTGTTGTTTTTCTTCTTCAGTCATCTGGTAAATCCCATTCTAAACTGGGCTGATACAGTGCTTCAGTCTGTCACACCATCTGTGCTTTTTCATTCAGGTTCTCCACTAATTTATGACATTATTTAATAATCAGTCATTATTATGAATAATAATCTTATTGTGTGCTCTCAAGTTTATACACGGTCCTACACAAACTGTGTGATGTTATCTCTATACAACTAGATATCTTCCATTAGTAATTCTATTCCCATTCAGGGAATAATCATCAAGAGTAAAATCTTGCATATTTATACCTGAAGACTACCAAAGGCTCTAACTGTTTAATGTCTTGGTAACTTTATCCATATCCAATTTGAAAGCCTTTAACAGCACACAAAGCCACTGGATTAAAACACTGTACTCCATCAGGCTTACAGTACTTTGTCATGCTGCATCATGCATGATGTATAATTGAGACCCTACTTTTACCAGCCTAGGATAAAAATCTCATTAAAATTCTTGACTCAGTTTCTAAATTATTTTAAAGTCAATTTTTTTAAAAAGTAAATAAAAAAAAACCCCAAAGTTAGAATCTAACTAAGACAAAGTCAGGTAGTGAATGATAAAATTTTTGTTGCATTTGGTGACTGCAGATTATTTTCATACCCAGATCTTTCCAGATGGATTTGAAGAGCTGGAAAAATCAGAACATTCACTCTTTGCATTAGAAAAGCCATGAAACAGCAATTGGAATCTCTTGTCATTCTGTTATCTTTATATCCTGAAGGACTACCTCATGTCTGATGTCTTAGAGACAAGCCAGATAATGCTTAAAATAATTATGTATTGGATAAAATTTGACCAACCCAAGCTCTACCCATGTGGACTTCCCCATGCAAGCGTTGTACCACTTCAGTAAATACAGAAGTCATCAATAACAGAGGCACAAAAACAATTTAATTCACCCCAAGTGTACATCTATTGGCCTGTTCCCAAGTAGTCTAATCATTCACTTTTTCTGACATTTATGATACCCGGGGCTTCCTGGGCATCCTACTGTAGAGGTAGATGATATCTCACATCTCCTGTGTCTAATCTACCAGTAAGGCCACTATTATATTGTTACATAATATGTAAAGTATTATAAGTAATTGCAAACCAAATGGTATATGCTACTAAAAGTTTATACTATTTTTACTAGTGTAGCTACTGTGGAGCCAGAGCTCTAGCACTGCTGATCCTAAAGGCAGGTCTTTTCTAGATACTGCCTTGGCAAAATTTTGGGAGTAGCATTGTCTAGCAGCTATTCCCAATGAGCAGTGAGAATAAGTCTGCTCTATCTTTTGAGAGAAAAGACATAGATTTAGAAAACCTAAGAAACTCTATGTACTCATGCTGCATTGTGTAACATGTGCTAGAGATTTCATCCTGGGTCCCTGTTTCGTTTACTAATAAAAATGTTTCATCTGTGTCTTGTCTCTCTGAAGTCAGATTTTGATGTCCATTGGGGATGATTTAATCTTATCATGCCATCTCCTTTTCCAGCTGTTTCATGTTATTAAATGAAAAGTATTGAATTGACACAGAAGAAAAATATGTTTGTAAGGGCAGGATCCTTGTAATGTCTTAGCATATCTATATTGCTGTCCAGAGGAAGGACTAGTCACATACTAGAGGACTTTGGAATAAAAATTTAACCTTGTGTAATGAAAAACATAAATGCCCTTAAAGATAATTCTGTGCTATAATGTACTATTGACAGCTTCCATAGGAGAACCCACTTGGAGATTTTAGGTGCTTTAGGCTTTCTGAACTGGCCTAAACAAAGGCCAGTTTCTAGTTTCTGCACCTAAATTTTTTTTTTAAACATTAGAAGAATATAATGTTGATAACATAGTTTGGTGTCTTCTAATTTTGAAAATCTGAATGTCAGCAGATTTGATCTAAACCTTTTTTAATACTTTCTTTCACTGACCGAGTCATTCCTATATAGAACACAAAGATTTCCCCAGAACTTTTACTGAGATATCATTCTACACCGTTCCTGTTGAATTTGCATTTAACAAATCATCCTGACACCAGCCTAGGTGAGACATGATGCAATGACATTCACTGTATTTCAGATATTCTGCCACTTAGTAATTTCTCTGAAGGTTGCACCTATTCTTAATTGATCCAGTGCCCTCTTAAGGCAGTCTAAGATTAATATCAAAAAAAAAAAAAAACAAAACCCAAACAATTCACCTCACTAGATTATAATTTTTCTAAACAAGAAATCTGTCTAGAAACACTAGCATGCTTCATTGAAATCACTTTAGTCCTACTATTTGAAAAAATTTAAGACATTAAATAATTTTTACCATGGACTTCTATCAATCTTTGTGCCATCCTTCAGACACTCCTCACAAGTTTTCATCCAATCAAAATTTCACATAAAAAAATATAAACATAACATGGATGGGTTATCAGTCATTTGATAGTCAACTTGTTCCATATTGCCTTGGATTAATCTTAACAGTCTTCATAGATTTACAATATAGATTAATGTAGCGGGAGGAGCCATTCTTGCTCCTGAAGCTCGACGAGCTGCTGGTCTCTTCCAGGACTCCAGCCACCACACAGCGCTTCCAGGGTAGAAGTGTAGCGGGAAGAGCCTTTCTTGCTCCAGAGGCTCAACGAGCCGCTAGCCTCTCCATGCCTTGCACCAGAGTGAGCTAAGCTCTCCTCTGTGGGTGTGTCCCACCTTTATTGGCCCCCTGGTCTTGCTCATGCCCAATAGGGGCCTGTCCTAATCAGGCACAGGTGGACTCACACCCACTCACTGGCAATTCGAGGCACCTGGTTCGTCTTGTCTCTACAGATTAACCTTACAAAACAGCTTGTGCACCATTTTATAGTCATAGCAATCAAGGTGTTGTGCTGTATTTCCACTAGAAAATGCAGTTGGCACTTGGACATGGTTTTTTTTTGTTGTTGTTTGTTTGTTTGTTTGTTTGTTTTGTTTTGTTTTGTTTTTTTCCTGAGAATCTGACTTTCAGCAAAACGACAATAATTTCTTTCAGGGATTATTATCCCTCTCCCAACAAACTGAATGGGATATTTGCCAATTGGGTTTAGGTAGCTATAATGAAATGCTACAGTTCTTAGTAATTAATTGAAATGAGTTGTAGGCATAGGTAATTTTGCAAGATAATAGGCATTCAGCTACAACAGATACAGTTGTCAGTTCCTCTGAAATCTCAAAAAAAACCCAAAAAACCCGTCCTAAATGAAATTCCAGTGTCACAAGAAGATCACATCTAGTAATTAATTAGATGTATTACCATCTAGAGCTGACCTGCAAAAAAGTTTATGTTTTCTGGAAGCTTTGTTTTTTACTACTGTGATGTAGTGCCAGGCCTTGGCACTCAAATGCAACCCTGATGCAGGCTTGCTGATATGTTTATGTACCTATGAGAGCAGGTAGTCTCAGACAGAGACAGCTCTAACTCTTTTGAACACATTTTAATAAGGGTTTATTTCATATTAAATCTGGTCAGTGACTTCGGCAATGAGAAATATGTGTGTAATTCAGTGTTCATTCTTGATTGTTTTGTTTTTATTTAAATGAAAATAATAAACTAAAAGCTTGCTGAAGTTCATAAATCTACTTAAAGCAGGCAGGTATAAGTATGCTTGGCTGCAATTTGTAAATAAAAAGGTAAATAAAAATGATTCTGTACAGCACATTTTGTTTTACATCACTTCAGAGAATAATCATGGTCTTTGGAAGGATGGATTCTCTTAATATGCATTACGTATTCTATTTTATAGCTTCATAGAGTGGTTTGGATTGGAAGAGACCTTAAAGATCATCTAGTTCCAACACTGCACCCCTGCAACCAGATCAGCTTTCTCAAAGCCTCATCCAGCCTGTCCTTGAACACTTCCAGGGATGGGGCATCCCCAGCTTCTCTGGGCAATCTGTCAGTGTCTCACCACTCCCATAGTGAAGAATTTCTTCCTAATGTCCTGTCTAAACCTAGCCTCATTCATTTTAAATGTATTCCTCCTCATTCTATCACTACATGCTCTTGTAAAAAGTCCCTCTCCAGCTTTCTTATAGGTCTTTAGGTACTGGAAGGTTCTTTAAGGTTTCTCTGAAGCCTTCTCCCCCCCAGGCTGAACAACCCCAACTATCTCAGCCTGTCTTCATAGGAGAGGTGTTCCAGCCTTCTGATCATCTTCATGGTCCTCCTCTGGATGGCCAATTCCTTTCTTCTAAATACTAATTGATATTCATTACATACAAGGAAAGTATGTTCTTCAGTAAGAAATTAAGTGTTATTACTGAAAGGAGCTGCTAAAGACTAGTTTCTTGAATTTTATTACTGGTTCTTACATAAGTGTTTAACTTCTCTTGCTTCCTTTGGAAATAGGCGAATAGTTATAAATTATGCATAGTTATTAAACCTCCAAACATCATTCAGGCTGAAGTTGTATGTTTTGTTTTGTTTTGTTTCACCTAGAAAACTCATTACAGACTCTGCACGTGCATTTTATTCCTAGCATATGAGTTAAACACCAAATGCTGAAAAACAGCTGCATGTAAAAAAAAAAAAAAATCACATGCATCACATTCCTAGAGCATAAGTTGTGTACATGATGCTTCCTCATGGTTATTTTTAGAGAATCATTCTCAAATAGCTTTTCCATTTCATTTTTAAATTATTCTTACAGTCCAGGTCCTGTCTCAGAAAAGAACTGCCAGAATGATTTTCTGGTGTCAGTAAATTAATAATAATTTTCCAGGACACACAAGAAATCTAATTTTGCTACAATCATTGAGTGACAGTGTTTTCAATGTGCTGTGTTATGCAGCACTTAAGAGCCCTGCAGCAACTGAAGGGAAAAAAACAAAAACCAAAAAAACAAAACAGCTCTGACAAGGAAAAAAATCTTGCTTTGAGAGGACAATGTGCACACAGTAAGAACAGAGGGAACTGAAGCAGAAACTTTCCCTGAATTACAGAGACCAACTCGGAGTAGCTTGACACCCAACCAAAGCTCTTTTAGCATGTTATTAATTAGCAACTCACTTAAGTAACAATGTACATGCTAGAAGCATTACATCATCCCAACTTGTCAGTGGCTGTTGAGCAAATAACTGTGAGGACTGGATACTTTTGCAGTATAGTTTCTTGAGCCCTTTAATAAAATCCCAGGCATGGATTTAACAGGGAAGCTAATGGGCTTGGCCCCTTCTCCCCCTCCATCCTACCTCCTCTCATCACTGAGAACACTGTTCCAGCATACATGGACTGTCAGGTGATGAGGGAAGTGGCAGCATCTAACTCTGCATACAAATTCAAAATTCTTTCCCATTTTCCCTGAAGCTAATAAAGAATTCCCATTGGAGTAAATGGGAGCTTCATAAGAATCTTACACTCTGAAAAAGCAATTATTCAAGACAATGAGCAATCACAAAATTATCAGTTCCTCAATGTTTATGCACATACTTGCCTTTAAGCAAGAGCATAAATAAATTTATTTTTGTAATCCTTTTAAGCATGTGCTTTACTTCAAAGACACCAGCCTTCAACATAACCCTTAGGCTTAAAGGTACTTTGCTGACTTGGTGCCACAAAGAATATTAATAAGCTTGTCTACTGAAGATTTCCTGTAGTGTAACAAGGCAACCAGGTGCCACTAATTGCCAGGGAGTGGCATGAGCTTGTGTCAAGCCCACCTGTGGCTAATTAGGGCAGGCCCCCACTGCGCATGAGCAGGACCAGGGGGCCAATAAAAGGTGAGGCCTGAGTCACAGGCTCAGCTCAGTCCTGAGCATGCCTGCAGAGAGATCAGTTGCTTCTTTCAGCACTGCACTACCTTCATTGCACCACTAGCGCTCATCACCCTTAGGGTGAGGCTCTGAGAAGTCTCAAACCCGCAACTCAGCATTGCGGTACTGTTTGCTAGGCGGCTGTGCCACTCACACCTCATCCTAAGGGTAATGAGCGCTAGTGAAATGAGAAGGAAATTGAAAAATGTTTTAAGATTCTAATGCGTTTCAGACTCTATATGTTACTCAAATGATCCTGTGATTAGCTTTCATGTGGGTGGAGTGGTGTTGATGTAGGAACTATCTTTCCCTAATTCTGTTGCCAGCTTAATAAGATTAATTCCAATGATGATGTCAGGAACGAAGTATGAAATAAATTTTAGGCAATACGGGTAAAAATTTCAGATCCTCCAAATATATCCTCATTAAAACAACCAAAAAAGCCTTAAAAGAGAGTCAGATGTTTTTATTTTGCTTTTTTATCTACTATCTTGCCTTTGAAATGTTCTTGACTAAATTATTTTTTTCATAACCTTAGTGTCTTAATTCTTTATTTCTTGTGTAAGCAATTAATAATCAAAGAAATGAAAAGCAATAAGACCCCTAATGTAGAGAATAGTTTGTGCCCAAAAATTACCAGTATTTTTTTTGTTTTAAAAAGGTCTATAAATGCATTTATTTGGGGGTGGGAATAATAGGGAAGTTCTATTTATTCACAAGATACTTACTTGCTTGGGACAATGTAGTAATAACTTGTAAAAGACTATCAATCTTATTATTTCTTCCTTAGGGGAATAATTTGAATGGCACTGAATAGGATTCTTGTCTGTTGTAATTGCTGTTTTTTATGTTCATCTTCCAGTTTAGCAATAAAAAGATGCCTCAAGGAAAAATTGTTTAACCCATCCAGTTGCTGTGGCTTAAATATTTACCCAACCAACAGTTCTTGGCTTGCTCCAATAGCACGGGTTATCCCCTGGAGCTTTTGATTCGTTTATCTAAAACTGAGTTTGACTGCTTAGTCGACATGGTTGTATAAAGCATTATAATCCTGTGACCATAGACTATTTGTAACTTCCATATAAAAAGTAAGTGGGATTCTGTTGTGAAAGCTTTAAAATGTCAAATTGTAATAGAACAAAATACTTAAAGATAGAAATTTTAATGGCAATTTAATTAAAGACTGGTAAAGTTTAGCACAAATCAGATCTATAGCAATTAAGAACAGGACACTTTCAGTGGATATTTCTCTTCACGGTTTTCTCATCCACTATGTCCACTAAGAAGATATTTCTAATTTATAGATGGGAATAAAATATGTCAGATATAGATTCATAATTTGGTGAGACAAAATTTAGAAAAGGAAGAGAAAACCAGTTCACAGCTAGTTTGAGACTTAGTGAAGAAAAATGAAAAAGACAATGTTATTAAAAGAAAGCAGTATCAACTCTGAAATCATGAAAATACAGACATATTGATAAAAATATTAATGTATCTCTATCTATGATGTATCCATTCATTCTGGTTTAGAGTATGCTTTTTTAGTTTATAGTTTGACTTTTTTCCAGTTTTGATCTCTATTATTCTGTTTCATTATATAGAAGAGTTGGAAGGGACCTTTAGTAGTTATTTAATCCAATATCCCTGCAGTGAGCAAGGACATCTTCAACTAGATCAGGTTGCTTAGAGTCCCATCCAACTTGACCTTGAATATTTCTAGGAATGGGGCATCTGCCACCTCTCTGAGCAACCTGCTCCAGCGTTTCACTTCACTGTAAAAGTTTTTCATTATAGCTACTGTGAACCTACCCTAATTTAGTTTAAAACCATTACCCTTTGTCCTTTCACAATAAGGACAAAGACTTTTGTTACTAAAAAGTCTGTCCACATCTTTCTCAGAGGCCTCCTTTAAGTATTGAAAGACCACAATAAAGTCTCCCTGTAACCGTCTTCAGGCTGATCAACCCCAGCTCCGTCAGACTTTCTTCATAGGCTGAGTTCTATGCCTCTGCTCAT
This sequence comes from Calypte anna, assembly GCF_003957555.1. Lineage (NCBI taxonomy): Eukaryota > Metazoa > Chordata > Aves > Apodiformes > Trochilidae > Calypte > Calypte anna. The sequence goes on from NC_044245.1 coordinate 120,268,817, forward strand.
TTTTGTGCTCTCCTCTGGATCTAGTCCAATAGAGAGTTATTATTTGAGTTAGACCTTGCCAGACCATTGAAGAATTGCAATGTAACTCCTTTCTGTTTTAAACAGAGACAACCTAGGCAGAAGAGAGAACTGAAATGCTGCCTGCTGCTCTTGTTTAGTCTAAAATCTAAGATTCTGGGTGGTTTTTTTTTTACTTGAAAAAACCTTGAAGGATATTTTTGTTACATTTTGGTCCATAGGAGGCAGTTGTTGTAAGAATGCTTGTGGTATCTTATTTAGTGTATTTTGAATATGATATTTTCAATACATTATTCACAAGATTTCAGCAATTCTTGGGCAAGTGTTTTGGAAATGGGCACAAAATCCTAACCATAGCATGTGTTCATGTCCAGTCCATATTTCCTCCCTAAGACAGCTGATGGAGTTACTGCAAGACTTCTGATCTGTCTTTTTCTGTGCTCAGATTTCCCATTTCTTTGAGAGGCTGTTTTGGGTGTTGTCCAATATCCCCAGTTAGTTTAAAGTTATTACCTTTTCTTTTCAATGAACACAGAAAACAAGTAGTTTCTTTCCTTTCTGGGCTGACCACATTTTTATATGAAGATATTTCTCATCTCTCCCTTAGGTCTGTTGCCCTTTAGCCACATCTTTGCTGACTTATATTTTCTAGGCAACGGATCGTTCTTTTAAAGCTTTTCTGCTAGTGCTCCAGAAAGGATTCCGCATTGAAGCTCTTAGCTCTGGTAGCTACTTCTTAAATTTAGTGATATAGGTTGAACGCCTAGAATATATTATTCTTTATAGAATTTAGTTTTGTGGGTTTATTTGTTGTTATGGTTTTTTTATGTTTTTTGTTGTTAAGTTTTTTGTTGGCTTTTTTTTCACAATGGTGAAAAATACTATATTTTACTATATAGTACTGAGGTCTCACTTTCAGTGTGTCAGCTGCTAGAACCCCTCCCAGTCACTGTCTACCTACTTGTTTCTTATTGTATGTTTATTAAGTTGCTTATTCCAACATAGCATTTGGTTCTCTCACTGAACCAAATCCTGATTTTTTTTTCCAGTTAGTTCTGTTGAGACAGTTTGAATTCTAATCCTGCCTTGCCAAGCATTTGTGGCTTGTCCCTGCATGGCATTTTTTGTAAATTGAACAAATGTGTTCTCAATTTCATCATCTATGTTGCTAATGAAAAATAGACCGCACCCAAGTCAGGCATCAGTGCAGTGATCAATGTATCCCTCTAATCTGATAGTAAACTACCAATAACCTCTGAATGAGTTGTTTACTTTCATGTTTGTGTTTTACTCATGTAATACTCATCCTCATCCTTTTCATTTTGTAGGACTTCTGTTAAGTTTCAGTTCCCAGAATAATGCTTCTTTCACTGCTTTATTTATTTGCTATTTTAGATATTGTTCAGAATGTCCCCAGACAGGACATCCTCTGTGCTGTAAATGTGATGTTGCTCCATTCCTTGTTGGCATAAAGGCCTGTGCTTTGGGTGATGCTGCTACATAAATGGGTCTTTCTTATTTTATTTTCTTGATTTGATGAATGTGCCTTTGATCTTTTCTCCATGTGGGTGTTTCAGTCAAGGAAATAATTCTGATCTACCTTTCGAATATGTGTGGGAAATTTTGGTAGAGGTTGGTGTTCTCTTTAGATTTTTCAGTTTGTTGAACATATATACAGACAGGCCATTGAGAACTCAGCTGGTTTCGTTTAACATAGCTGGTGAAGGAAAGAAGCAATTGCTAAAGAATATTTAAACATAGCCTGAGGATTATTTGGGAAATGCAGAAATAACTGGATTCCAGTTGTGGAATAGATGCCAAGTCTTAAAATTCTGAAGTGAAATATTTAACTTTCAAGCTTTTGTGGTATACGACAGATCTTTATGATTATGGCTGAAAGTGAATCCTTTCTTGCTAAGTGCTTAATCAAAGAGACCAGTTCTACACCTGTTTAAAATTTTGTATTCAAAAGGCAACATGAGAAGGTGCAAAATGAGAGAGGAGAAGATGTGTCTTTTGAGATCTGCCAAACTGTCGAAATTGAGAAGCTCCAGCTATAGCACTGCTTGCTGACCTGGAGATAAGTTGTAAAATAAAAGGTTTAGTTAAGTTGGAATTTGAACTTAACTGGTACCTCTCAAGAAAGTGTTATGGTATTTTACTTTAACAAATTGATTTGAACTTTAAGAAGAAAAAGTTAAAATATTCTTAAACTAGAAAACTTGTATCTGTTTTGCACGAAGTACATGTATACTAATATCAGAAAATTGTCAGTTTATAGTTATTTTGCAGTGAAGTAAATGAGTGTCAAAAGGCACTATGCTGCAGGGAGTGAACTTTATGGAAAAGGAGAGAGAGAATTTGCTAAGGTTAGCTAACTTTATATATTTTGGCAAGCTTGCATATAAACTATAAATATTTTTGTTTATTTTTAGGGTCTTATAAAGGGCAAATTTTATGATCTTAAATTACCTTATGAATATTTGCAAAATTTGCTCATGAACTCTGCAAAGCCTAAGTGTGTTTGCAGTAAGGTTATTTTATAGGTAAATATACAAAAAAATAGCAAGTAGAATAGTATGCCTTGGTATTACTCTCCAGTCTTCCAAAAATTTATTGTATCACATTTCTGTGTATTTCAGTTGTCTTCTTCCATGTCTAGTCTCTCTATACTAGAGCTTTCAATATTATTTCAGTTCTAAGTATGAGAAATTTATTTGAGTTTGGAAGAAAGATTAGAGTTTGTAATGGAACATAACAAAGCCTCATACTAATTCACTTGTGCCACGTCTATGTGAAAAACTCACACCATTATTTCAAAATTTTTTGTCTACTTTAGATTTGTATCTTTGGTCTTCCCTTTTGAGCAGTGTACAGTTAATATTAGCTATATAATAATATTAAAGTTAGCCGTATAATAAATGTTAGTTATAAAATAATAATAATATAATAAAAAATATCTGTATAATAAAAATTAGTATTATTAGCTTCATACCTGAATTTTATTTCTTTTCTGTATTGTTAAAATTTCTGTCTGACTATGTGATTTTAGTCTGAATTGTGAATATTTTGGTACCTAGCTTTCAATGAACAAAGCAGCACACTGTTTAAAACCTTATGATACTGACAGTCAATACTATCAACTGAACTAAAATAATGTCAGATTTTTAGTATTTGACTTTAATCCAGAAACTTTTTGGAAACATTTCAAGAAATCAGAATTACCAGAAATTCCAGTATCTCAAATAGGAAACAACAACAAATCACATTAAAAAAATATCACAGAAACTCCTGTTCCCTTGGAAAAACTAGAAGAATTTGGATGTCAGAAACAGATAAACAAAGGACTGGTAGTAATAAATGTAGCCAGAAAGACATCAGTGCCTTCCATACTTATATATTTTACTTGCTGCATTTCCATTTTTTAAAAAATAGAGTGAACCCCCTACATTCATACTACGTAAACATATTTTTTCCTTCATGAGTCCACATCCTGAGCTAAACTGGCTGAAACTGCCATTGAAATCAGAACTGGGTCCAAGACCTTTCTTTTTAATATGAAGGTATATGTTTCTTTTTGGTACACAAATACAAACACTTGTAATCCCAGTTATGTGTATATTACTGTGTGTGTTTAATATATGTATAAGAATTCCTTCTTCTCTTAAACATGGAGTCCTACTGATGTAATAGCCTCCTTGACATAAATAGATGGGATGTGTCACCACATGGTGCGTCACTGTGGACATAGGAACAGATGTGCTGTTCAGAAATCTGTGGTTAAAATGACTGTAATATGTGATTAAAGAAACATTTATTTTTCAAAAGTAAAAGATTTACTCCCCACAAAAATGTTGCTCTGGTAAAGTTCATGTCTCAGTATTTTCTACTTTTAATAACTCCCATCAGTTAAACTGGATGAGAACCATGTCAGTATCTTTGAAAAACGTAAAGCCACCAAAATATGTTTCAGACACCTGTGTAATCTCTTGAACCTAATAGCAGCTTTTACTAAGGAGTTTCTTCCTTCAAAGATAAGGCAAAATTTGAGCAAAAACTGTGGAATGGAGTTTAACTGATAAAAGAGAAAGAGTAAAAGTTATGGTGTGTTTTCAGCAAGTAAATCTTCTTGAAAGACCTAAGCAGAATAAACAAAGGAGGTTTCACATTGATTTTCTTTACTATTTTATTTACTATCTCTTTACTATTACAAAATAATTTTATTTCATCCATCGACTTTGAAACTGAAAAAAACCCAAAACATAGTCTGTTGAAGGAAAGCCAGGATAAAATTTAAGTGAAATTTAAAGTGAAATTTAAGTGATAGAGTCTAAGACTTTGATAGTAAATGGATGACTGCTACGGAATTTATAAGGGAAATTCATGCTCATTTTTATTGAGAAAAGAATGCAATTCTTGCTTATTGATAGGTATTTTCTTTATTATTTGAAGTAAAATTGTTACTTCAATGTGGCTACCGATGAAGAAAATAGCATCTTACATAACTATGCTTACTTTTGGGAATAGGTCAAACAAAAATTTAGAAGAGGGAAGAGGCTTGAAAATTGAGATTTCATATCTGTTAGAGGAAGAATACTGAGCAGGCCCAATAAAAATTTGCCCAAGTAGTAACAAAGAAAATAATTATTGGTTTTTATTCAAGGCTATAAATACTTCACTCCCTGTTCTATTTACTGTTTTACACAGAAATACTGAAACATAGATATGTGGTTTGTGACAACAGGAGTGAAGAGATGTGACTAGATCATGATGGCAAGTATTATGTTCCAAGTTGGGCAAGATGTAAAATATTTACATTTACAAAATATAAAATAGCTGTTAAGATTTATGATTCACAGTGCTGTGCACTAAAATTGCTGTAAACAAAGAGTTTTCATGTCCTTTGACACAATGCCTGTTATGTCCTGAACAATGGAATTGTCTTTCTTGCCAAGCAGAATAAATGATCTGAGTTGTCTTCACTCAGGAATGGAATCGAATGTTTCTAGAGATTTTCCATTTACACCATTGTTCAGACTGCATTGATTCAGACAAATTGATTGTCTCTCTGGTAACAGATCCATGCCAAGAGATGACAAATGTGAAGTCATCTGTAATTAGGATCCAGCCACATTTGAACACTGAATTTCTGGAGGCACTCAGATGAACTTCTGGAGGCATTGTAACCACTGAAATATAGATCGTCAGTAGACTTCTTAATAGTACTGGCTATGACATGGGATTAATTTACTTTTTGCACTTTAGAATTTTTGTCATGTGGCTTTAATTTGTGAACCCATATTCAGATTAAATATTGGATATGTATTGTCTCTTCCAGATCCAGATTTTTGATTTATGCATAGCCAGATACCTGTCAAGTGAACTTAAGCTTTGCACTTAGTTAGAAAAGGACTTCTGCGATGATGGTATTTTACCTCCATGGATCAGCATTACAAGCAATGGCCTGTGAGGCTCATTCCACTTTTAACCAGTTTAATGTATTTTTTCTTCACAGGCTGCTACAGTTATTCTGATGGGCATGTTTTTTCTTTCTAAGGATGTACGTTAAATAAGGACAGTGTACATGAATGCATCGTAAAAAAAAACCAAACAAAAACCAAGCAAAAAAAAAACCAAGAAAAAAACCAAAAAAACCCAACCAAAAAGAATAAATGTAAATGTTTCATGTCATTTGAGTTTGTTTACATGAAATTTAGGTCATCTAGATGTGGATTTTGATATTTACAAGCAGTGCACCCTTGATTCTTTTCCACTGAGGGTGCAGGTTTCAGGATAGTAAACATATGCTTTCAGTAGGCATAGTTTTGTCCATTACTTTTTGTGGACCACTTGAGGAGATTTCCTCAGGGACCCTAGCTAGGCTATCATTTGAAATACACTCATTTTAGAAGATGACAAGTTGTGCCACCCAAAAGCTTTAAAAGAAGGCTTTGAGAGGATGATACTAGTTTTCTGGTAAAAGAGCATCGCACCTTTCCTTAGGAAAAAAGGCCAGGAAGGACAGCACTGTCTGGAAATATTCCCTCTTGTGAACAAAACTATTTAACATTAAACTTTTATTATGTGTCTGGGATTGAACACTGAGGATTTACCTGTAGAACTTGTATTTGTTGTTTCAGGTTTTTAACTTGCTGAATAATTCTGCCTTCTTTAACCATATAAAAACAAAATGTAATTCAATTTCAAACGACAGAAGAACATGGAAATGGTGTTAAATCTTGGAATCTAAAATGGAAGAAAATGACACATGTGGACCACAGGCCAACAATTCAACATCTCATTTTCAACATTCATCTTAGTTTTCCTCAGTGTGATTGTTACAGCTGTTGGGAAAAATAGAGGATAATGTGAGGCAGAGAAGATGAGTGCTGTTCTTTCTTTGATTTAAGAAAACATTTCATCAACATTTTCTGGCAATAAAATTACATAATTTTACTACCTCTACAATAGATAGCTCACACAAATTTTGGAAACTGAAAATTCTGTGTATCCTGTGGATGAATGACCTTTCCTTGGGAAAATTTATAGATGAAAGGTTTGCAAGGGAAAAAGGGACTTTTGGAAGGTAACTGAATATCTCCAGCTGTTCCAGTGAGCTCATCTAGAGAAATATATGAATGACTGGTAGGTTTCTCCTCATCCTCAATGCACTCCAGAGCAGGATAGTTTAAACCTTTTTGTTTAATCAATGTCTAACTTTTCCAGAAAACTCCCCATATAACATTTTCAGAGTTACATTTGTTGGTTTTTATTTTTTAAATTATTTTACAGCTAAAAATTAATTTACATGTTTACTACTTATTTATTTTCACCATTCTGTTTGTAAACTTGCTTGCTTCCCACAAGTATGAACATGTGATTTCTTTGCCATTTCCTAGAAAATGTTCTGACATTTTGAGAACCAGAAGTTGTTCACAGACCATACTCTGAGAAAGAGTATCTTGGAAGATTTGTAAAAAAATTAAGTATCTGTTGCAATAACCTTTCTTTGCTGAAACAACAGCTAAATAAAGAACCCAGTATACCCTAGCAGTATCTCATTTTCCAATTCACTTCTCACTCCTGAATAAGGGTGACCAGTTGATTTTTGGAAAGACAGCAACACAGGGTAATTACAGAATTTTTGTGATCCTTTGTTAATTAAAATCATGTATGTATGGAAAATATTTAGTATGCTAAGGGGATTCAGTTGTTATTGATGTAGAGGGTACTTAATGCATAAACTTAAAAAAATACTGTTTTTTGGGAAAAAAGGTTTGGAAAGTATAGACTTTTTTTATTAGTAATGAAAGACTGAAATGGAAAGTTTTCCTTTTCTTGGCTAAATATTAAACAAATATCACCTGCCAATATGACTAATGTGCTAAAAGGCCTAGAAGAGGATGGGTTGAGCATGTGGTCTCTTTTGTGTGTTTTTTTTCAGTCCTGCTGTTTATAGGTTACTAAAATGGTTATAACAGGTACAGAAAACAGCAGCAGCTGCCACATGGTAATTTTGGTTACTCTGCCAAGGTTCTGAACATCCTGTTTGGCTTTCAGAAAATTAGGTGTCATCTCAAAAAAAAGCTCAGGTATAGCTACAAGTAAAATTTTTTTACTATATAACAGTAATCAAGTTAGAGCCAAGTTAAGACCTGCAATTCAGAAATTAAACTGTTAAGTTAAACAATTAAAAGGCATGAAATTAGGAAGATAATTTTTTATTATTATTTTGATTCTGTTATAATATCTCAAAATAATCCTTATATAGTTATTTGCTTTGCTTCAGTGAGAAATTTGACTTTCTTCAGAAAAAAACATTGTGTTCTTTAGCCCGTATGTTCATAGGCATTATAAAGTGAACTGGCAAGTAATTTTTTTTAATTCAGGGTGCCAGAAATAACAGACCTACCTCCCTCCACATGGACTTACATTGATAGTGCTGTCAGCATCCTCAGGATGCAGTTATCTTTAGCTTCTTATTAAATTTATGCCTGTTCCTGGGAAACTCAAACTCTGGTGACCTCTTTAAGCCTTTGCTCAGCTTATAATCACTAAGTTAATTAATTCAGTCAGGAAAAAAGGAATCTGACATATGAGAATAATTACAATTAACCAACATAGCTTTAATTTTTACTATCTAAGACTGAAATACTGAATGAACGATCTATCCCTGGTGGGGAAATTCTCATCAAGTAAGTGTGAAGTGTAGTTGAACATGAATAAGTCAAGAAAATTCCAATTAACTAATGAATACTAGCTAAACAGAAAAATATGTTCAACATATGAGACAGTAAGTAATTAATTTGGGAAAATGTTTAAGAATGTCTGAAAATTTCTAAATGCAAGACCTGCCTGGGCCTTGTTAGAAAACCCTCTCTCTAAAAGAATAATATCAGCCCTTCTTTAAAATAATTTTCATTGATTTATACACTATTTTATGTATTAAGGCTTATTGAATTAATTTAGTCTGACTATATTCTTTTAAGAGCAAATCTCTGAATGAATTGTGGAGAGGAAATACGTCTTGTGTACAACTTTAATTTTGACAATGTGAGACTAGAAGACTAGAATACACTTTTCTTGTTTGATACAATAGATGCAAGATATTCTCTTGTGCTTGAGAAGGTGGCAATTGTGGAATAGCAAGTTAATATTTTCAGATACTGTATGGCAGAAAAGACATTGGATGCAGTAATCATACTTTATTCTTTTGCACATAATGAGTTCCTTACTTTTCTGTGTATATATATATATATATATATGTCTGTATATATGCTCTCCATAAAGATCACAACAAAAAAAAGTGGATCTCAGCTTCTCTCAGAAGTGCATATGGTTCTCACATTCAAAATAGGCCACTTTGGCTTTAGGTCATTTCTCTGGCCAGCACTTATTTATCTTACTTCTGAATAATCTAAGAATTCATCATGGAAGAGAATTTTTTCTTCATATCATTACCACCTGTTCATGAACACAATTAGTACTAACTATGCACTGCTTATTTACACTTATAAACTACTCATAAGTATTCTAAGTCATCCTTGACTTACAAAACCCAATTAAAGTAAATACCCTGAAGTTGTATTTAAAAGTAAGATTCAGCTCTTCTCAAGCATTGAAAGCCACCGCAACTGGTGGAGTTGTACCATACCAATCAAGACAAGGGCAGTAATCACGTGTGCAGGCAGTCATATATATTCTCTGAGGCATGAACATCTGCCCTCTGGGACTGTGGTTTGTGTTGGAGGAGGACAGAGATGGTGAAGGATTTCATTTTTTGCCTCTGTGGAAGTTTATCTACTAATGTATATATTTACCAGCCACCCAAGTACTGCTTGAGTGATCTGTATTCTGAGTCATATGTCCAGGACAGGGTGAGGACCATACTGTGAAACTTTCATGTATTGTGAATTAGTCTGTAGAAGAAAACAAACTCATCAAAGACTGTGTATGAAACCAACTAAAACTTTATCTAACTGGACCCAGGCAGATCACTTTGATTTACTTACCTGCCTCACATCCAAAAGAAACAAATTTGGAATTAAATAACTTGAGAGAAACTACATGAGACTCACTACTTAACTTTTTTCAAGTTAAAGATTGAAATAGATATGGAGTGTGCAAACAATTGCAAAGATTTTCTTGAATCTGATGCTTGAATGCTACCAGGTCCTCATCCTGACTCTAGCAGTATCCAAGAAAGGACAGTGCTTTCAGGAAACGTGCATTCACTCTCTGCTTTTTTGTGGAGTATGAAATGGTTTAACCATACACTAATTTCTCACCAGAACTGTCTAATCCCTTTTCAGGGGTACAGTGCTGAGGAAGATAGAAAATGCATCTGATTTGTCATTAGATTACCATCACAGGAGAGTGCCACTTACTTTCAAAGTATTTAAAATGCAACAAAAGTAGGTAAAAATAATCAGTTCTTTCAGTCCTTGAAAGTAATGCTTATTGGTAGCTCAGATGAAGACAATACACGTGCTGTACAGTCCACCTCTTCAGTGCTGAATCATCATTTATCAGCTTCCATTTGAAAAAAAAACAGTGGTGGTGCCAGTTACTTGAGACAGACGTCATTGGGGTCTTTAGTTTAGTAGGGTACAAATATACCCTAAAATTAAAGCTCAGTGCTCTGTTTATTTCTGCTGTTCATGAAGCCGTCAATAAACTAGCAACAACCTGGTCTCTCTAGTAATGTTCCAATGTCAGCTGCTCCTGTGGCCAACTTTAACCTACTGTGAATGGGTTTCATTTAGTTTCCCCATCCTCTGTATACAGTAGGCTGACTATCCAGGAACCGTATTTTATTTTCAGCTTCAGTTTCTTTTCCACTGAAAATAAAAAACAAAAATATATCCAGCCCTCTGGGTTCCAGTGTTCATATTCTTTAAAATAATATAATATTCTGCATTTATATAATATCAACCAGAGGGATTTGCAGGATCTGATACAGAGGTACCTCTTTACACCTCTCTGAAGAACAGACAGTAAATTGCATACCAAGAACTGCTTAGCTGAGCACAGTGATCCTATACAATAGTTCCACTCATCCCACACTAATGGGAGGAGTATGCAGTCTTTAAACAAATGAGTCCTATGGAAAAATACTGTATACTCTGAGGGGTGCTAAATCTACAGGGCTATGAATAAAGGGCAAGGTGCTGTGGTAACAACACGTACAACATTCTTCAGGCTCGTACCTCAGAGTGCTTCTCTGTCAGCCCCATTCCTGTTGGCTTCCTTCTTTACTGTAAGTCATTGAGGTGTTTCTTGACTCTCCTTTTCTGGGACTTGTTCCTTCAACTTTACACAGTCAGGTCTCTATAGCCTGTTTTATGTAGGGCTGGCTCCTGCCTCCTAACTCTCCCTTTGAGCTAGTAAGAATTAATATTTACATGAAGCATTCTCTTATATAGCTTTAGGAAAGGTATGTTCTTATAGTTGCTCTGACTTTTGCCTCAGATTAAGAAAAATAAGTACAGAAATTAGAACAACAGCTTGAGGGAGCTGAAGTAGGAAGAAGAGTATAAGCTTTCACTATAAATCCTGTCTCAAGTGGCAGCTACAAATAGCTGGCTCTGATGTGTAAAGGTACATCATGCATGGAAAATACAGTGTAATTGTTGTATAGATATGCACAGCTCCCAGGTTTTGTTATGATTTTGCATCAGTTCTATCAGAACTATTTCAATACAAACAACTGTGAAATTCAGCCTGACCCCATATGTTGCACAATAGACTAAAGAGCAGAACATCTTCTTAGTGTTGGTGGGAGGGGTTCTTTGCAGGTTCCAGTGCCTGCAGAAAGGTACTTGCTGGACAGGCAGCAGATGAGTGACTTGTGAGAGCTGTCATGAAAAGAGGTGGATGGGGTGTGCTTGAGTGTGAGGGCTGAGACTGGGGTTTACTGAGGAAAACTCTTCAGTTGGAAGGTTTGTTTGTAAAGTTGTTACAGCAGAGGACAATTTTTTAAGCATGACTCCTCCTAGTATTAACTCTTTACCTGTGCTTCTGCTTATTGCCATCCTTACCTCCCTGTGGCCCAGCAAGAAGAGGAGGGACAGGAGAGACAGGGGAACAGACACTGCAGCTGCCAGGAAAAATGCTGGTGCAATCTTTTATGGTTACCATTTTATGGTTACCGTTTTATGGTCCATTCCTGCTGGGCGTGTGACAGGATAAGTAGGACATAGGAATAGGAGTGGTTGCCAGATTGTTGCTGTCTTACAAGCTCCTGTCAGCCTTGTGGTGTTGCAGAGACACAGTTCAGGAGGAGAAGCTGTTCTTGATACTGCAACAATGCTCCTGACAGAGATAGTGAAATATGGCCATAGCAACAAATCCAGTGTTGGGGAAAAACAAGCAACTTCTTAGTGATTAACACGTGTCTGAAAGAGAAGACACTTCTATATTGATCCTTAGTAACCATTTTCCCCTGGCTGTGAAAAAAAAGCACTCTTAGCTGCAAAAACACAAGTACAGGTCATATCTATCCAATACCGTGGAAAGCCACAGCTTCTTGATGGATTCAAAGAACACAATACCACCTACAATAACTTAAGACACTTCATGCAGCCCCCTGCTACACTCAACTGTATCTAAAGGTGCAAGTTTTCCAAGGGCCTCTGACTTGCATCACCTCTTGGCTGATGTTCTTGTCCTCCGGATTTATACTTAATTTTATCCTTGCATAAGTAAGACTACATTGTACCTTGGCATTAACAGTCATGTTAATAATCTCTGCTACCACTATCTGTTCATAAATTACTGAATAAAGGGGTAAGTTCAGGCAATCAGCAAGCAGATAAAATATTGAGAAATATAAAACCACATGATTGCTTTAGACAAGCGGTACCAAAAAGAATGCGTTCACTGCTAGGAAGAGAGTGGTGATGAAGATGACTGGTTCTGAATCTCAAGAACATTTAATTAAGTGCAATTTTTCCTACATACTATGGTACACTAACATCAGTGTGCTGACTGACTTTGTCAACTTTTAAACAAATGGTTTCAGGCTTTTTTTACTTGTCAGAGTCAACAGGACCTTGTTGACCTAAGCTTACCTAACTAAAAGCACATTTCTGTGTATTATTGCTTGTGTGTTTATATTTCAGTCATTAATTTAATGTCTAAGGATGAAAGCAAGATCATACTGGCAAAACCAATCCTTATCTCTCATTGACATGCGATAGATTGGAAAAATACTATAAATTTCAATGGTATAAACAAAGTCTGGAATAAAGGACACAATTTAAAATAGCTTTTCTTGCATTAAAAAGTCATGTCTATAGATTTTTACTTTTTAAAACTATTTCAATACTTTTCACATAGCAGTAAGGATTCTCTGCAGGATTTTGGAGCTATAAATATTTTTGGGTTCATCTGTTCAATAATATCATCTGTGGATAATGTCTTTTGTGAGAAGGAGAGGGGAGAAAAATGTAGTATGTTTGGGTGCAACCTAGAAATCAAGCTGAGAAAAAGTTCTTGTAAATTCTCTGCTGGCAACTGAAAATGAAAATAATAGTAAAATATTCCCCCTCAAAAGTTTTCATCAAAATTTGTATCTGTAGCTTCTAAAATGAAATTTATGTGGTTAGAATGTTGGAAATTTGAATTTCTAACCCTTGATTCTGGAAAGCAAAGTTTATTCTACCATTCATTTCACTGGGAAAATGATACTCATCAGGTATCTTGTCCAGACCCTTTTGACAAGAGTAAGTAACACTGGCTCTCCATGGTAACTGTGTTTACCAAGCTACCTTGCAGATATTCTTAGGAATGGCCATAGCTAAAAATACGAAAGGCACACCAGAATTCTGAGAAGACCACATAGGTCTCAGTTCTTGCAGAATTTTCTTTTCTTTTTGCATTGTTCCTAGTGACTCATCGAAAATATTTTATATATAGAAATATTCTGCATTTGAGAGGTGAGTTTCCTCTCACCTCTTTCTTCCATCACAAAACATGTTGTCCTACATCTCTGATAGATAAATTGCATCTTAATCCCTAATGTTAACTTAACAAATTCCTTACACCATGGAATATTAGTTTTGATTTGTTTTGTTTGTTTGGGTTTTTTTTTTTGGGCATCTTGAATGATTTTATAAAAGTGGCCTGGTAAGAACAAATGCCAGTTCCTTGGTGAATTTTTACTTTAATATGATTAATTTTTTGTCTTTTTATTAATCTACTTCTATGTCTTTTATAAAAAGTAAAATCATAGGAAAGGCAACAAGCTTGGAAATCTATTTATTTACCTACATTTTAAACTTAAAAAAAAAAAAAAAAGAAAATACTTCAGGTATGAAAAACTCAGCTCATTATGGAAAACTCTTTTGAACTGCATTTCCATCATTTGTAATAAGAAATTCCTAGAATGGAATTGAAAGAGCTTCTGATAAGTCTTTGGAAATACACCTAGTGACTTCAGATTTGATTCTTGACAGAATGCCTCATGGCTGTTCCTGGAGATAAAGTGTGGAATAAAAAAAAAAGGAAAAAATTCTTTCTAATGCTTACCAATATTCAGCGTGACTTCAGAAGATAAAAAATATTTTCTTTTCAACCTGAGAAAAATTTGAATACCTTGAAGATTAATGCTAAAGCTCTGTTAAATTCTCTTCTGTGTTTCCCATTGGTGTATCTGAGATTAAATTTTCATGGCTGGAGGGATAATGAAATTTTCAATAGGAACATTGGGTTGGATGCATGATATGACAACACCAAAAACTTATTCAGAGTTCTGGGGCATAGAGAAACTGAAATATCAATTAAGTTTTAAATTAGATTTTTAACTTTTAAATTGTTTTTAAATACATACTTTTAGGATTTTTAAATTTCATCTATAAATGTAATTGTCACAAAAGGTTGCCTAGCCTGAAATTCTGATAATTGGTTAAAGTTCAGAGCCATTGCTTGGAAGTAAAAATGAGACTTCTCAAATGACTGTCCCATTCACTATGCAATTTATATTATTATATAATATAGTTGTATGTACAATTTACTCCTCTCTTGTGGCAGTATAATTTTGGCATCAGCCAGGCCTTGAACTGACTACAGATGGAGAGTGACAGGAGTGCTTCACTGGGTGTTGGTGATGTGGCTGAATTTTCTGCACAAGGATTGAATATTATTATTTCACACACATCCTCAGGTAGTCCTTATATGCCAACAACTCTGATAATATTTCATCTGCTTATGTTTTATAGCAAGTGAGTGGAAGCATTTCATCTGGCAAGAAACACAGTCTTATTCTTCACTTTGTATCCAGAGGAATCACAAACCATCCAGGGAAGTCAAGCCAGGGAGTCTCATTTCTGGGCTCCAGCTAGGCTTAACTCCCTGAGCAAAGTGAAGAGCTGTATTACTTTCTTCAGAATGGATGCTTCTAGATGTTCACAGATAGAGACATGAGAAATTTTACCAGTTTTAAAAGAAAAACAAAACTAAACAAATGCCATGTATCCAGTAAGTACAAGTGCAGCAGGCTAAAAAGGTGCAGAGTATAAAAAGCCCGTGGTTTGAATTTAAGATCTTGGGGTAATTTGTAATGAATTAGCTGTGAAACTATGTGTCTTGTACAGTTATCTTAGTGAAGAGCATGGGCCTTGGCCTTGAACTGGGTTACCAGAACTGAGCAGTGCTACCAGATCTTTAACATGCCCATATACAAAATGCAGTCCAGATGGGTTTGCACAGAGTTAATTTTTTCCTATTAGAGTTGGCAATTCATATAGATTGTGAGGTTAAATTACCCGCATCGCTGTAGCATTTGTTGTTCACAGCTTTTAATATTTAATAATGCCATATTTAACCTTTTTTGGTCAACTGTTTTCAATGACAAATAATTTCTGAGTTGTTCTGACCCAGCAACTGGGAAACAGTCCAAGCAAAAGGATTAGATGTATCTGATATACATGTATATCTTAGAACTATTTGAAAATACTCAGATAAGAGGGGAGACATCAAAACATCTTGTTGTACAAGTTTTCTCTGTATATTTCTTCTACAAAATACAAATTGTATGGTGTCATAGATCTTTTATATTGAAGTTTAATTCCATCTCTTTTCAAGGTAAAAGTATACCACCATTCTTCTAAAATATTCTACTTTCTTTGATTTCATGTAGTCATTTTCCTATAGGAGAGCCTGTCACTGTCAGATGCCAATACAATATTAACCTGTTCTAGTGACAGTTGTTCCTATAACCTCAAAGCCCAATAAATGAGAAAGGAAATATACAGTACAAAAAAGACTTATGAATCTTTCAGCTCATAATTATAGAGAGAGGTTTTCTCTCTTAAGATTCCCTTTGTAGTCTTAATTATGTTCTCATCAATAAAGCAAAAGTTTTTTGAAAGGGTGAAGGTTGCTACACTGCATATTCACCAGGGCTTTGATTTTTCAATATTACATTGCTCTACCTAGATCTTACCTACCTGTGTAACAGCAGAAGGCTAGACAAATGAGCCCACTGTGATAAAAGTCAGAATATAATACCAGAAATATCAAAAGATAAATCTGAAAAATAAAAATGAGAAAAACATATACAAGGAATTATAACTGCCAGCTTTTTCTTTATTTTACAAATTCTATTTTCTTTTTCATTTTATTGCTGTGTTTTTCAATGCTGTAACAATACTCTTGCTTCTGGATTTTGTGGTAGGGAGAAGGGCAAGGAAAAAGGTGGCAGAAGAATAGTCATGAGACCTGGAACTTGGAGAAAGATGTAGAAAGAAATTCAGGAGAATAGCAACCCTTCCCTTCCCTTCCCTTCCCTTCCCTTCTCTTCCCTTCCCTTCCCTTCCCTTCCCTTCCCTTCCCTTCCCTTCCCTTCCCTTCCCTTCCCTTCCCTTCCCTTCCCTTCCCTTCCCTTCCCTTCCCTTCCCTTCCCTTCCCTTCCCTTCCCTTCCCTTCCCTTCCCTTCCCTTCCCTTCCCTTCTCTTGAAATCATTTGTCCTTCTGCTACTTAATGCCTTTTGCCCCAACATTTTTAATTTATTTTTTTCTTTCTGGTCTAAAAGTTTCAGATAGAAGGGCAAAGACATTTAAACAAAAGGAAAACTTGCATATTCTAAGAGATCCTTCTTCTGTGCTATGTATGTTTTTCAATCAACATGCAGTATTTTCTTTAGCCTCTACCAGCCAGGTGGTCTTTCTTTTCTAACCTGTTTAATCATGGATGACAGTTTATTGGATGAATGCTTTTGCCTTTCCAATGAGGTGCTCTGACTTCATATTTCAATCTCCATATCTCTTGTAAGCTCTCTCAAGTGATTGATTAAAACAGCTATATATTTATGGCCTACATAAATGATAACTTATTACAACATTCTAAAGCATCTCAAGCATGCAAAACTGAGGGTGAAATTCTGGCCTCACAACAGCAAAACTCTTATAATTTCTGAGGGGCTGAGATTTCACTCCAAAGATGAAGAGAAATTATTTATGGTGGCACAGGGGAATATAACTATGAATAATTTGATGAAATTAAGATGGAATAAATTCCTATTGGTGAGATATATTATGTCAGGGATCAGTATATCAAGGGAAGTAATGGCAGATCTATAGATTCAGACATTTTAAACTAGCTCTGAAGAAGGACTAGATAGTAATACAGTGAGAAACTTACTTAATGGACTGCTTAATAGATTCAAACTCTCCAGTATTTATAGTACAGAAGAGCTCCTATTGCTGCATGCTTTTCTCATTTCAGTTAATTTTCCTAATAAAATAAAACTTATAGTCAACCTAATGCATTTTTATAAGTGCATGTTTGGAATTAAGTGATCAAATTGGATCCTATTTGAGAGAAGCTTGAGGCTTTGGAAGCTCAAGACTTACTATAAGTGTCATAGAAAGAAGCAGATAGAAGAAAGCAGGCATTATTAATAGCTTTGATGAAAACTTAATAAGACAGCAGAGAATACATATGACAGAGAAATTCTAATAACCAGTTTTAGAATCATAGAATTTTCATTCATTCCATCTTTCGCTGAATTTTTTTAAAAAATCATTTTTATTGCTAAATACAATTCAATTGATAGAAAACAATTCAGTAATACAGATTCAGTGTTTTGCATGTAAGCTTGCTACCACAAATGTATGCTGTAAACTGGTATTTTCCCAATAGAAACAATATGAGAGTCCAGATGCATCATCTGATATGGCTTTGAGACATCAGACTGATATAGAAGGGAAATTTAATTTTAGGATATATTATTTAAGCTGTCTTTGGTAAAGAAACATTTACATTTGTCATAAAATGTCAAACATCTATCAAATGTTTGAGAAGTCTGAAGGTCAGTTCTTACTCAGACCTGCCAGAACTGCTCTTATGAGTTTTCAAAACCATGTCCAGTCTGGCCTTGTTTCTCAATGCTAATCCTACACTACCTTTTCAGAGCAAATAACCCCCAAAACTTGACTTTGCCATTACATTTTTAATTATTTCATACCATTTCCTTTCCATTTTCCTTTTCTTCTGTTCGGGATGAAATACATTATTTTACTGAGAACACTTCAGAAGCTGTGACTTTTGCTTATCCATATCTCACAAACTCTGGTTTGCTATGTACTGCCCAATATGTATAATATAATGTTACTAAAGTAGTGTGGGGGTTAAAATCAATGAAATCAGGGAAAATGTAAAAATATCTGCTAGAAACAGGATGCTTTATTATTTGTAGCAATCAATGTGACTTGAAACAACTCAGGAAGGTAATGCACTGGGTTCTTTGTGAGGGAAATGTGTTCTATCATGGACAGAGGCCTCTAGATGAAGTAATTTCTGTTTCTCATTTCTTTCCCTGCCTTCTCAAGAAGTGGAGTTGAGGCTTATCTTTTCCATATATTTACAGCCACGGATGTGACACGGCCATGAAAAAGTAAATCTTCTTGGACTGTCTGAGGTATCACCAGGAGAGAGAGGTGAACCATTGAAATTCCCACAGTAGGGTTTGGATCTGGATCCTAATAACTAACAAATTAAATATTTACCATTACATCTTTCTGAGTCTTTTTAATCTGTGTTTTTACTAGAAGAGGGCAGCTGTTTATCTATCCTTCTAAAACTGTGAATCATAACTTGTAGCGGGAGGAGCCATTCTTGCTCCTGAAGCTCGACGAGCTGCTGGTCTCTTCCAGGACTCCAGCCACCACACAGCGCTTCCAGGGTAGAAGTGTAGCGGGAAGAGCCTTTCTTGCTCCAGAGGATCGACAAGCTGCTGGCCTCTCCATGCCTCACACCAGAGTGAGCTGAGGTCACACCAGAATGAGCTGAGCTGCCTTCTGTGGGTGTGTGTCCCACCCTTATTGGCCCCCTGGTCTTGCTCATGCCCAATAGGGGCCTGTCCTAATCAGGCACAGGTGGACTCACACCCACTCTTTGGCAACTCGAGGCACCTGGTTGACAATGTCTCTCTACAATAACTTAATACCACTGTAGATTTCTTCTATTTCTCCAGTTCTGCTCACCATTAAACCATACAGAGAATACAACAGCTTGATGTCTGACAGTCCTTATTATTTCTGTTTCCTCTTTGACAGACAAAGAAAGGGAGTTTAAAAAAGAGGCTTGCAACATATTATGTAGAATGTAAGGGCAAACTTATGAACATAATTTTTAAGGGTTCGTCTGATTTAGATTAATTTCCAGATGAAGTCACTTCCAACTGGGGTAGATTTACCCTCAGTGAAGGAAGCATTTTTAGTCCTACTCTTTGATCATCATCCAGGAAGTTTATGGGCATTTTGGTACAGTTTAGGGAAGTCAACAGTTTCATGGCACTGTCCCTCATCCCAATCTGAAACCAAACAAAATACACCTACATGCAGACAGCTAAGTTTATGCCAACAGCTCAGAACTGGAAAGTTGAAATACAGATGTAATTGTACAGAAACATATACCTGTGTAACCTATGAAGAAAAATATGACAGGAATATGTGTGGCATTTATTACAGTTGAAATACTAAGATTACAATCTCTAGTACAATCTCTTTTTTTTTTTTTTTTTTTTTTTTTTTTTGGTTAAGGAGCAATTTGTCCTGAATTGGGCAGAGCACATTAAAAAGGAGTCTCTTATTTTCAACCCAACCTGCACTTTTCTCAGGCATAAATTTATCTTTAGCTGTACAACCCCACTATTTTTGCAGTTTTCCTCTTAAAATTCCATACAAATGCTCTCCTTGCTAACTCAGATAATTTTAGATCTTCCTGACTGTATTGCCAAACTCAGTAAACAATGACATAATTTAAGTTTTTTATGCCATTAAGATAATATTTCGTTAAGTCTGTGCAGCAAAGACATGACAGTTTCTGTAGCCTATGGTGCAAAGTGTCAATGCAAAGAATGACGAGTCTTTGATTTTACAGATTGAAAGATCAAGCACTAAGTGGTTTTATGCATTTAAATTACTTACACAGGGTAAACAGCTTTCTGACTGTCATATATTAAAAAAAAAGAGATTTGCGCTAGCACATTCCCATCCTAAGTAAGGTTTCTAAAATGCTGCAGTATTACCTTATCTGAAAGTTATTTATCTTCCACAATCATCTTTCTTATGTACTAAAAAATTGCATCAGTTAGGCAGATTTTAACTGGTGCTTAACTTTCTAGTGACAACAGAGGAGAAAAGGAAAAAAAATATTGAAAAGAATCAAAACACCTCTAAATTTTTCCTTTTTTTCCTTTTTTTTACTTTTTTTTCACTTTTTTACTTTTACATTTCCAAAACAAAATTATGCAAAAATATCTGATTTATGTATTTAATTTTGCCTCAGTACCAGAGAAAATAGAAATATTTTAATCATATTTCACAATAGTCTGGCAGCACTAAATGAAAGGAGAAGCTTCTAATCAAACAAGAAGGAAAATTTTCCCACATCTGTGCAACTCCTTGCAACAGGACACTGTATGTGCATTTGAAAAAAAACTAGAGAAATGGATGGAAGATGTTTCTGATTTCCAGAAATAAGGGATATTTGATTGATTTATACTAAATAGAAGTTGAAATTGTCTCAGAATTTTTTTTAAAGACTTTAAAAGTCAAACAATTAGAAATGTGACAGATCTCATCAAGATCAGATATTATTTATCATGTCAGCACTATAAAGCTCTCATCAATCATCAAAATTTAATCTCAAACCAAGACAGCTTCAAAACGCTCCTCCTAGACCAGCAAACTACAAATAACTCAGCCCTTTGCCCCAGCTTTTAATATGGCCTTCTGGTGTGAATCATGACTATATTCTTCCTTTGTAGTCCTTGATAATTTAAAATAGTAGGCTTAGCATTAGAAAAAAAAATAAATAATAATCCTGATTTCATTCATTGCATTATTATGTAAAAAACAGTTGTGAGTTTTGGCCAGGTCCCCACTTGTACACATTTCCCACAAGCCTTTCAGCCCCCAGGGATTCCTCAGAGCTCAGATGGCACAACCCATTATGCACCAACACCAAGAAGGTCCCTGAAGAATCTGAGTAATTGAAGAGATAGACCAAGGTATCAAAATAAGGTTGCTATGCTCCTTAGAGTAATTATGTTTTAAAATTAGTGCCAATAGGATCTTAAAACGCATTATGAAAAGATAAAGTAGAAAAAAAAAAAGTGATTCTGAGCAAATCCATATTGATGCAGGCACAAACTTTAATAAACTGTAGTGATATTGAGGTGTTTCTCTTTATACCTTTCTGCTTAGGTTTCACAGAGAATGTGTTGACTCCATATTTTCATTTTACATCCCAAATGAAAGGTATTCCTTGCATATAGCCTGATCTATCTCCCATGGTCCTCCATGGAGGTCAGACTGTCTCCTAGCCCAGGAGCAATGAAGAATTTAATGTCAAAAAGGTTTAGACCCTTAATCTTTCTTCTGGTTCAGACATTAATCTTTTCTGATGGCCAGGATTTGTGAATTCCTTTTGTCAATGAACTACTGAAATTTGTTCCATGATTCCTCTTTGCTCCAGTTTTGTACATCAGACAACTGTTGCTCTCATTTAGGTTGGTTTCTTGCATCTTATAGTTTCCCAAGGTTGGCTTATTTTGCATGTATGATTTTCATGTTCCTAATACAAAAAGTGAATGTGTTGAGTTCTACTTCCAATCTGCAGTGTGTCTGTTCTCCCTAATGACTCCTATAGCCTGAGCGTGTCTTTGGAGTGGAAGACTTGCACTGCAGAACCTGCAGAATCAACATCAAGAACATTCTGTGGAGTAATTCCTATTTCAATATTTCTTTGTTGAAAATTATGCCTGGCATGCATACAATCTAGACAAAGGCTGGAAATGGAGGAGAAGGAAGGAAATTATTAAATAACCAATGCTTAAAAAAATCTGTAGAAGTCTGGATTTTTTTATACCGCACATAGAAAATATGAGATATGTGTTCACTTCATTGCTGTATTGGCACCTCTGACAACAATAACCACAGAAACCTCAGAAAATAAATGGCTAGTCTAGAATTTCAATGAATAATCTTTGGGGAAAAAAAAACCAAACTGTGGAGATATAACTGTATGTGCATGCATATAGTCACGTTGGAGAGAGGCTTTGATCTTAAAGTAGGGGTTGTTTTACTAGACTGTGTGTCCCATACCATACTGGTATGTAAGTAAAATTTTAATTGAAAGACAATCTTCATGAAAACTGATATTTCCCTTACAGAATGGCTCCCCTGTGACCTGGAGCTTATTCAAGATTTTTAAATTCCAGATGAGAAATATTTTACTTTGACCTACTAGAGCAGTGTACTGAAAATTATTTCCTTCCTTTACTACATTTCACATAAAACAGTCAGTACTGTCAGGTTTTTTAGCTTTGTAGGGTTGATTTCAGAATCTGTGTTTTAATAAACTATCAATAAACTAAACCATTACTATTACTACTGCTACACTAGCTGCAGTTGGTTTTGCTTGACTTCACTCAAGTAAAACCTACGTGGGGAAGAAAGATTTCAGCCTGTTTAGTGATTGAAAGATTTTGTTTCTGTTATTAAAAAGTCATTTATAGAGATCTGTAAATGTACACATCATTTTAAAATTGTGTTACAAGATACATACCTTGCCCTGAAGTGCCTATAGTCTAAGATACAAACAAGATAAATGAAGACCAGGCTCAGGAAAACAATTTATACAGAGTGTGGTATGAGGAATAAGAATGAGGTGGATAGGAAGGGAAAATTGCTAGAACTGCTCCTTGTTGAAGGCCAGAGCTTGTGGAAGATGGAAATGGTGATAAGGATTTGGAGACTGACTCAGTGCACAATCTGACCTGTGACACATATTTCTAAGTAAAAAGGAAAATAAAAGTGGAAACAGGAGAAGGAAACAGGAATAAAATAAAGTAAAAGGCCTAGGAAGAACAGAGGCAGTGAGTGGGAATGGCAGACCTTGAGGTTTTGGTCAGAATCATTTTATGTTGCCTTCTGCTTTAGATAATGTTACATAGGAGTTTAACTAGGCATGTGGCAAAGAATTTTTCCAACTTGACACAATACATTGAGCTGAAAATGTTTCTTACATTGCCAGCACTGCTTATTTTTTTTACCAGACAGTTTATTTCAATCAGTGTGAGTTAATTTTCCCAAAAGACACAGAGTCATCAGTCTAATTGTGGGTGTGAGTCTTCCTCCCATCATTGCTGGCTCTTCCTTAAAACCTACTGCTCAAACTCCTCTTTACGGAGGAAAAACCAGGGTGCAACCTTTACTCCTTCAATCCAAAAATGTTTTCTAGCACTTCTTCTAACCTTTATTCCTGTCAGTCAGCTTCTGTCTTTGGGTCTAGCATAATCACGAGCCTTGAAGGATTCAATGTCAAGAGCATTTTATTTCCTCGGTGCCACACTTTGCCACAATTATTGTGCAAGCATTGACACCTTATTCAAAAAATGCTGTGTTCTTATTCTGAAGACTTTATCTGTGCCCACATATGGCATTTAGCTGTGACTGTGCTACAGGGGTGTCTTTCTAACCCAAATACCCAACAGCACTCAGAGGGTGTTGCTCTGTCTGTGGTTACTGATTGCCATCAAGCCTTCCTCTGTACACTGAATATCAGGTAGCTAAACATAGGTCTCTTACTTAGTCCACAAAATAGGGCAGGTACTTTCTGAAAGTTGGAGCTGAAAGTTGGCCTCTAGAGGAACACAACTGCTTCCAAGGACTGTGTCTGGAGTGGAGGTTCCCTAACTGAGGCCCCTACCCTAAATCCTGGTAGCCTGCTGGCAGGAATCCCTGCTGCAGTGGGAGTCGGACCTGTCAGGGCTTTCTCTTCTTCTGCCTGTCTGTAATAACTTGATGTATAACTAATGAGACATTATTTCTATACTTATTTAGTGTTATTACAGTTTTATGAACTTATGAATGAAATATTTACTGAAAAGGTAGAAGGCTTAACAGTCTTGCATGCCTCCTCTAGAAAATGTTAGGTTTAGGCAAAAAAAAATGTGCTTATTCATGTAGTTGGAACACAAGAAGGGTATTTGAAATATAAGTCTAGACATTTTTGCAAACTGTTAAAGAAATGTACAAGTGAAAATATTGGTTTTGGAATGCAAATGGGCTTTGAAGGAAGTTAACCTGGAAATTATCTTAAGGAACAAAAGTGCAATCTGCAACCACAAATACCAATTTTTACATTTTTAACCCAATCAAGCAATACTTTTTAGCTGTGGTACAAGGATAAAAAAAGGTAATCAGGAAAGGAATGCTTATAACTTTTTTTCCCTGTTTAAGAATTCAAGACAATCTGTCTTTCCTTTCCTTTATGGAAGCATTCACTAGAAACAATGTCCCCAAACATGTTCCAGTTTCATTATTCAGACTCAAAACTTGATATTTATTCTAAGAACCAGAAAGAAATCTATGAGATTACACCACTGATTCTGAATATTTAAGTTTTCTTAATAAAGATGTTTTGGTTCTATAAAAAACACTATTGCAAAAGGTAAAAATACTCAATTTACTTTCTTTACCATATGTCTATTTTAGCTTAATTTTTCAGCCATCAGGAGCAATCTCTCTTTTTTTTTTTTTTCCTAAAAAGGCTAATAAAAAAGTAATATACATTACCAAAGTAGAGAATCTTTGAGGGTTTTATTTCCCTGGCATCTGATCTATGTCTTTAAGTTAGCTCTGCCCAGTAAAACTAAATTATAAAACAAAGAGAAACAATTTATTAAAAAGATAGACATGTAATGTTTAACCTGGCTGTATTTCTCAGTATCAAGTAAATACTGTTATAAAGGATTACTGTTTACATAGCCAACTCCAAAATTAAAATAAACCAACTCCTGCAAAACTGGTTCAGACATTAGTCAAAGAGCAATCACAGACTGTGACTTGAAAACACACAGTGTCTCTTTTTTTTCTCAAATATATGGATTCAAATCGACTTTATTTTCATCTTTTTGTCTCCATCATGTATCAGATAATAGATAATCAGATAATCAGATGATACAGAATTTTTGTAGTTTGTTACTTAGTTGTTAGCAAAACAAAATATCTTCAAAGAGTTTCTTATATCTTGTGTGATTTGAAGGATCTGGATTGCACAAACTAAGTTACAAACTGGATTCTGCAACTGGCAGATTGTTTGGTACTGTCATCTCAGTGGTGGCTGTAAAAGCAAAAATCCCACCAAGGTAACTGAATGCAGTAAGCTTTACTCAAATATAATTCTGGTGGCAAGACTACCCAAATTCTTAGAAAGATTCAGATGCTAAAGGGTTACAGGCTGTGCTGCACTAGCAGAACTTGATCTCTTATCCAGAAATTGATTCCGGACACAGTCAGGCCAAAATATAGCATACAATAAAACAGACACCAGCAATTTGTGTGTGCATGTGTTTGCATTAAGGTAATCATTCCTGAGTAATAAACATTATATTGGTGGTAAGACTAGTCCAAATCATGAATATGCCTGAAAACTGGGCCTTTTGCTACATCTGGAAACCACACTGGTATATGTTCTAAACACTGAGGAATTTGAGACCAAGTTTCAATTTTTATGTTGCAGTCCCAGGGAAGAAAAATCTGCAAAGACCTGACTTACTATTGTCTGTAATAGGCATAGAAGCCATACATCACTGCTAGTTTAGTTTTGGAAGAAACTGGAGGAAGAGAGTGACTCTGAAACACTAACAGGCACATATGAATTATATGCAGCCAACACAGGAACAGGAGAATGGTTAGATAGATAACTTTTGGGAAAATAATATTCCTTTTCCTTATATGTAGCCATCATCTGTAGTCGTGATTGAAAAAGCTCATAAATAAATAAATAAATAAATGACTACAAAACTTGTAACTGCAAATAAAGTAATGATTTTCAAATTATATATTTGTGGAAGTTTTCAGATTATATATTTAAGTAGTAATTGTTGGAACATCATTATATTTTTTAAAGTATGCTGAGCTGCTTTATGAAAAATATTGAAACCAGGTGTAAGGATGGGATCCTTCTCCTCTACTCAGCGTTGGTGAGGCCACAACTGAAGTGCTGCCCATTTCTGGGATGCCCAGCAAAAGAAAGACATGGATGTACTGGAGACAGCCCAAAATCAGGCCACAGTGATGATCAAGGGACTGGAGCTTCTTTTGTATGAGGAGAAGTTGAGGGATCTGGGACTGTTAAGCCTGGAGAAGAGGTTGCTGAAAGAGATATTAAAAATGTCTATAAATGCCTGAAAGAAGGGTGCAAAAAGGATAGGGCCAGGGTCTTTTCAGTGGTTCCCCAGTGAGAGGGTGGCAATGGGTACAAACTGAAACACAGGGAATAAACATTAGGAAAAAACATAGGAAAAAACATTTTACTGTGACAAGGGTTGCCCAGAGAGATTGCGGAGTCTCCATCCTTGGAAATATCCAGAACATACCTGGATACAGTTGTGCAGGTTTAGGAGCCAGAAGGATCTAAATATATCTAGATATCTCTAGATATTTTTACTAGATAGATCTGTTAAAAAACTGAATGCTTCAGGTAGCCTTCCTTGGCATTGTAGTCAACAAGTACAGGATAGTCCTTTTTTATACTACTAAAATAGTATAGGAAGTATCTCCTTAATATCTTAAGGAGGCCACTCACAACCAGCCCACCCATAACTCGTGGTCATGACCCATAGAGACCCTTAGCCATGTTGTGAATTGCTTAGACATTGGCAGTTGCCTTGTAGCAAAAGCAGATCCCAGGGAACATCTCCTCTAATAATGTCACAATGTAGGCAACTGGAATAAAAGCCTCTGCAGACCAAAAGGCACCAATTTTTCATTAAATTCTTTGATTCAGGAGTTCAAGCTGTTGAATTAAATATAAACATTAAGCTGTCCTTACTTCTGTGAAGAAGTGTGACAAGTCCATTTCTTGGTTGTTGGATACCCACCACTCCTTGGAACCAGGACACTCACAGGAGAACATAAATGGAAGGTACATGGCTATAGATATGACTGATTTTGTATTAGTGTTCTGTAAGGGTTTTCTTCACTGAATTTACTGGTCTTTGATGTCACCTTAATGTCTTCACTGAATCATAACTGGTTTGGAAGTAAAATGGCCCCAGAATAAAAGCAAAAATATCCTATTTTAGTAGAGAAGTACTAGTTTCTTACATCTTTTACGTCAGGCAAGATTTTATTTTCCAAAGACTCAGTAACTGCCACATGAAGACAGAAAATCTGGGATTAAGTCACACAAAATCTTTCAAGGATATAAAACATGGACTGAGATACACATAGCAAATCAAAGTGAAGTAGCTGCTGAAATAACAATGCAGTGGAGAATTTCTCCCCAGTTTTCTGATGGCAGATCTGATAAAGTTTATAAAGGGATTTCAGGTACACATTAGAGACCAATGGAAGAGAATGGTAAAATGCATATCAGAAGGCAGAAAGAGTATAACTTGCGAATCACAAAAAAAAATATTAATAATCCAATATTTATAATTTTTTATAAATTCATAAAAAAATCTAGATCAAGGATTATCAATTTTTTTCGAGCGTAGCCTTTTACATGTGCTATGAAAACTGCAACAACAAGACTATAGCAAAGACCAGGTGGGAAAATCTACTTGTCTTTCTCCCATCCTAGAGAGAAAAGAAAGTTTCTGATTTCACCTTGGTAAGGGCATGACAGAATGTCCTATAGTTTTGAGACATAATGAAACCATCAGAAAAACAGTTCTAAGTTATTAGTTTGGGCTACCCCAGATGACATGGAGATTACTGAGATATGTGACCCTAGTTTGAGACTCAGTGTCATACAGATTTGGTAGGCTGCAAGAGATCCAAGACTTTCTCTGGTTGCCAGGTATTCTTCCTCTCCGTAATTAGCTAAAAATGAACTTTTAAGATACTGTTAACTTACCTTTCTTCATTATATACTTTATGTCTCCCTAGCACCACAGTACTTTAACCAAACCATACAAATGGGATTGGGTCTAGTACTGAACAAAAGTGATGAATATGTGGTCTGCATATGACAGTTAGAGTAGTGAGTTTAAGCTAATTCCAACTAAAATATTGAAGTAAAAAAATATAATTGTTTCATATGAAGTAAAAGTTAAACATATTAAAATGGAAACCATCATATTTCAGATGCCTATGCTACAGGCATTATTTCTAGTAGTTTTTATGTTGGCAGTTTAGATCTCAAGGGCTAGTTTGTAGTAACAGTGCATTTAACATTTAAATTAGATTAAGATGGAGAAAACCACCTATAAATCTAAAACTGTACATTGGGCATGTAAGTGTTGCATCTGCAATCCTTATGTGTGAGTATATTCTGATATGAAATGGAATACAGAGTTGAGAAAAACTCTTTTGCAAATTACTCAAACATACCCCAATTACTATTATAACGCTTTAATTGATTTCACGATATTTTGTTCCAAATGAAAACCTTATCTTTTAGAAGATTATGGTGTTATTTTCACACTCGGTGAAATCTGCCAAAATAAAGATGTGAAAACTATTTATCCTAGGCATTGCTTTTCGTTATTTATCTTCTATAGTAGAAAAAACACAACCAAACAAAAAAACCCAAAACCAAACAACCAAAACGAAAACAAGCAAACAAGCAAACAAAAAAACAGAAGGAAGCAAAACATTGTAGTTTTGTCTCTTTTATTCTAGGTGAAAACAAGTAATTTTGCCTTTTTGGAATTTTTTATGAGATTATTTTTTTTCTCAAGCATACCAATGACAACAATACCCGATTAATAAAGCTTTCACCAATTCACTCATTCTGGTTCTAGCGTAACTGAGATAAGCAGGTTTTTTTCCAAGAATAAGATTGAACCACAATTTATTTTTCCAAGACTTTTCCAGGTCAGAAACTGTCATTTGAATGAAAACAAAACCTAATCAACTCTCCCTGTAACTACCATACAGGCAGACTCTCTTCTTCCATGTCTTTTACCAGTGACATTTTAAGTGTTAGCTACTGGGAGCAAAACTTTATTCTGGTTTTTGTTCCAGCTGTTTTTGCAGTTGTTTCAGGCTCTGTGGGAGTGCTGCATTCCTACTTTACTGGGCTGCCTGTGGAATATATGTGCAAAGCTAAAGCACAAGAAAGGAATGTGTACTTTTATGTTCCTTCTTCCTGCAGAAGATACAGAATAAAATACCTGCAGAATTCCAAGTATCTAGGAGCAGATGTTGCCCATTGACAATGCCAGGACACAAAAGTGACCAAGGTTCCGCTGTCTTCAGAAATCCTTTGCAGATTCAAGGGTCTAGTTCCTCATGAGATTCAATTCTCCACCCTGAGTTTGTGTCAGATCACATCAGCTGAACATGAGTTGGGAACTACAGAGGTGGAGTTCGGGGGTGTTATTTTGCAGGAAGTTCAATTGGTTAACAGGATGTGAGACTTCACAATAATGTCATTGAAAAGCATGGGAAAACTGATACCTAACTTAATACCATTGAAATGAATGAGGCAGGCAAGTTTTCTACCAAGTTTCCCTTTCTGCCAGTAGGAGTACTGGCATCCCCTGCTGTCTGAAGAAATAAAGACCATTCTAGGACACTTCAAGCTTTGCTGTGCATTTTGGGCTTTTTACCCAGCATAACTTTACCCAGCATAAGTTGCTTTTTACCCAGCATAACTTTTCCCAAGTTCACTGAGAAATCAGGTGTTCATTACTTTACTAAATTCTTAGAAAAAGGTGCTGAAGAACAGGTAAGCACATCCAGGCTGTGTCTAGATACAGACACTTAACTTATAAACATGAGAGTTATTAAGAGAGTTTCTTTTTCCTTTGGCAAAGGAATTCACAGTAGGAGCCTAATACCCTTCATTATAATAAAGAACTCTTCTCCTCTTATTAATTTAAGCTTTTTCTTTTAAGAAAAAATCCTTTCTTAAAGAAAATGTCTTTGCTAGGAAATTAATAGAAGGAAATGATGGAATGAGAATTGGACCAGACTGGTAAAGATAATGGAGAAATAATAAAAAAATTTTCAGATCAAGACTGAAGACTAGAAATTACTGTGATGAAAGTTATTATAATTTTAATAATAATCAAATTTCTTCTTTAGTGAGGATGGAGCTCTGTTTAAAACATGCAGTGATGACAAAACATGGCACACACTGGTAACTAGGGAATCAGACCAACCAAGATTGCAGGAAGGGTTCTGTGAATGCAATGAGTTTTCCTAGACCACTAGGGAAGAGTGGAATTAAAAGCCAGGTTCCATCTCTGATGCTTTGCTTACTTTTCTGTGTCTAGGAGATTGTTCTTTCCTATACTATATTTTCCATACTGATGTCTTTACAGTATCCAACTCAAGGATCTTATGCTGAAGAAATGAAGAATTGTTTTGGAAGTCACAAGGTTATAAAAAAATGGTGTGTATTTTAAGAAAGTGTCAACAGTGCCACAAAGAGAAGCAAATATCCAGAAAAATTGTGGTGAATCATGATTCTGTTACCTACAAATGTTTGGTGTAAGTTACAACAAACTCAGAATTACTCTGTATTGCACTGAGAGTTGTTCCAGATTCTGGCATCCTAAAACAAAAAGAACAAATTTGTCCCTACCTTTTTCCATGTGACTCTACCTCTGCCAGGTGTGCTTTCTGGGTAAAATGCAAAATCAGTTTTGTTTTTCTTCTGATAGGTAAGAATACATGCATATAGAGAAGATAGTAATTTACAGAGTCCTCTCAGGGCTCTGAAATCAAATGAATCACAGAAGTAGCTACACTGGAGGTAGCTCAGGTTGAGATATATCAACTGTTATCACTACCTTTGATGAGAATGTAAGATACACCACACTTATAGAAAAGTCCAGACAAAGCATCTGAACATATAAAAAGAAACTATAATATTAGAACTTAAAATGCTATCAGACTTCCTAATCTGATTTTCTTTTCTGAGCAATTGGGCCATAGCAAATGACTTGCAGGCTGTTACTTTCAGAGCAACTGAGTTACTTGTGTGTCTGATTCAGGTCTGCTTATTTACCCAGATGAGATTTGCAGTTTTGTTTCCCCGAATTACTATTTTTGTGGTTCAATTCCTAGTGTCTCCTTCCAGTTGCATCTTATTTTAAAGACAATTTGAAGTGACTATATCATATCTGACCCTACTACCTAGCATAATGGAAAAAAAAAAAGTTATTTGTAATTTAATGTTCCCATGTATCGTATGTACATAGCAAGTTTCTGGCAAGAGATTTTGTTATCATAAATCCAAATAGATTTTGCTTCCATTAAAAGTTTGTTGGAATACCTCCATCCTTGACCAGTTTTCTTTCATTTACCATGGAGTCACCTTTCTTAATATGCTTCTAAGTGTCTCCTGCCTCTGTAAAATATTATATCTGGAACTTAGCTAGAATTTCTGTTAGGATCAGAGCTCTGATCCTAACAGAGCCTGTTGAAGTTATATTATAAAGTAGCCTTGGTTCCAATAAATATTGATTGCCCAGGCTGCCGTCCTAGATTAAGGACAAAGCAGATCAATGGCAAAGCTCTAATTGCTCTGATTAAATGAGGTCTAATTACTTCATTCTCAATGGCATCAAAACAGAAAGACCAGAGCAGACTGAAGTATGGGGCACCAGATAATCCTTTTTTTTCTGTAGCAAAGAAGATTTGAATATAAAGAATCAGTTCTATTATTAGGGATTCTTAATTATTCTACTTCAAGAAAGGGAAGTAAATGTGAAATGGGAATAGGTGCAGCACTACTTTACAAATAGTAGGTCATTTCATGCCAGCAGCATGAGTCTTTTTGATAAAATTTCACTTTTATAAAAGTGCACTACAGATTGTCTAAACTCTCTGGACTTAATATGGAGTATTCTAAGGGAATTTATTAACTAGAGAAACAGAAATAGTAAGAAAATTATAAAATTCCCTTGAATCAACAATATAATGAACCTGAAAAGATCAGATATGGTACAATGCATAAGACAGACATTTAGAGTTCTGTTTACAGCTCCAATCACTGACTTTCAGGAAGATGGGATTGGGTTGAAATAGGGGCAGAAAAGAAGTACATAATTAGGATTATGTGATACCTTTGCCTGCAGTAGGAAAGAGGCAGACAAGGAAGGGGACAAAGAACACTACAGAAAGTAATTTATACCTATTCAAGTACAGTAAAGTCAAAGACAGTATGTGGACAATCACATAAAAATCTTCCACTTTTGAGAGAAATGTCAGCATGAGTGGATCCCTGGATTATTACAAGAAACTTTGTCCTGTTTTCAGACCTTATTGGGTTAGTGATACATAACCAAAAGAAATAGGCTTTGAATCAGAATGCAGAACAAGACCATCTCCTTAGCTGAAATATTTGGAGGTACCAGTAAGTGATACTGAGCTTCCCATGACAGAATCGTATATCAAGTTTGTATTACTCAGGTTTAAGCAATAAAGATAAATGGGCTCTCTGCTCCTAAAAGTTGTTAGTTTCAGTCAGACCAAACTCTACTTGTCATTGAATTATTATCAGCTCTGCTCTGGAGCTGAAAGGCAGACACTCTTGCTGATTATTGCAAGGAGACGTATTATTATCTGGTTAATAAGCATAATGCTTACTCTATCATTCAAAAGGTTTCTTAGCTATCAAAGATTCTTATGCAATGAACCATAAAATGTTATCTACCAACATGGGAGATGTGAATAAAAACAAAAAAAACCCCACAACCCAAAACAAAACAAAAACCAACCAACCAACCAAGAACTAGAAACTTCCCAGGATCTTCATCTTAGCTTCAATACTCCTTGTTAGTAGAAGGTTTCACAGGTAATCATTTTGTTCTAAAATAATACGATATGACACCTGGAAGCATTACAAGGAAAACCATCTGAAAAACAGTAAGAGAAACCCTCTCAAATTTTGTATCTTCATTTATACCTCAGTGCAGATAGACTGGTGCTCAGTCCTGCTCTTTGAAGGAAGAACTTTTCATGTACAAGGGCTCTTGATCAAGTACATGACACCTCTTGTAAGAAAAGATTCTTCAAGGGTTGATACAGTAAAACATTTACACCTGAATATATTTTTATAGCTCAAACCTTAATGAGTTATATTTACTTGTCATCATTTCAAGGTTTGTAAAAGAAGCATTATTTTCTAAGACATTACTTTAAATTGCCAGAATGGTTACTGCCATGTTATGTATTAATTTTCTCCTTCTAAAACTCTATTAGCAACTATTGCTTCTGAGGTTAAATTTAATAGCATCATATGAAGTGTATCCTGTTATTTGTGTAGATAGTATAAACATTGTGACTGGAACATAGCAAGCTTCCCTGTTTCCTCTAAGAAACTGAGGCCAGAAACATGGAAATAGCACAATAAATCATCCTCATAGAGTATTTTTACCTATGATTAACTCATCTTCTTAACTATTCCCTCAAATTTGTATTTCCAAGACAATTAATGCAAGAGAGATGGCTGTCATCACACTGACTGGTGAATAAAATTTAATCCTTTCATACACAAACAAGTAAAAACCAAAACAAAAACAAAACAGCCTACAACAACAGCAACAAAATGAAGCCAGGAGATTGCCATTTCACAGCAAAAAATTTGGCATGTCAGTATTGACCTGAGGAAGCCATCAAAATTAATTCCTTGGATTGGTAAAATACAGTTACAGCAGCAAAAGAATCTCGTTCATAACTTCACTGTCTGCAGCTTGAATTTCAGCAGTATCTGTGAGCACCAATGGACTGAACAAGCTTTATATCTGTAACAAGCATTATGATTTTTCTGTATTTGCTACATCTTATCTATGCAGTTGCCTACTAGACAGCCTGGAGGTGACCTGTCTAAGCACAGTCAATAGTTTGTTAAACCCTTATAGCCCTATCAGGTACACAAGGTCCCTTGTGCCTCCAGAGCACTCTGTATTCACCTCTAAAAGACTGCCCAGCCTGACTGCTGTGTTAAGCCCTGTGCATGCACAGAGAGAAGAGGCTAGATTGCAAGATGCGGAAGAACATTGATCTCCTAGAGATGGGTAAAAGAGCAGAGCATATAAAAGAGAAACAGAACCTAAAGGATAAAGTAGGAGCAAGGCGATTTTTTAGAGGTACTTAGGTATTAACAGAAAAAACAGACAAAGAAGTTGGGGATTTATTAGAGATCAATGGATAGCACTTGATAGTCTGTGATGTGTTCTATCCCCTAGATATTCTAGCCATGAACAAATGACTGCTGAGGGCAGTTTGACATTTCAGCCAGTCAATGGGCCTTAACACACACCAGAATGCGTGCTTGAGAAGCACTTGTGCTCTTTTCTCCATATACTTCCTCAGTTTCCAGAAATGACTGATAAATTGGTGTCAAATGGCATGAGAATGAGCATTCACTAGCTGAGCAGGCCACGACAGCATTACTTGAAAGTGTCCTGAATACGTGTATGTTTCTGGTTATAGAGGCTACAGGTATAGTTCAACTTCCTTTTATTCCATCTTTCCATAAATATGATTAATTTGATAACCGTCTGTTTATTCCATAGAAGAATGGTCAATTTTTTTTTTACTGAGAGCCTTGATAAGCTCATTCCTGCTCTACTTACAGCAGCAGGGCTGACAGTACTAATAGTAGTGCCTTCCCAGCACTAATTGTCAACAGCACCTGATAGCTCATTCACAATTTCTGTACCATCTGTTGTAATTACTAATAAGCCATATTTTTTTTTCAATACTGTGATATATGTGTACATTTATAAGTGTTCCTCACTGAGTTCCTAATCAGTTTGTTTCATTTGCTTACCTTCTGCTGCTTTTTATTTATTTGTTCCTACAAGTGTACCTCAAGATGAGCTATGGTGTACAAATATACTGGAGGAACATTATTCTAGCAGCAGTTGTCTACTGCTTTGTATTAATGATGTTCCAAACAGTTGTACTGGTTGTAATGTTTAGCATAATTCACAAAATCATTCAGAAGGGACAAAAAATTAAGACTGAAAGCCCGTAGATCATCTGAGAAACGGATGAATAGATAACAAATTTATTCACAGCAGGCAGTATTAATTAAATAATTAAAATCATAGAATTATACAGTAGTTGCCTGAGGAAGTTTTAATAAAACTCAGTGTGCTTTAGAAAGCACTTAGGCATTCAGACCAGACAGCTTACTGCCTCCAAAAGACAGAGCTTTGGAGGATAGCTGGCATTTGAATAGTTGGCAGTATAATTTACATTAGATGTAAAGTGGAATTTTATGCAGAATGAATCATCTTATGGGAAAACTCATAGATGCAAGAAATATGGATTAGGGAGGGGAGAAGGTGATTAAGGTTGCAGGCAAGGTGCCTGAGTTTTTCATGAAAATAACACTTCAGATCTCAGGAAGAGACAGAAACCTACACACATCTAATTCACAGTGCAGTTGTATCATCGGAATACTTCCTCCTGTCATGAAGGAAGGTGGTGAAAGAAAAGCTTGTGGTTGTCTTTATCCTGCTCTGTTCCCTCTCTCTCTGGAAACACTGGTAAGAATCTTACTTCTGATGTTCATTGTGTAGAAGATATACATGTTTTATATAAGAAATTTAATTTTCTGTGAAACTTGGCATTCCTGTGAGAAAGTAGAACATTCTGAAGTAGAAAAGCAGCCAAAGATTATCTACCCACAAAGACCTTGGAACGTTCAACTGCGCATTGAGGACACCGTTTCACAAGAAGGTGCTAAGCAGCACTAAGATTTTGGAAGATTCAGGAAAGAGATTTTCCCTGCCAAGCAACCCATCCAACCATAATGAACTCCCACTGCTTGCTGGGACAGAATTTTTGCAGTGCATGGCTTGTGTAATATAGACTCTCACTGTTAAAGAGCTTGTTTGGTGGTTACCTTAGTGTTTAGTCTTATTGCCTTTTTTCCACTCCTCAGCAACCTGAAAAACTATAAAGTTATTCTGAAGTATCTCTGCCTAAACTACAGTTAGAACTTGATTCCAGAGAATGTTGAAGAAGTACCCTCATAAAACTTGAGACCTGTGGGTGTCCTGTATTCTAGGAGGCAAACGTCCTCTAAATACACAGGGCCATTCTTAAACCCTCTCCAAGGGTAACACTAAATGATTTCTTTTTAATCTGTATTCAACAGCAAAGCATAAACCAATGTTTACCTGTAAAATTAACATTCAGCATCTTACCTAGAAATACAATACATATTTTTTGTGCTTCTTGAAAATAACCTTTTTGCAGCCTGACTTGTCAATCCTAAAGTCAGTCATACTTCCTGCTCCTGAATGCCAAAATCCACTGCTTTTGTGTTGTTTGGCTCGTGGTCAGCCCTCAAGGAGAGATCTGATGTGAAGTAAATGATCAATATTTATTCTAGGAAGCCACCTACATTATTCCAGATAGTTACAACATCATAGGGGGTTAACAGGCAAGATCATTAATTCCAGAACCTTTGCAATTTTTCCTTGCACTTGATGTGCCCCACTAAATGTAACACCAGATTTGGCATGAGAAGCAAAGGAATGTTCCAGTTTCAATACTTCTAAACTTCTCTGACCACTCAAATATCCAAGAAGTGCTGATCTATGACATATCCATCAACAACACCTACTATGTGAGAATTAAATTCACTGCACAAGAAAACATCAGCTGCAGTCCTATGTATCTTGCTTAACTGTAGCTCAGATTGCTTTTGTTCAGTAAATCTTGTTTAAAAACTTGCTCTCATAAAGCCAAAGTATGCAAACAAATGTAGTTTAAGGGGCCTCACTGGTGGATTTGGGGCTATTTTTTTCCTGACTTCATCATTTCTGCAAGGCACATATGAAAATAGCATGAAATTAAGTTGATGTTTTGCCTGATTTTTGGCTTTGAAAAATTTATTTCAGTTCATGTAAATGGGCCCCAGCTAGGGCACAGCTAGGAGCACAAAAAACTCAATAATGCCAGACTTGCCCAAAGATAAAATCTCAAAGATAGATTTAAAAAACTGCAGTTATATTTGTTTGTTTGTTTTGGGTTTTGTTGGCTTTGTTTTCCATTCCTAAATTGTAACCGTGAAATTAGTTCTACTATAGAAAAAACACTTCTATGTGGCCAAACCAGAGCCTTCAGGATGTAGCTGACATTAATATAACTGTGTATAACAAACCATTTTTATAACTGTTTTAATAAACAAGTCTTGACTGTATTGGTTTCTTTGTTTTTTTCTAAAAGTATAAATCCCAAGTTCTGATCTTTCAGTAAATACGAAGCAAAATACTTGAAGTATTCTGTGACATTTTAAAGTAGTTGTTTTACTATTTTGTGATATTTAGAGTGGCTTCAACTCAATACTTTTACTATAATCTCCTAATGTTATGTCTGAAGTCAAGTTTCTGGAACTATGGTTAAACACCTTGGGGAAGCATCCAGCTTTCAGGAAAACTAAACAGTCAGTGCTCATGGAGCAAAAAAGTTTTGAAAGATCTGAAAATTTAACATTGAGTGAACTGACTTTCTGCACAGAGACTTGCAAGTAAATGCATAGCAATATGACAAAGGTGCAACTTCTGGTGCTCAGCTTCCCATAAATGTCATCTTTTGCATGAATTTATTAATACAATTGGAGAAAGCTTTCAAAAGTTAAAGTAAGTGGAAAACATCAGTTTACATTGTTAAATAAGTTTTATTTTATTGTTCCAGTACTGGAACAAGCTCTCCAGGGAAGTGGTCATAGCACCAAGATTTGCCTGAGTTCAAGAAGCAGTTGGATGACACTCTCAGGCACAAGGTGTGATTATGGGGGTTCCCCTACACAGGGACAGGAGTTGGACTTGATGATCCTGATGGGTCCCTTCAAACAAATATATTCATGTATTTGAAAGGTATTCTTCAAGTGGTTTCTGCTGGTATAACTGAGAAGAGAACTTGGCCAAACTAATTTATTTTTCATTTAATATATGCAAATTCTATTATGGAGTTCTACAAGGTGCCAACAAGCTATTCTGTTACAAGAAACTCAAGAAGAGAAATTTTAAGAGAGTCATATAATCACCGAAGAAAGATATTTTATTTATGTAAAATACTTAAAAGAACAATAAGAAAATAATGTCCTATTTTATGTAGAGAATTATCCTGTAGCTTTTTCTTACATTCTTTCACTTATCTTTTAAGTGAAACTCTTTTGTAAAAGAGTTAATTATATTGTCAAAATGAATGTGCTGAAAATGTAAAATAAATGAGCTAGTAAAGTGATATTCAAAAGTCATAATTTAACTTAACCTGAGCCAATTTACTTCTATGTAAAAAAAAAAAAAAAAAAAAAAAAAGTGAACTCTGTAAGCCTTAAGACATGAAAAAGATTAGGAGTATGTCTGCATTAGGCTGTGAAGGAGAGGGTAAAGTTATTCCTTTTATTTGGACACTATTTTGTGTGAAAATCCATGCTATCATGACAATCCTGCTTTTGGCACAGAACATTAGTGTAATGTTACCTTGGATATCTCAGTGCATATCTTCCATGTAGAAGTACACTGTATAGCCTCTGCAGGTATTGTCTCTGTCTATTCTTAGTCCTTTCAACATCTCCAGAGATCTCCTAACCCAATCAAATTCTGTAAGCAGGAAGAAGACTGACTACAGAAGGTCTTACATCTACTCTCCGGGTGTCATTCTACAAAAAAATTTGAAAAGCCTCACCTGCTTCTTCAACAAGGGGAAGTGTAGAGTTTTGCATTTGGGGAAGAACAACACGATGTCCCAGTATAGGTTGGGGGCTGACCTGCTGGAGAGCAGTGTAGGTGAAAGAGACCTGGGGGTCCTGGTAGACAAGAGGATGACCATGAGCCAGCAATGTGCCCTTGTGGCCAAGAAGGCCAATGGCATCCTGGGGTGCATTAGAAAGGGTGTGGTTAGTAGGTCAAGAGAGGTTCTCCTCCCCCTCTATTCTGCATTGGTGAGGCCGCACCTGGAGTATTGTGTCCAGTTCTGGGCCCCTCAGTTCAAGAAGGACAGGGAAGTGCTTGAAAGAGTCCAGCGCAGAGCTACTAAGATGATTAAGGGAGTGGAACATCTCCCTTATGAGGAAAGGCTGAGGGAGCTGGGTCTCTTTAGTTTGGAGAAAAGGAGACTGAGGGGTGACCTCATCAATGTTTTCAAATATGTAAGGGGTGAGTGTCAGGGAGATGGAGTTAGGCTTTTCTCAGTGGTGACCAGTGATAGGACAAGGGGTAATGGGTGTAAATTGGAGCACAGGAGGTTCAAGTTGAATATTCAAAAAAATTTTTTTACTGTAAGGGTGACAGAGCCCTGGAACAGGCTGCCCAGGGGGGTCGTGGAGTCTCCTTCACTGGAGACATTCAAAACCCGCCTGGACAAGTTCCTATGCGAAGTGCTCTAGGTGGCCCTGCTCTGGCAGGGGGGGTTGGACTAGATGATCTTTCGAGGTCCCTTCCAGCCCCAAGGATTCTATGATTCTATGATTCTAATCTCTCTAATTAGTTAAAATGTGACCTCAATGAACCTGTGTTGGCAGAGATTTCTCTATGCAGATGAACGAACTTGAAATTCAGCAAGGCAAAGTGATCAAGTTTTCTCTAGTGATGAAATCCTGATTCAGAAAACTCAAACATATTCCTGAAGTTTGTACTCAAATGTAATGATTCCAGCGGAACACTGAACTTAATTCTTGTAGGGAAAATATGTTGTTAAATACAAATATACTTTACATTATGACTTTATTTGATAAATGTATCTAGTGACATTTTCCACTTGTGAGAGACATTTAATATAAAATCTACTATGCAAAATAAACAAAGCAAAAATTATGTAGGTTAAAATCTGGTTAGCTGGTCAATTTCAAAACTTAATTGTCCTTAATAAATCATCATCCTATGAGGACTGTTGCCAACGGACTTCCACACAAATCTGATCCTGTTTTGTTGTTATATCCCAAGCTTTTACTGGTAACTTGAAGAAATATACACAAATTAACTAGGTTAGGAGGTACATCAATACAGATATATACATATAAAACTCTAAAAGAATTCAGAAATTGTTGCAATAATAAGTAAGACAAAAGATAACTGCATGGAAGGATGTAGCTCTGGTCCTATCTGCACATATGTGAAGGACATATTACATTATCACTCATATATTTGTTTTATATGTTGCATAAAGGTTGGGGCAAAGTAATTTCCTGCTTCTGCTTCTTCGTATGTTAGAAACACCCTTTCATATGATCATAATCTTGGTGCACAGTTAACAGAGGACATCATACTGTCCTGATATGGGATGCACACCTGGGAACCTGGTTTGATCCTGGTTACATACATATTGGAAAGAAGCAGACCTCTCAGGGATGTCAAGCTATAGGACACTTCTACAGTCATATATCAGAGAATGCTACTTAGATCATCAGATTTATATCTTACCACCTAATGTAACCTGCCGTCCACCTTTTCTCTGTGGAAGACAGATCAGTTCTTCTCTTGTGGCTATTTTTTAAAGGAAACGCTTAGTTTGGTACAAATGAGTTATTAACAGAAATGCCTCTCTATTTAAGCACTAGAACAGGAGAAAAGGGCTAAAAGAAATGGCTTGCACTTTTATAATGAAAAATACCAACCCCAGATACCAGGACACTCTTCCCAGCAGTAAAATTGAGGAATGTGTTGCTTGCATGAAGACCAAAAGGTCTGCACACTGATAAGACATAGATGATTTATGAGTGGAAGACGCTCATATGTACACCAGGAGCACAGAAACAAGAATGCAATATATCACATATAGAATTTCTTTTTCCTTTAGCTCACCAGAAAAAGAGACAGTCAACATATGCAACAAATATGCATTCCAAGCGAGGAAAAACAGGGGCAGCAAATTTACCTAAGATTTTTAGAGGCTGAAATAAGCAATATTTTCAGGACCCACCCATTAAGTCCAAAGCTGCCTTGTTACCACCTATCAAGATGATGGTGTTGGGGAGTCTGCATGGATTGGTGTGTAGGGTCATGAATTATGTGACAAAGGACTGCAAGAGAATAAAGGCAGCTTGGAGATTTTTTGCATAGGTGTCATCTTCTCCTTCCATAAACTCTCAGTGTTTTTTTCTTGACCTGGGCTGAAGCTTTTTCTGACATTTTTTTCATTCATTTCAGTATAGATGCAATTTCAGGAGTCATGGGTAGTGGGATAGACTTGGCTGCACTGAAAAGGAAGGAAAAAAACTTGCAGATACTCTTTTGTTGGTATTTGCAGTGCAAAGATATTTAACTTGTGAAAAAATATTTTGCACTTAAAATATTCTGAAGTAGTTTAAAGTTATGGATTTTTTTCTCCGTACAGAAATGTCTATTTTATGTGAGACAAGAAAAGATAACTGTATTTTATCTATCTCTGTATTTATGAACCAAGATAAAATATACTCCAGTAACGCAATTCTGAACAGTGACCACCACATTTCTGTTGTATTTTATATTGTGTTTACCACAAGACAACTGAGTTCTCAACAGCTACCAAAAATAAACATAAAATTACTCTAATAAAAGGCTAAATATATAGGATTGTCAGAATATCTCTTCACAATCATTTGAAAGATACAACCTCTGATAAGTAGATAGGAATTTTACAAACTGTTTTTAACAGGTTAAAACAGAAGAAAGACAAATATAAAGTTTTTACTTGGAAGAAAATTCTTAAGTTTAAAGGTTTATAGCCTTATGTGACACTAAAGATTAAGTCTGATTGTTGACCTCTAATCTAAATGCTTCTTTTCCTCAGCAGCTTTATGGCATTTAGCTACTATTTAGACAGATGTCTGTGAAATGTGAATAATAAATAATGCATTAGAGTGGTTGTTCTGCTTATAAGGACTCTGCTTCAACCAATTAATTTGAATTTTTTATTGCCATACTTTACATGCACATCCTCATCTTCTCTCTGTTGACCCCAAAGATTTTTTGGGGATCAGAGCAAAAATCATAGGCAAATGCCACCCTTGTGAGTGGATGTCTGAAGAATTAGGCCCAAAGATTTAACCTTTTTGGACAAAAATTATTAGGTCAAAATGTCTGACTTATAGTCTGTGTAACCATAATTTGAAGGGTATGAGGGGCTGTTAGCTCTCTGTATCATTCTGGATGTTGGCTTTTAGATACAGTGTATAAATGTTTTCAGAGGTAAGAGTCTTGCATACTTTCTTGCTTAGATTAGAATTTATTTTTTTTTTCCACTCAATTTTTGTGTTCAAGGGCTTATAGTTTTATTTTTCCCTAAAAATGGCACTACAGAGATTTCAGAAGAATGTTCTGGAGAATTACTTTAGTCTTTTAAAAGACTGTCTCAATTTGTAGGACTTAGAGTATAATGTTCTACTATATCACATTTTATTGGCATTACAGGAGATAAGCACTATAATGATGTCGAAGACTATGATGCCATTTCCAAAAGTTAGGTTCATTATAATCCAGGATTGTTGCTATCAATTTTGCCTTAATAACCTCACTGATATACTAAAAATGCAACAATAAAAGATCCTCTCTCACATACGGTCTAAACATAGAATTTAATTTTTATTTAACAAGCTTTATCTACAGCTGCTATGAATCAGAGGTACTGTCAGTCACTCATTGAAGTGATTTGTACCAGGTTACAATCTGGCCTTGTAAGTCCTCTCATACAAGTAGGGCTGGTAAATACATCTATTATTTGGTTTCCTTATGGATTGTATTGCAAGACTATCCTTTCAGTTGTTTACAATTTTCCCTGACTTTAAACATTTGGGCTGAAACTGCTAATCATGATTATGTGCTTTACCCTCAATAATTTTGACTATCAAGGGGAACATCTATTATCTATCAGCTCAAAAATCTACACACGTGGTACCATATTCTAAGCATTTGCAAAAGTGCAGTCCATGCAGCTTCAATTTATGGATAATTTTAGCCATTAAATTCCTAATCGGTTGCTCACAAAGAATTAAACAAAGCTCTTTCTAAAATGCAAGTTCTGCAAAATTTTGCAAGGAGTGTTTTTGGCTAAATCTTCTGAGACCACGGTTGTTACATGGAGTCATAGCATGAAGGAAGAAGGCATTGTGAAATTCAAACCAAAAAGGTACAACAGTTCCAACCACCACTGCAGTGCACTGAATCAATACAAGTGGAGGAGACTGCAGGAAGCTGAGGCTTCAAGTTGGAGAGGTAGATGAAGAGCTGAGAAATTAACTGAGAAAAACTGAGAACAGATGAGACTGGGAGTGGCTGAATGAGAAGTCTGCGGCAAAGACCATAAGCAGCAGTAGTAAGAGATGTTTGAAAAAGTCACCTGTGGTATAGAAATGAGCAAGACTCATTCCTCACAAAGTCCAGAAACACCACCAAGGCTGAGTGTCCTCAGAATGGCCATCAAAACTGACACTGAAAAAAACCTCGATGGGTCATTGTAGTAGGTGACTCCCTCTTGAGGGGAGCAAAGGGCCTGATATGCAGATCAAACCTGCTTCATAGGGAGGTCATCTGTGTTCCCAGTACCCACATAAAGGATGTTGTAGGCAAACTTTCCACCCTTGTGAGTCTTTCAGCTTATTACCCACTTCTGACCTTGCAGGTGGGTAGTGATGACATAATAATGAGAGGTGCACAATCAATTAAAAGAGATTTCAGGGACTTGGGTTAACTGGTGAAGGGATTAGGAGTTCAAGTTGTGTTCTCCTCCATCCCTCTCACATCACTGATGAACAAGGGGATATATAGGAAGAGACAACGTTCAATTCATGGCTCTGTGTCGACAGGGATTTGGGCTCTATGATCATGGCTTGGTATATGAGGCACCAGAGCTACAAGCAAATAATGGGATTCATTTGTCCCAGAGAGGTAAAAGGATTCTGGGGCAGGAGTTGGCAGGACTCATTGATAGGGTTTTAAACTAGATTTTAAGGAGGGAGGGGCTAATAATCTCCTGCTTGCCTCTAACAAAAATGTGAGGCAGCACATTAAGGGCAGAGGAATGGAGTGCTAGTGCTAGTAAGGACTCCCATGTTGTTGCCCTGAGGCAACAGGGAGGACACACCATGACACCCCAGAGCAATCAAGGTGGATTTGCCTAAGGGGGTGACACGGTCATCCCAGCTTTAGTACCTCTATAGGAATGCATGCAGCTTGGGCAACAAACAGGATGAAATAAGGGCCTCTGTGCTGCTGGAAAACTATGACATAGTGGCTGTTACTGAAACTTGGTGGGATGATCCCCATGACTGGAATGTAAGGATAGAGGGGCTAAAGCTCTTTAGGAAGGATAGGCAAGGTAGGAGGGGAGGAGGTGTTGCTCTCTCCAACAGTGACCAACTGGAATTGATGGAATCCTACCTGGGGAAGGACCATGAACTGATTGAGTGCATATGGGTTAAGAAGAGAGAAGGCGATATTATAGTAGGGGTCTGCTACAGGCAAGCTGAC
Organism: Calypte anna; assembly: GCF_003957555.1. Taxonomy (NCBI): domain Eukaryota; kingdom Metazoa; phylum Chordata; class Aves; order Apodiformes; family Trochilidae; genus Calypte; species Calypte anna. The sequence continues at coordinate 120,313,222 of NC_044245.1, forward strand.
CAGCAGAGCCAAGCAGATGGGGGCCTCCATTGGAAGATAGGAGAGGCTTCACGTTCACAGGCACTGGTCCTCATTGGTGGTTTCAACCACCATGACATCTGCTGGAGGGACAACACAGAAAGTCATCAGCAATCCAGGATTATCGTGGAATATATAGGTGACAACTTCCTCCTCCAAATGGTAGAAGAACCAACAAGAAAACATGATGTGCTGGACCTTGTTCTCACCAACAGGGAAGGGCTTGTAACCAACATGATGCTCAGGGACACCCCTCATTGCAGTGATTGTGAAGCACTTGATTTTAAGATTCTCAGGGCATCTTGGAAGATGTATTCCAAACTTGCAGCCCCAGACTTAACTGTGCTGACTTTGATCGCTTCAGGGATCTTCTGGCCAAAGTACTGTGGGACACAGCCCTAGAGAAAAGGGGGGCCACGACAGCTAGTTAGTATTTAAGGATTCCTGTGTCCAGGGGCAAAGTATACTGACAAAGAGAAAGTCAGGAAAGAATGCTGGGAGACTTGCCTGGGTGAACAAGGAGAAAGTGTCTGCTTCAAGGACTAGTAGCATTCAGTATTTATAGTAACAGCTCAAGAATGTTATGCAGGATCAAAAAGCAGACAAGACAGGTGACCAAAATTACCTGAGGCACTCCAGACGGAGTATGCCAATTCATACACACTATACTTGGTATAAAATTGAGGTGATTAAGAGGGTCAAGCCCCTTCCCTCTTTTGCTTCTTCCTGCTTTCTTCATCATCCTAAGGGGATTCTTTTCTGTTTTTCTGCCTGTGGTCCTGGTCCATACCAGCCTGAATCTCTGTGTTCCTGCCTCCAGCTTCTGACTGCTGCCTTCAGAAACCCAGTCTGGACTTTTCTAAGGCTGCCCTGAAGATTCAGTGGTGATGTGATTGTTACTGGGGGAAGCAGGGGGAGAAACATGGTATCGTTTTTCTGTATATATGTGTATATTAAATACATTTTTCCTTTTTTTTCCGTTACTGTTTCATTAAATCTGTGTAGTTTAGTTTCCAACCCATAAGTGTCTCTCACTTATTCTCTCTCCTTTCTTTATCAGGGAGGGGAGGGGGATTAATAGAGAGCATCTGTCATTCTGTTAATTTCCAGCCCAGTGTTAAACCGTGACATACTCACACAAAATCATGCACACCAAGATGATTGTCCTATTGAGCAGCATTTCCTTCAGCTGTGTTGCAATCCTGTTTGTAGGTTTATAGAATTGTTTTCTAGAGAACCCTTTTTACCGAAGTGCAAAAGATTTTAGCTTGTTCTGTTTGTTAAACTTCTCAAATATTGATTGGTAAGTATCACTCTGTAATTGCTTATAATCTTTGCTAATTTTGGTAAAATTTAATTATACATACATTCAATAATCAAGATGAAGTCAAGCAACATAAAAAAAGAGCATATGCTATTCTATTCATGATTTCAGGTACATAAAGGAAAAGCCCCAGCCCTTCTCCTTTTTACATAGATACAATTTTTAATGGACGTTTATGCCAGCAAGGTTAAGATTTGGCTTTGTGCGAGTGACTGAATTTTAAAATGAAGGAATTAATTTTCTTAGCAAATGGAAGAGAAAACAAAACTCAGTAATTTAGGATCACAATGTCTTGAGCAGGACAATGGACAGACTGGACAGCTGTGACTTCTCCACAGAACTGTGTGGAGTTCTGTCAGGGAAGCAATAACTGTGAATCATGATTTTTATTACAGATCCAGGATAAAGTCCCCTTGTGAAAATCAAGTCAGCATTACACAGAGTTAAGTTGTATTATGTAGACATCCTAGTGACAAAAATAAATTAGGTTCAGGAAAAACATTTGTTAAATATAAATTAGAGGCTCTCTGAAACAACCTTCATAAAATATAAGAAAGTATGCCTCCACAAGCATAATAGGAAACAAAAGACATACATCATATGTGGCAAAATAATTATGGAATGCAAGTTTATCACATGTGGCCAATGTTTCCAATTATTTCTGTAAAATAAAGGCATTTTTTTCCATTAATGATGTTGTAGATAACTCACTCAGAGGATCATTATTGGTAGGAGAACTCTCCATCTCTTTAATGAGGAGCTCAGAGGCCTTGAAAAGATACTGAAGTAATTATAAGACTGACTCAAAAGTGGGAGTAAAAACTTCCACAGAGACATACACCAAGCTAACATGGAATTGAAGAGTCACCCAGAGATTGAACAAAATGTAGGGTGGCCTTAATGCTCTTTCTCCTCTTACTGAATATTTAATTATAAGAATATGCTGGTAAACTGCTGCCAGTTTATTTACTAGAAAACATTCTTTTCTCATCCACGAGAAAAATTATGAATGTGTACAAATATGTGAGGAGAAAAGGTTTGAAATTTGACAGTATGACAATAAAAAAGTGCATTTCAGTTGCTTATTACAATTGACGACTGCTAAAGTAGAGGAACCTGAGTGAAGACAACTGTCAGCATGCCTTCTATAATCTAGAATGTTTTCAGATCAGAATAATAACACAATGACAATTTATTTTAATTAGTTTACTCACTTTGTATCTTTATACATAATCCTGAAGTGAATTTCTTAGTAGTCTAAGGTATAGACCAACAGATGAAGCCATGTCAAAGGTTTCATGTGAAAACATATTCATATTCGCTTCTGATATTCATGTCTCAAAAGGATGGAAGACAAACAGAAGATAGTAAATGAAAATAATTAAAATGTTGATAAGAATGGCCCTTAATTTATACAATAAATACATGAGAGTACAGAAAATATAGTACTCATGTACTCATTAAAAAATGTACATAAAAGTGTACTTGAAAAGCAGACTGCCGCTTCACATCAAGCTTTGGATATATAAACAATGCAACCTAGAGCCATTTCCCTGCTATAGTTTGTGACCACATGTCATCAGGACCCCTTGGTCCAATTGCAGGCCACGTTAACATGGGAGAATGAGTAGTTTTTGATAATCTTAGCATTTCTGTTCTTTTCTGCCATCACACATAGCACCAATCTTGTTGGAGGCCCCTGGACTTTGCTCTTGTCCTTGCCTCTGAATACATTGAGTGATTGAGTGCAAGTTCAGGCTTCCATCTTGGCTGTTCAAGTTGTAACCATTTGCAAAGTAAGTTGAGAAGAAAATAAAGCAAACACTTTGGCAAATCTAGCCTTCTAGGAGAATTTCCTCTTGGCTTGTTTCTCATGGAAGCAATTGTGTAGGCTACAGTATAAACGCAGATTCTGGATCAGCCCAGCTGAGCATGAGTGGGGGTTAGGTCATTGCTGTTTACTTCCTATCTAGCCAAAAGGATTTAATGAGCCTCTTGTAGCAGTCTTCGAACAATAAAATCCTATCTAAAACCAAGAAATGAATGGTTTAATGTCAAATCCTTTAAGGATGACCACAGCCTTAAGTACAGTTGGATCTTACTGCTCTAGGAAATTATCACACTAAGGATGAAGCTTAGGGACTTTCTATATAAAGCAACTGGGATATTATATTGGACTATCTTAATATTCTCTGTAATAAAAAGAAGCATGCCTATGTCCTAATGTAAAATTTTAGTAATATTAGAGCTTCCAAGAGTCTGATGTGGCCCAGGATCTGTGCACATGAGCTGCCCATATCGTGCAAAACTCTCTTTAGTGTAACTCTGAATCAGAGCAGTAATGTCTCACTGCAGGAATTCAATGGAGTGAATATCCATTCATTTTTATGAGAATACTGCAAGTGTTAGGTTTGGAAGGTTAAGTTTGAAATAGTATTTTGGTGATACTGCAATGACTAGACTTTCTGGTCAACTAAGCAGGACGGCAATAGTTGAGGAGATTTTCTTCTTCAATCAAGACTTTGCAAGCCCAGCAATGCCTGCAAGAGAAACAATAAGTACACAGACTCATTGTATATGACCTCTCGGTAGCCCTAAGGTGTAATGCTGAACAATGCACAGCTTGGGCCTAATTTAATGGCAATATTATTGCAAGTTAAAATGGTGTCATGGGAAAGCTGAGGTGTCTGGTCCTTTATAAAAAGCTCTTATGAATCAATGATAGTATCAGACATCTTCTATTGTCATGGATTTAAAAAATGCAATAAAAAGTGTGTTTGAAAGAGTTAATGAGGGAATTCAAGAGCAATAAAGGATCACAAGACTAGCTGTTTAGCCCAGCCAAAGAAAATGGTGGTAAATTGTAACCAGGTGTTTTTATTTCCTGATTCACAAAGTATTGCAAACTCGGCACTCTGTGCTAGAAAGGGCAAGATGCAGACTCACATGCACAGAACATTCATCAGATTCACCTAAACCTTATAAAACTTGAGATTATCAGTTTAATTTCATCTAACAACTGACACATGTTCCTAGACCCTTGAAGGTTGTGTGACAAATGAAAGCCATAATCACACAGGTGATCAGATATAGCACAATTTATTTCTTTATTAGTTCTATGTAGTTTTGCATATTCTGCTGTTTTTCTAAAAAGATAACTAAATTTTCTTTAGCTGTTGAATCAGAATTACTTCCTAACACCAGGCTGGGGACTGTGCTGTGGTTCAAAATTTGGTTCTAAAGTCCCATTGTACTTTTTTTAGTAGCTTCAAATGAGAGAGAAAAAAAACTATAGTAGGATTACACAACACAGGTGATAAGTATTTCTTTCAAACAAGAGATTTTTTAAAAATCCGAGTTTTAAGATGTTCCTTCATTAACACTTCTCCCTGTTTGGAAATTGCACTGAAGATTCCTTCATTTCCTTTCCAGCATATTAGGTATTTTCTTTCCTGTTTACCTGCTTAGAAGTTAAAAGTTGTTCATACTTAGTTGTACTTTTACTCCCATCTTGGGAAACCCACTTTTTTTCCTGCTGGCAGACTTGTTAGATACAAGTCTCCAATACATCTTGTGTCATATTTGACAGGCCTGTGTTTATGCCCTGGTTAACATGGGGCATCTTAGTAAACATCAGATATCCATGGCACAATCAGAGGTTGCACTAAGACATCTGATTATAATGGTAGCTACAATTACAGCTTGATTAATTCAGTTCCTTACCACTTATGTCAGTATATAGATAATAAGTAGAGGTGTCTTAGGCATGATCTGACTCCCCAGGGTATCTTCCTAAGTCTGCTAAATATGGTACAGCATTTGAAGGGCAACTATATTGTTCTGGAGCACTAACCCGAAACCATGGCATTCTGCAACATCTCACATTGCACTGGAAAGCTATGTGTGAGCAACAGGATCAAGACTTTAATTAATAAAACAAGCCTTTAAATACCCCTACCCCTACCTCTGTGGGGTAGTTTACCTGAGCTATGGAAATGGGAAGAAAAAACCTGATCCTGTAAGACAAATGAGCTATAAACTGGGAAGCAGCAGAAGTAAAGCAATATTTCCTTCATCTGTAATTTTCTTCTCAAGCTTTCTAAGATCTGGTTCTTTAGACTGAATAGAATTCAGTTTGAGTACTACATTGTCTTTACAGATAGGCATTGGCAGTTTTGCACTTTTAGGCTGCTAGAAATGTGGCTTCCACAGGAGTATGGGAATGTGCACACAAAGGAAAAGACTGAGAAAGAAGAAGAAATTTGTTGGAGAACTAAAGAGGTGAGTCAGTCAAATAGATGTTTGAACTCAGTGTTGAAGCTGCAAATTTGTGCCATCTGCAATGATGTGAATAAAGAACTGGTATGACACAAGCTGATTAATTTCATATACTTGGTTTAACACCTGTGAAATTCTAACAACTGTTGGTCATCAAGCAAGTATCAGAAAAATTTAACACAGTGGGTAAAAAAAAGTCCATTCAGAAACCCATGACTTATCCCATACTTAAAAAAAAAATACAAACACCAGACACACCAGATTAAAACAATATAATTTTGGTTCACACAAGAACAAAAGTGATACTTGAACAGATTTCAGTCTCTTAAAATTATAAATTTAAAAAAATTAAAAACATATTAATGTAATTTTCTTATCCTGTATACAGCAAAAAGTTCCACATAACTAAAGATACGTAAAGAATGTTTTGACTCGGATACAAAACAATGAAAGCAAAGAATTCCAGAATTGAGCAAAATCTGCCATATGTTCCTCCACACAGCATCCGTCTTCTCAAATTAAAGACACTTTAGTCAGGAATCCTGAGAGCTTCAGAACTGGCATTTTATAATAAAGACTACAAATGATCTTGTTAGCTTTTGTTCTCCTTGCATTGCTCATCTAAGAATGTTTGGAAGACATTGAGCTGTGAATAACAGAAGACACCTATATATCTTTCTTAAGATAGATGAATTTTTACACAGATGGACTCAAAATAAACTCTCTTTACAAAACCAAGGGTTTTTCCTGTTTGGTTTGTTTTCTTTGATTTGGCTGATTTTTCTTTAAGCAGCTTGAGCAGCATTTTCACATTATGAGAGAACACTTTAGCAATGATATTCACAGATGCGCCACTGCTATCTCCTTGCCAGGATCACATTCTTTGCTTCCTGGCTGATACTGAATCTATTTAGGGCAGGATCTCTCTTTCAGTTCTTTGTGTGCCAGCTCTTTAGTTATTCACATACGTGGTGTATACACCACTGGTCTCTCTGTGCATGTCTACAGACAATATGTGCTCAGCCTCATTATATGCTGGATGTGGGGACACTGGCCTGCAGCAGCCTCACCTCCACCAGGCTGCTGAATTCTGCCCTATTGCCTATCACAGATACTTGGAATCCATCTATCACCTGTATTTTTTTAATAATCTCTCAATAACCTTCGGGAGGCTTGTACTGTCATTTGGACTCAAGCATCTCCTCTGAAATCTCACTCTATTGGTGAGAAGGTCTGTTTTCTTCCTGTCTTCTTTCCTAGAATTTTAGGAAAACTGGGCTGTTTAACTGGGCTTTTTTTCAGGCAAAATAGAAAATGTCTCTGGTAACCTTTTTTTATGCAAGCTGAATCAGCGATTGTCTGTTCTGCAGCACACCATATTCCTTGTCACAGAGGACAGCTGAGGTACTATTATGGAAGCTGTAGTATATCTGGCTGTCTCCTATCTACATGTAGCTTTTGTTACCCAGAAGAACAATAGTCTCAGCATACTAACATTTTAAATATTGGTGTGGTTGTTTCTATTTCAAATAATGCAAATAAAATTACTGCTATTTTCTGCAGGGAGGGGTAATTTCCATTAAGCTTTCTGTTAGAAGCTAGTTCAGTTGGCACATATCAGGAAACTTGATAAATCCTTTTTTCTCTTTTTAAAAGGGACAGTCTTAAAATGCTCACTACCCTTCTCAGATTTTTTCAATGCATACATTTATACTTTTTAAGCTGCCATAGATTCTGTGATTCAGCAGAAACAACTCAGGTACTTACCATATCTTCAAAAATGTTCTCCAGGAAAGTATTTCCTTTGCCAGAATTGGATTTTAATTTTATTTTTGAAAGAACCTTCTGTGCAGACACATTTTAGCACACTGAGACCCTTAGCATAAACCATATCTTTTAGAAAGGCTCATCTTGTGTCTAGGAAAAATATTGCTATCCTGTATACATACTACATTCTTTCAAACTTGCAAAAAAGGGAGATCCAGCTTTTTGATGGTTTTTTTTTTCCCTACAGTGATTAAGCAAGAGTTCCTACCTTGAGGCTCCCCTTCTGTTTCTTGTTTCTGATACAATAGGGATGTTCTGCTCCTTCTGGGACCTTTTTTTTGGGTCCTGAAAATCTTTCCTAGAAGCATAATTAGGGGTCAGCAAGCTCTTCCTGCTCTAAAAGGTGTTGAGTTTGGCCCTTTAAGTCCTTCAAAGGGCTTTCAGATCCTTTCCCACTTATTTTGGCCTAGTATTCTTTAAAGCAATTTGGTTTCCTGAAAAAAAGCATTTGACATTTAATCCTTAGTGCATGTTGCTAATCATCATTACTTCAGTGAAATGCACCCTTTCTTATTTATTTCTTTTTCATCTAACAAAACTGTAGGTTGGACACCACCTGCGGGTCATCTTTTGTAATGCTAATGATGTTCTTTGGGGCTTGGGCTTTACACACAGATAAACTCAGATGTTTAATGCCTTTTGTTATGCTTTAGCATAGACACTTGGCTTCTACCTGCTGCTGTAAAAACATATGAGCCTTGCATGGGTCCTGCATTAAGTTATACCAGTTGTGCTAAGCATGTGTGTTACAGAAACTGATTTGAACAGCTAATGTAGAACTCAGTATTAACAAATACATCACTTGCATTTTGGTCTTTTAATTTAATTTTTAAATAAGTATTTCCTTTGCCAGAATTGGATTTTAATTTTGTTTTGAAAGAACCTTCTGTGCAGACACATTTTAGCACACTAAGACCCTTAGCATAAACCATATCTTTTAGAAAGTCTCATCTTAGTTAATTTAATTAAATTAATAAATTTAATTTAATTCAATTAATTTATAAGTTAATTTTCTCCCTACACTGTGTTTATTGCTACACATTTTGGGGGTTGCTATTTCTACTTTTTTTTGCACACATGGCTTTGCACTTGAACGCGCATGTGAGGTCAGGCAATCCGCTATTTGTTTCTTTCCTTTCTAACATGACAAGCATTGTCCTAATTTGTCTGCATGATTTGCATTAAGTGCACTGATAAGTCTGTTTCTTTGGTTTTTTTCCTCAGCTCGCTTCTCTTTAGATATTTTTTAATATTTTAATCCCATATGCCATGTTCATCATCTGTAAATTTTATCCTGAACTAGAGAGGCTTCCAGTGCTTGGAGTATTCTGAGAAGGGATTAATTCTGGAGTCACTGTGCCCGGAATGCAAACTAAGAACTTTGAATAGAACCTACCTCTTTCCAAAAAGTGGAGTTTTTAGAAGCATGGATCTTCAAGAAGATATGAATAGCCAATTCTATATCATGCTGCAAGCACCTAATCTCTTTTTCAGTTACAGAGATTCCACTTCTCAAAATTTTCTTTCCAAGATGAAATGAATCACACACATTCCTATAGTTTCACTTTCCCTTTTTATGTATGCCATCAAAAACATGTGTCTTATTTAAATTTTACATAAGGTGTAGATGTTATCTACATTTTGTCATGCAGTTTTCAAGCTAAGGAAAAGCTTAAAATTCAATTAAGTATGTCAGGGCATATTATATCCTTCTCATTACTTTTGTTTTCCCTTGACCCATTCTTTGAGTATTCAACGAATGTTTCATTTTAATATTCTTGTTGCCTTTTTTATTTTCAGAGATGTTAATCTGTGAATGTTCCCTTATCTGATTCTTGTGTTTTGATGAGGTATTGTTTTTGCTGGTTCATCAGTCACAGTGCTTAATATATGTTCTTTATTCCATGACATCATTCTTTGCTTTTGTTTAAAATAAATTGCTCCTTCATTGCATCGTCTCACACACTTCTGCATGAGAAGATAAATCAGTTAGAAGTGCAATCTTTAGTATCACAGGACTTTCACGAACTTTCAACCCCATGGTGGTTCTTGGTTGAACTACACTAATGCTGTGTGTAAATGAGTAAAAATTACTGTAGGAATGTATAAACATGGCATTATCAAGTCTGTGCCCCAGCTATGTTTTAATGTTGCACAGAAGCAAGGTTTAGGTTCCTGCAGGACACCTTCTGTTCTATACAGATGAGCTACAGCTGCTTAATCTGGGAAAAGGAAAGATCAGGCAAGAATCATTGTGGTTGAAAACTCAAAGCAGGGATAGATATCCTGGTAGACACGGCTCAGAAACTCAAGTTGATGGTTCCTGACACATATATCGATATCACACTGAGATTCTCCATCTATATCTTCATTCTCTCGTTACCATATTCTTTCTCTTAAAAAAAAATTTAAAAAGCAGAATTACAGAATACTGTGAAAGAAAAGGGGTAACGAGTGCAGTGATTTATTCTTTTTATTACTGTATCAGAGGGCCTGAGCAGAGCTTCTTTCCAAGCCTACAGAAAAATTAACTCTTCCTATGTGGAAAATGACCACTGAATTTACTGCAAAACACTGCATTTAGTTGGTGTGTAGGAAACCTTTATGGCATGTATATTTAGAAAGAGTGAACATTCTCTTCACCATGCTGTAAGCAGTTTTTAAATTTCAGTTTTTGTAATTAATTGTGACTGAAATGACATGTTTTATAAGCCCCAGCTTTATTTTATTGGTTGATACCACTACTGTATGTGGGTGGATATCTTTCATGGCAAAGGATAAATTTTCTGCTTGGCTACAGTTATATTTCAGCATTCAGGTGTCCTTGCCATATTGCATTATTTATTCAAGAGAAAAAGATTAAGATTTTCCCTTGAAGAGTTTTAAATATCTTATTAAAACTGAGTTATTTTCTTACTTTTCCCTTATTTTTTTGGCTTCATATTGCTCTTTTTAAAGTACTTTGTTCCATAGAGGTTTCTCTATGATAAATTGAAATTTAATTTTGGTATACAGTCTTCCCCTCAACCATCACCTTAGGAATGCACATTTATACCACTTATATTGTTATATATTCAGTTTTAGGCTTTCTCTTTTCTCTTGAGATCAATTACCACTGGAAGAAAATATATCTGTTAGGAAGTGGGGCTTTTTGAAAGTGTCCTGTCAGCTCTATGGAGAAGGGCCAAGCCACTGCAGGTCTTATATATGTTCAAATAAATATATATATGAAGTATACGTGTATGTGCATGAGTATGCAAAAGTAATGTAGCAGAGTAGAACAGTAATAACAGTAATCAGTAAAGATAAATGACAATAAAATCATGTGTATGTTTTGGGGGAGAGGAAAGAATGAACATGAGGGAGAGTGAGGAAGAGGATAGTAATTCAGCCTTTGGTTCTGGAAGTTTCTCCTGAGCAAGCAGATGTTCTTTCTTCAGCAGGCAAACAGGGATCTGAATTCATACAAAGTGCAGACCTGTTCTCATAGATTGGGAAGGAATGTGTATAGATGAATTAAGGGATCATAATGAAGTGGAAAATGGTTCTTTTATCTTGACTCGTATATCTTGTCCTTTCTTCATCCATGCAAAGCAGCCACTTTCAGGTGCTCCTTTCAGCTGTGCCCACTGCTTGCAGCTGGTTTTACCATTCCATTACTAATGCTTTTGTACCACAAGATCCCTACAGTGCTAATACTTAGCAGAACATCCCACATTAGCAAAGTTAATTAAAGACTACTCTTTATGCCAGAATGAGTGTTTTATCTTAAAATGTTAATAACCAGCTTCTGTGCTCTAGGCAGAAGGTCACCAACTATCAGCCACATTTTTCTTTTAACTTGTTGCTAAGCAAATGAAATTCAGAACACTGTTGAAAGCAAGCAATGCCATAGCTATAGCTCAAGACAAAAAAAAAAAAAAAAAAAAAAAAAAAAAGACAGAAAATATCATAGTATTCATTTTTAGTGCATTTTTAACATTGTGCATGCACCTTTAACTGAGGAATAAAACAATAAAACTTGATATTATGTACAGGGTTACACATAAGAGTTAAAGTTGCTGTGAGAATCATAATTAAATTCTCTAAGGCTAATGCAAAGCAGTTTTTACTACTGTAGCAATTTTACTACATAGATATTGAATTAATTATTTTTAATAACTAAAGCCCAGTCAAATAACACACCAAACTCAGAATTAAATAGTGAACTGGTCAAGGTCCAAGTATTGCTTGCTGCATGCTGAATTGTCAAAACCTAATAAGCACAACTTTATTCTCAGTGTGGAGTGAAGGTAGTTCCCAAAATGGGAACTAATTGCCAATCTATTCTTTGTAGTAAAAAAAGGAGGAAAATGGCAAGGTTCAAGGATTAAATTCTGTAGCCTTCTCATAGAAGTCACACCTGATTTATAGCTTTGGAACTGAATATTCTGAATGAATTCTGTATGAGCCTGGGTGGGTTTATGGCAATATATGTTTGGTAGTGAGAGGAATCTACTCATCTCTTGAAAGAAAGCCTGCATTTCGGAGAAGGAACAATCCTTCTTTGAGGGAAATAAACCTGAAAGAAACAGATTTGGTTTTCAGCAGCTTTCTTATCACATTTCTTAGACCCTCAATCAGGACAAGTCATCTTTCTCATTCAGTTAGCAAAATCAATTGCTTCAGGGAGAATTTTGGTAGAGATATATACAGCTCACTTTGGATGAGCCAGGAACAGCCCAGAGAAAGACTGCTGCTCCTACAACAAGACCTTCAGCCATGTTCCTGAGAGCACCAGGGAATGACCTCTCAATACATCATACCTTTTGCCCATGCAGCAGTCAAAACTCGTTCCAAGATCCTGCAGGTACAGGACCTGTTGGTATAGAAAACCCCTGAAAATGTTACAAGGATCAACCTTTCTTACAGAAGAGCAGAGCATTATAACTAATACCCTATGACAAACAGCCCCACTGCCTGCTGAATGCTGGCAACTCCACAGTCACTGCAGTTTTATTAATCACTACAGAATTTCAGTTTTTGACCTCATCTACTGCTGCCTGCTGTGGAAAGAGCTGTCACAACCTAACAGTGTGAAGAACCAAATGGTACTCCATATTTCCCTGACTAGTGGGACGTGAATTTCCCATGGATAGTCTTACATTTCCAGGTGCTGTTCTAAAAGGCAGCTTCTTTCAGGCAGCAGAAGTATGGCTTTCATTGAGCACTTCTGACTTTTAAGTTTACAGCAAATGAACCAAAAAGAGTATCAAATATCTTTTTTTTTTTTTTTTTTTTTTTGATCTGAGGTACAGTGCTAGAGCTAGATGTATGTGGGTTGCACCAGCTTTGATATCCTATATAAATTCCCACCGTGTGTTCATTAGCCCTCATGGCCTTCCTCTAAATCATTAGTCTACAAGAAGAAATGCAGAATGGAGTAAAAAAAAAAATCTCATGCTGTTTTCTAGCAATTTAAACTTAGTTTTGGTGCCTGTAGTTCTTTCAGACATTTCCCACATAAAAAATATTGAGCTTTAAACAGACCTGTAGCAAATGGCTCCTTCAACAGTTAAACGGCTGGACTCTGGACACTATGGAATTGCTTCACTTTGTGAGCATAGCTATCCACAGCTGTGGGTAGTTTGTGCCCAATCATGTCCTCAAGCAAAATAAACAGGCAAAACCAGTTATTTCCCAAGAAAATAAATGGTTTAGGTATTTCTCCTTATTCTGACCTCACTTGTGGCTATTTGCTGCGTAATAAAATCTCCTATTAAAAATAATTTTGTTTTCACACAATGAAAAGTGTGAAAGATCACTCCTCTCAATTGAGAGACTTCCAGTTTGATTTCGAAATGGAAGTATTCAACATAGACCTCAGAACACCCCAGGTGAAACAGCAATTGACCTTAACCAAATACTCAAGATTTACTTCATCCAGACATAGCCACAGACTCACCTCTCTCTTTCTTCAGAGCCAAAGAAACAGAAGCAATCTGAGGTGTTAAGGAAAAATAAGATACAAAGAATTTACTGAAAAGTGAAAAAGTTTTTTATGAAATTTTTGGTAAGTGCAAGTGTTGGGAGGAAGGGGTTCATGGTGATAAAGGAGACTGTGAGTTGGTGAAGATGTCGGGTGGCCCCCTCCAGGTGCTCCCCAACAGCATTAGGAGGAAAACCGCTGTGGCTACTTGGCTGATGTGGGAATGACACCAGCTCCCTCTGACTGAGGGAGAAGCAAGTCAGACATGAGCACAGAGGAAACAGCAGTTTTTTTGCTCAGGGCTATCAAACAGGGACCCTTAAAGAGTCCTATGATTTGATTTGTGACCCCTTATGTTATCTTTTTACCCCCTCCTGGAGCCTTCCTTATTGATACTCTCATCCTCTCCTAAATAAACATCCACCCAATTACTTTTCCCCGATTAGTTCTAGTTTTGTAACAGCTATTTTCAGGGTTGGAGCACCTCTCCCATGAAGTGAGGATCAGAGTTGGGGTTGTTGACCCTAAAGAAGAGAAGGCTCCAGGGAGACCTCAGAGAAGCCTTCCAGTACCTGAAGGGGCCTATGGGATAGCTGGAAAGGGACTTTGGACAAGGACCTGGAGGGATGGGATGAGGGGGAAAGGTTTCTAGCTGCAAGAGGGGAGACTGAGATGAGATCTGAGGGAGAAATTCTTTGCTGTGAAGGTGGCAAGACACTGGCACAGGTTGTCCAGAGAAACTGTGGCGGTATCGATGTAAATAAGACAGAAGTGTCCAAGGCCAGGTTGGATGGGGCTTTTACCAGCCTGGTCTAGTGGGAGGTGTCCCTGCAGCGGAACAGTTGGAATCTTTGAGGTTCCAACCCAAACCATTCTGTGGTTCTATGGTTCTACCTGGTATTTCTGTTTCTTTCTCTGTACCTGCTACAAGAAAAGTCCCTGTAAAGTCTGTAACAATCTGTAAAGTCTGGCTGTTTCTCACATAACACCTTTTAACAACCTGTACAATCCACTATTCTTTATGATATTATAAGCAACTTTTTTAGTTCCTCATGAATTTTCCTCCTATTATGTCCAGCAGTTCCTCAGGTCCTGTTCAGCTGGCTTAGCCTTAGATAGGGCCTAGCCAGCAGCCTATTCATCTGCCTAAAACCTTAACATGCGGGCTAAATAATATTTTACAAATACATATTCCATAGAACCACTTGAAAGAAAACAAGCTTTTTTTTTAACTGAAAGTGCAATTCAGTACAGTTTTTATTGCCTTGGCTGAGCTTTCAGATGCACTGCATTTTTAAAAAATGTATACTGTTCTGGTAGCTGTTGTGGGCAAGGATAATTTTTCCATACTTAACATTTCTGTATATTTAACCTAATAAGACTGTTTTTACCAATTACAAACATATTTTGCATAAAGGAATACCAAAGGTTAGAAGTCAGAAAGCAGAAGTGAAGATTTGGGAAGCAGCATGACATGAAAGAACACCATGAACAGCAAATAATGAAAGATGGACATATGGAGATGAGAGGCAGTTGTTCCATAACACACCCTGCCATTCTCTGCCCTTCTACAAGGGCCCTGTGAAGTTTTACCAAATTTTTATCAAAGTAAAAATTGTGCCTTTCATTTCAAACCTGTATGTTCAGTGATCATGTCTGAAAGTGTAATAAGCAACAGAAAATGTGAGGACACCACCTTTGATGTGGGAAATAATTATATAATTGATTATGGGGGAAAACTATCTGAAATAGATTAAGGGGAAGTATTATGCAAAATCTGCTGTAAAAATAAACATAGATAAAAACTGAATAAGAACTTTGAGAAACAAATAACTAACGTGCATTTAAAGAATAAAGAGTACACATACATAACACGAGTCCCATTTATGCCTACAATTCCTCAGTGATGGACTTACACATTCAGGAGCTTAGATGCAGAAATATTTAAGAAAATTCGTAAATTTTTTGGCTGTTATTTGAAGCCAAAATTTGAAAAAAAAAGAAAAAAATCACAAAAACATGAAGCAAAAACAAAAGAAAACCCTGAAAAAAAAAACCCAACAAAACAAAACAAAGCAAGTGCCTCAGTAACACTATGTAAGGATTAAATTATACTTATGATTCACAGTGCAATAAATCACCTGGCAGAGACAGAGAACTTGAAAATCTCAACTAGCACTTAAATGTGATTTTCCTCACCTGGATCCTGATATCAAACTGTAAATTGTGTAACATTGTTCTCCAGTCAACCTTCAGCTAAGCAGGACACGTTGAGAGCCAAAGCTTAACCTGGATAAAGCTTTGGACTTTAGGCAATAAATGTAAATGGTATTTTTCAAGCCTCATATTTGTTAGACAATGGACTACCTGCATGCATGTTAAAAATATTCAAGCTATCTTGAAGGACTAAAGTAAATAACACAGGTTGATTTCTCATTGTACATATTCTTAGTCCGACTTCTATTTTTTAAGTTGTAAAGAAGGGGGAAAATTTCTTATGGACAAACAGAATCATAGCCCAGGTGCAGATTTTTCAAGCTGTGACATAAAGGCAACTTCATGAGGGGAGGTTAAGTCATGGCCTGTTATTATTCTAGGGGTTCTGAAGAAAGTTTTGAAGAGGGAAAGGGAGGAAAGAATAAGACTGCAAAAGAAAACATGTTCAAAATACACCAAAAATAATTTCTTGAAATATGCTCAAGTCAGAAAGAGTTGAATAAAACAGGTTCCTGTGATGATCATAACAGCCAAAGTGAAGAATTACAGAAAAAATAATCTGAAAAAAGTCTTTGGGAGGTCACCAAACCCATCTTCTCCCTCAAACATTTGAGACGAAATTAAGGAAATACCAATGCTCAATAACAACCTGGGTTCTGTTGTTGAAGTAACACAGACACATTGTGAATACACTTTGGATTTTTGATCTTGGTAACATTGAATTAACTATTAGTGCTGGCAAACCAGGCTAAGAAAGACCAGTTTTTAGTGAAGATGTGATAATCTTATTTGTTAACTGTGCCATATTAAGGCTATATTATTAAGTAGTCCCTACTCAAATACTATAGAATCCATTCTGCAGTTAAGGTGATAAAATCTAACCTTACATGAGACTGGTTAATCCAAAGTGTTATTAGGCATCTACACATGGACAACTGACTCAAATCCTTAATAACTTTGAAACCACTACCATTTTGATAAATTTGGTCTGATTTCCTACAGATTTAAACTATCTATTGACAAATAAGATACATAGACACACATACAATTATAGGCAGTGGATCCCCTAGGGAAGCATGCTGAAAAATAAACACATCACTTACAGAAGAATGTGTTTCTTGAAATTTCAAAGCAGTTCATCAAAAAATTAGGTTGTCAATAGGTTTTCTAGTTCATGTGTATCTGCTGCATAATAAATTTGGAGAAGAGGTCTTTTAAATATCATTTCCAGCAAAAGAAGACAGTCCATCCTCATAAACTGATGATGGGAAGGGGCCAAGCATTGGGGAAAATGTATATGACTGTAAAAGTCAATAGTGATTTCTGTTTATTAGTCTTTGTTAGGTTTGCTGAATGCATGAGAGAAGTGCACTAATATATTTATGTAAGGCTGTCAAGTCAGGCAACCTGAGAACCCTGCAGTGACAGAGAGCTACTCTACAAAGCAGCTGGTAGGGCATGGGGAAAAGTATGGGAGCTCTGGTCATAGAGATACTTTAATATGTGAACATGTTTCTGAAAAGACTGACATCTTCATGCAACATATTATGGATTTATGGAGGGCGAAAAGGCTTTTTTTTTTCATGTGTATATGGGTTTCTTCTAATTCAGAAAGTCATAGATAAAATTTTGAGAGATACATTATATTATTATGAACTTCTGCACACTGAAGTAGGAGTAATAACTATGCCAAACAGCTTACAGACTAACCATGATGTTAAGGATTTTCATGAAAACCTGACAGTTTCATATAAGCTACTTGAATGAGAGAATATTTTCTCTGAGACTTATGTCAAGTTCAAGGCCTAATTATTTCGCAGTGAAAAGACATGAAACCAGAGCAGAAAGTAGGAAAGTATGAAGGCCAAGTTGAAACTATTTCACAAAGCCCTAAGTCCTTTTCAGGCACACAAGCTCAGCAGTGGACATTGCTAATATGATTCCCTCTGCTGTACAGCAGAATAAGCTTATTTGTTTCAATCTGTTCTTGACTGAAGACACTTACTTCACCACAAATTAAAATGCCATGATTTTAACTTTCCCTTTTAAGTGTGATCTAGTGGATAAGACAATGGCCTGAGACTTTTTTGACTTGTTGCCTAGTACAGGACAAATTGCACATCATCTAACTACTTTATGCTTTACCATGCTAATCTCTAATCACTGTGAGACCTAAGGAGAAAAAGGAGAAGACCAGAGAATTTTTTTTTTTTTTTATCTTGAATGACCTTCTTCTATGTAAAATTGGTATCTGATACCTGAAATTACAACTCTCCTCAGCATGGATTTATGACCATACCATCATTCCCAGAGTTGTGTATATGTTAAACACTGCCCTGGAGAAAACAATTACTTTGTGCTTCTTGTAAGAGTTAAGCCTTATTTAGTTTTTCCATCATTTTTCCTCCCTGTGCCAGTGTCAGCAGGAATACTGAAATCCTCCTGGCTGATCAGATTGTTTTCTTAACCTGTTTCCAAATAGTTTTTTTGTTTTGTTTCATTTTTTAATAGAAAATTAACATGAAGTACAGGAAAACAGAATACAAGTTACTGCACCCACCTTAAGTTATTGCTGGAAGAAAGGTACTGTGGCATTTTTTTTTTTTCCTTCATTGAAAACAGTTTCTGTTTGTCCCCATATGATTTCAAGCTCCAGAAAATAAATAAAATAATTTTGCTTTGTAGTTAAAATGTACAAGAAATAGCATGGTACCATGAGAAACTGACCTCTGAACTTCAGTTGAATTCACAAGGAAACTCATGAAATTATGAAAGCACATTGATTTTATTTGCTGGAAAATGTTGAATGCTGAAAAATCTGATCTCAGAATGGTTGGAACTGGTCAGAGAGGATAGGAAGAGTCCATAGTGCTGTTTTCCTTTAAAACCGTCCTTTGCAATGGCCATTGGAAATAGAACCAAACCTAGTGACATTATTCATATGCTCAAAATTAATGGAATATATCATGTTTGGAACAGTAAGTTTGCTGGGGAGAAAATTTCAGGAGTGAGAGGAAATCTACAAGCTGAGCATATGGATGTTGTGACTGAATATTAAGGGGCCTTTGGCTGTAGTTCTCAACTTCAGTCCAGCCATGGGGCAGAGAGGAGGAAACAAGAAGTTAGTATGAGATGATGGAGGGGTAACAACCTTCTCAGGCAGGAAGAGGACCAGCTGCCTGTTCAGGGAGGATAGCATAGGCCTGAAAAAACTACTCATATAGGGATTTTCACACTTCTCCTATAAAAAAATGTGAGGCTATAATAACTAGTAAAACTGCAGGCTTCCCAGGTTAAGATGGAGGCTGTAACTAAAGGCAGGGCTTTTCTGCTTTCTATGTTTTTTTCTTTTAATCATTGATATTTTGACAGAAGCACTCAATTCTATATTCTAAGTTGAAAGTAGTGAAATTGATGTCACTTCCTAAATTATCGTGTTTATGAAAATAATTCAAAGGAGGATGGAAGGTCCTCTCCCTGAATTCTGGAAAAGATTAAATGTGTTTGTAATGAAGGCAGGTTCACAAGTTCCACTGATTTCCCTGGGTAAAAAAGTACTCCATAAATTTATTATTTGGGGTTGGTTTTTTTTTGTTGTTGTTGTTTTGTTTTTTTTTCCTTTGATTGCCTGCTTAGGTCTACACTGTCCCCCAGTTTCCCCCTGGAATTCACACCTAAAGAATCAGAAGAGAATGCAGGAACTGTGACTGCCAGCAAAAACCTCACTGTATCACAATAACACACAACTTTAGGGAGCTGCTACAATGTTTGGCGCTAGTACCCACAATTACAGCATGATGTCAAGAATTGTAGCACAGAGAGGGAAAAACATCAGCCAATACAAACACCAGCTATGAAAAAAATGCAGGACCTCACTGTACATTGTGTCAATCTAACATGCATCCAAGATATGATTTCATTCCTATTAAAAAAGAAAGTTGGAAAATATATCCAATCTCACATAATCCTTTGGAGGCAGGATGGTTTTCTTTTCTTAATTTCTTCATTTTCTTTGTTGAGTTTTAATTCTTGAAAGCATTTATAAATTCTTGCGTATTTCAGTATACTGGTTTTTCTTTTGAGAAGTTGACAAGATTATTGCAGCTCTCCTGTTGATCCTGGTAGCTCTGGCAGCCATTAACAGAAGGAGAACTTTTTGATTCCAGAAGACTCAGAACACTCTTTCATCTGAGCCATAAGGACCAAGGTGATAAAAAAACATGGACTCCTGCAATATTTTTTAAACCCTCTCCCTTGTCAACAGTCACTGGAGCACATTTTAAATTGGAAGAAACAGTGCATGCTTCCTGTCTGGCTATATATGTGGATGTTAAACCAATATCTACATTATATGTAAGTAAATCAATCAGTCTTTAAAATCATTACAATGCCTGGAAAATTTTCTTTTAAATACATCTACTTTCCAGCTGTTACTTCTGTTTTTTTTCAGAAAATATGCTGGACTAAAAATGAATATAAATGTAGCAACTTAAGCTGCACCAAATAAGCAGGTTTTTGAGAGGTACACCTTTTAACCATTTGAAAAAAGAATATGACATGGTAAACCATAGGGAATGAAATCCATCCTTGTGCAAAACTAATACTTCTACATTAAATACCCTAATTTAAATGCCACACAAGATTTAAGAAGCATACATCAGAAAGTCTTATACTGATATTCTAGAAGCAGTGGCCTATTTAAAGCAGATACAACTGAGAAAAAGAGGAGAGAAATGGAACTACCCACATGATATACCACTGCTATCACTTATGTTTTACCACTGTATTTAATAAAAAGGAGATATTTTGAAGGAACTAAATCAGCAGATAAGTACCTTTTGGTAAGATAAAAAGTCAAAAGTCAGCCCATTTTAGAAAATCTCTTAATTAAATAAAGTTAATAAATGATGAAGAGAAAATAATTATTTTATAATCTAATTTCATATAATTCCATATAAAATATAATATCATATATTTCATGTAACTGATTAGGAACTCTAACATCCACATGATCACATCCACATGATCACATGGACAAAATTAAAATATTTCTGACTTAGGATTTCTGTCCTTTACTACAGTTTGAATTTTCTTCATGTCCTTTTCACTGACAGATAATTGCAGTGGCTGCACAATGTTCAAAAAAAAAAAAAAAAAAAAAAAGGAGAACATCTGTAGTAAGCCTTCAGGCACTGAAATATTTGGGTGGAGATAACTCAATTGTACATCTGAGTGAGTAATTTCTGTCCTGGCATAGGGATTCGCCTTCCTTTGAAGGCTGAAAGGAGCTATATGGCTTTTAACCTGGGCTGAACTTTAAAGAGCTGCTGATGACTACTGGAAAACCTTACAAAACCTTACACAGAAATGGTTCTCTCTCTGTCTTATTGTCTCCTGAAATGTATCATTAAACAGAACAGTTCAATCTAAAATATGCAGCGCAGTTCTTCCAGTCAGAGAAGTAAAACATCAGGCAATTCAAATGATGCATATGTAAGCATTAAAAGGAAATGATCGTTGTTTTTGTTTTTGCAAAGGCTTCCAGAAAACCTTTCCTTGCTGATTAAACCAGCATTAAGTGAGATTTATGGCACAAAAATATGGTTTAATTGTTTCAGATCCCTCCTGTTTTGTCCCAATACCTACAAAAGCTTGGCAGCTCAAGCTCTGAGAACACTGTCTGCAAGTCTGACTAATATCTATCCCATTATTTCATTGTACATTCCATCTTTGTTCTAATGGCTCACTTTTTCATATTTAGGCCATAAAGTCTTAGCCCAAAGGACATATTTTTATTCTGTATTTGTCTGGATCCAGGCATGTGAAGCTCCATTGAAACAAACAAAAATATCACAGGTATATTTAGAAGCAGAACATTGATCACAATTTTCACTGAAAAATGGTAGAATTAATTTCCTTTGGATGTTTGTGAACTTACTGCCTTTTGTCAGCGTCTAAGCTGCACACAGATGCCTTCAATTATCTTTAACTCTGTATGTCTAATCAGTAACATTACAACTGACTTCACATTCAAGTAACTTGGGTAGAAACCTAATAAGTTATGCTCTGTATTTTTCTTTCTTGTGGTTAGATGCCTGTTTATTCAGGTAAGAAGTTAGAAAGCTGATACTATTGAGTATGACACTTGCTCCCCAATCATATTATCCCATTATGCAACTGCACATATCCCTTTTTCATTTCCTCCCTAAGTGTAGGTTAGTATTGTTTAAACCCTGGCTCTTGTCTCACTGTGATTTGGGAACTTGCCATAAAGCAATGGGATACACATCTATCCCCTAAAAGGATGGGATAAAAATTCACTAAAGGAATTGTAAAAAATGGACCTCCATCCATCTGAATTAAATGGGGAGAGATTGGCATGAAAAGCAGGTCTTAATTTCATGTCTCTGGTTCTTTAAAAAGGCTCCACATCTACTTCTGCATATGAATTTCTCCCCATGGGTAGGCACTACTTTAATTTCTTTAAAGGCAATCATTAAATTTTCCTGTTTCAAACATGAGTTGTAATCACAATGTAAGACCTGTCAGAATTTCTTCCCCAAAGTAGAGTTACAGATACAGTTGTTAGTTTAAAGAAGTTCTGAATATTATTTGAAGAAAAATTCAAGTAACATATCCATGGAACTCAAATGTGGAAAAAAATTTATAGGCATTGGGTGTAATGGCATTTTGAATGAGGCCTCACGTAAGTAATTGCAAGACTGATGCCTAACACTTAAGCCTATCTTGAAGTTCATTGTCTGTTGCACTGAGATAAAAAAGATATCCCTGCAGCAGCTGCAGAAGCTTAGAGCTTTGCAAATAAGGTGCTGCCTACATCACATTGTCATTTTAGTAATCCAGTTTTAAAAATGTTGGTAGGTTATGGTAATTAGTGTGTTATGGACTAATCAGTAAGTGCAATTTGGAAATAAGGAACATAATTTTTAAAACAGTACATTTTCATGCAAAGGTGTTCAACAAGGTACTATATTGTACACCACAATATAGTATTGTTTGAAAGAATGTGATCAGATAATCTGAGATACTATTTTTGCCTAGGCATGCTGGATTATTCATAGGATCTAAAATCTGGCATTTACATTACAGTTCAACTCTATGAACTTGACATTATTTTGTATGGAATACATACAAATACAGATGGTCTTAATCCTGTAATGTCATACTACATGTTGGTTGGAATGAGTGATTTAGCAAATTTAGCAAACATACTCTTTCAATTAGGTGGCAGTGCCAAAAAAAAAAAAAAAAAAAAAAGTGGGGAAAAAAAAGTTGCAAGGTATTTGGCCTCTATTGAATTACATGATTGATACCCTTGCATAAATATATTTCAAAATTTTGGGCCTGCTTCAGCAGAAAATATCCATAGCCTTCCGGGTCATTGCAACCCTGCTGGCTGCATGGGGAGCCAAGGTTGTGGGAGGAAAGCAAGCAAGAAAGAAAGAATGTTAATGGTTAGAGGCTGCAAGGCACTTCTCAAAGGGAATTCCTATCTACACCTCTGTCCCTGTGGCTCTGTGCCACTGTCTTTAGTTTTGATTAGTTCAGATTATTAGCTCAGATTGTCTCCCCTACATTAGACACAATGAACATATGCATATTTAAGCAGGCCACAGGATGTAATAATTGCTTTAGACTGGATTGAGGGAATAAAGAGGAAGGAGAAAAGGATGTCTACTGAAAATGGGACATGTAAATATAATCAAAGTTATTTTCAGTTTTTTTAGTTGGCTTTATTCTTTTGTCAAACATGGACTGCTAGGTCTGATCATTATAGGCAATTAATTTTCTTACATGAATCTGTGGAAGGCTCTGATGTGAGAGTGCTTCAGTACTTTATTAAATGGGCCCTGGTTTTGGTTTGATACAAAAGAGAGCACAAAAGTTTTTGATCAGTTAAATGACTTCTTTCCATTTTTCCTTCTGTTAGAAGCAAATAGTGGCTTAAAACTCACTTTTAACCAAACTATCCAGAAGGCTGATCACCTTCCATTGTACTGTTTGCTAAATAAGGTTAGAGAATGCAGCCAATTGCAAAACCTTTTTTTTTTTTTTGGTGATAGAACTTCACCCTTTTCACATGGAATTATATACAGCTCAATGTCAAAATCAAACTTCTTCTCACTGAAGCAGTTCTGATTTCAGGTCAGAAAAGATCACTACATACACCTACACTGACTAACACAGACCATACAACTGCACCCCTCTCATTCCTTCACCAGTACTATCACTTCCATATGGTTTATTAGCTTGCTTAGCAGTAGAATTCTTAACTATTCAGCTCAGAATCCTGTCTCCTTTTCTCACAGGTCATTTAAATCACTGTCCTGAAAAGAAAATGACTGCCTAGCATCCATGTTGGAGAAATCACATCAAAAAAGAATAGAAATGTGCATCTTAATTTATTTATTCAGCAAAGTTTATAGAAAAAAAATGCTGGTTTTATTGAATAGTCTGCAACAAACACAGAGGACAGGTGGTATTTTAAAATGAAGCTGTTTTAAAGTAAAAACTTAAGTGGAAATCTAATAACCTATTTAATCCTTTAGGACTTGATTCAGGAAAATAAAATCTTTTATTATTGCACTACAAACTTGGAGAATTAAATAATAATATTTCTATAAACCTTATGCAGAGTGAAAAACCAACATTTATTTGAAAACACTCTGCATGTTTGTATTTCAGACATCAGGCATCTGTGATTTCATCTTAAGTGGTTTAAAATAGATCACATGCTGAATGCTTACAGTCTTGTTAGTAATTGATATATATATTACTGAAAATATTTCTTCAGAGATCTTCCCACCAGTTATAGATGTTACTAACATATGATGGCAGCAGCCAAAGAGTAGAGAGTTATGATCTAGGTTCTGCTATTCTATTAGCAGGTCTTAACCTCAATAATTTTTGTTCAGAGAGCAAGCTAAGAAAAATAGGTCAAGTGGAAAATGGAAACACCAGAAATCTCAGAACAAAGACTGTTGTTATAAAAGCTTCATCCAAAACAAACCTTGGAGTTTTTTAGATTTGTCCATTGATATCCTCCCACTAGGAGATAAATAAGTATTTATGTCTAATCTGACTAATTATTATCAATGTTATTCAATGCCACTGTTACAGTAGTCATTTTAAATTAATTATTTTGCAATAAAAATAAAAAAACCTACATGTCTTAGTCAAATTTGAGATGTACCAGGGAGAGTAAAGTAGCTCCACTGAAGTCAGTCAGGGTTGCTCATAGCTCCATGTGGAAGTTTTACATGCACAAGCTGTGCCAGCTGAAGTCTTTAAGACTTCTGGCTCCCTGATCCTGCCCACCACCTGGAGGTTACTGCCCTCACAACTCTGCCAGCAGGCAGGAACTTCTCTCTTTAATTCACTTCTGGCAAAATTGGCAAAGTGAACTCAATTGACCTTTTGCAGGTAGCCTTGCCAGAAGTGGATTAGTGACCAACATGATGCCATCTGCCAAAGCTTCAGGGTCCTTAACTTCCTACAGAAGAACAGTGCAATGACTTTGTGAAATCAATATCTATGCATGGGCTGAGAAGACATAGTAGACTTGATGAAATAAGCAAATTGTGAAGTAAATGAGGGAATGAGAGCAAACTAGACAGACCAAATTGCTTAGTGAGTGTGAAAACAGGCGGTCTCCCATTCCATTTCTGAATATTGTAAGATACTGGAGGTTCAGAGTAGGCAATGAAGAGTATTGTGATCTTTAAGGCTCCTTTTTCTTCCTCAAGAGAACCTGCCCCAAAGACATTGACTTCCATTCAGAGCTGCCCAAGATCAGCACTGGAAATGTTTTTTACCCTTCAGTCGCACCTACGAGCTCTTAGAGGACCTGAAAGAAACTGCACTCTAAATGTCATGCCAAGGGAAGGGGCACATAAAAGTTGGCTTGACTTGGGACTAAGATAGACTGTTTCTACCTAACAAGAAAAACTGCATATCATCAACAGGAATCCAACATCCAGATAAAAGAAAACATATGGAAAATTACTTTCCAATTCTTCTTTTTCTAAAAACAAAACTTCTGCCTGTACCCTACAGTATTTGTAATCTAAAACAATACTGAAGATGCAAACTAGAGTGGTATTCCACTGACTTTATATGGTGTACAGTCATTCTGCTCTGAAGTTCTACTTCAATTCAACTTGAGAAATTGGTTAACTTCAAATCTTACAGTCCTATAGGAAAATATGTTACAGAAAGAAAGAATGATCAAGTAGCACAGCAATTCTAGTTTTTCAGTCAAATAAGTGAACCTGTGACTGGCATTCTAAAGGACTTCTGGTATAAAATTATGGAGACTTGCCTATTGAGGCAAGGGAAAGGAAACAGAAACAAATTCATGTTGATTAAATAAGAATGGTACATTACTCTGGACTGGATTTAGTAGCCATATGGCTGTCCTGTGGAAATATCTATAATTAACTATATGCAAGAAGGAGAATTTAAAACTATATGTAAAGTTCTGGAAAATAACTCCCATTCTTCTTATTCTCATTGGTACTTTCATTGGTAGAGACTGTCTTCTTTGGAGTGGAGGATCATGAACGACTTCACCCAGGACAGTCCTCAGAGGTAAACTTTAGTGTTCATAACAATAGCACCAGCACTATTTTTCTGGTTATTATGAACAAGTTGATCACATAATAAGAACTTGGAAGGTGTCACTCAGTGGTCTCCAGAGCTGGAAGTAATCTGCTGCCAGGGGCAGATGTGAGATGAAAATATGTTAGAGATATAAATATGGAAAAAATGACAGTCTCAGAGCTCTAGAGAGGTAAGCATTGCATTTTTCTGATCTAACATAGCTTTCAAAAAATAGTGTGTTGTAGGAAAAGAAATGAATCTTGTTTCTGCTGTGTTTCCTCAGCTTTTGAGGAAATTTTATATATCTTTATTTCCTTAAAAACAAAAATTGCATAATGACAGGATGAGAAATAGAGAATCTGTGCCTAAGTTTTAGGTAAAGACCCTTAGCATAGTAGCATGCCTCTGTTCATAGGTATCTAGCATTGTTCAAATAGAGAGATAAGAAGAAAGTCAAACTGCAGATAAGAGAAAATTTTAAAGGATTAAATATTTTAAAAGCTACAAAGTATGTCAAAATTTAACTAAATCAACAGCTTAAGTATGAGAAATAGTTTTATTACAGAATAACTGAAAACTGAAGGTACCCCACAGTACTGAGGCCAGCCTTGAACTGATCTAACAACTTTATATAAAAGACAGTAATGGGAAAACTGACAGCCACCATCTTAGTAGACAGAGCATGGACTGAAACAGGGATCTGTAGAACTGTGCATGAACTGTTTGTTACACCATTTGTTAAAGAGATGAGACCCCAAGGCTGGGAACAACTTGTGTAATCTCTGAAGTGGCAGAGAAGGGACCCATCACACATTTTCACACTCAAGTGGTGAACTTGCTGACTGTATGTGCAGACTTTATTTAAGGTACTGAGCTGTGCTGTCTATAGTAAATAGCTTCAAACAGAAGCCATGTTCCCATTAATGCTCTTGAATGCAGCCTTCTAGTACCATTAATCCTGTAAATCACCACAAACTTATCAGTGCTGGGTCCTGAGACAGTATTAGTCACTCCAGCACAAACCTGATTTAACACCATTTACTTGTTGATTACTGTGGGGGGAAAAAAAATACCAAACAACAAACAAACAACAAAACCACAAATAAACAAAAGCCCATCCTCCCAAAAAAGCTTAGCTCTTCTGACCTTGATTTTGAAGGGGCATCACATTTCTCTCTGTGTCCAACCCAGTCAATCAGTTCAATCCTTTGTTTATTTTTCACGGAGCTGCATCAGGTCCGTGCCTTACCTGTACTGAGGGCTCCAGAGCTGGATGCAGTGCTCCAGGTGAACTCTTACCAGAGCAAAGTGGAAGAATCACCTCTCCATCTTCTGGTCATGCTTCTTTTGATGCAGCCCAGGATCCTAGTTGTTATTCTATGTTACAATACTCTAATACATAACTCAATTATTTTTATTTAAAAGTTGCTGCAATGTAATTTTAAAAAGTATTTCTATGAAGAATGCATCAGTATATCCTATGACACAGCAAATCTTGGGATTTGGCTTAGAGTCTCTGTTACTTAATTCATATGTACAGCATCACTGAAACTATTGGCCTTCAACAACTTAAAAAAAAAGAACTTAAAAATCACCTAGGATTTCATCTCAGCAAAAAGATTCAAAGCTACTACCAATGGATAATAAATTTAATACACAGTCTTTGAGATGCATTTTTTCTCAGCCTCTATTGGTTGCAAGAAATGAAACAAAAAGGAATCTTATATTTTCTATTTTTATTAATTCAACTTAACCAAAAGAAAATGTTGATTTGGGTCAGTAGTGGTATCTGGTCACGTTTTTGGGTAGTTTCCCTGACAGCTTTATTGCTCAGTGAACACAAATTAGATTCAGTATGGCCCACTTGGATTTGGTATCTTTCTTGATATAAGAATATGTGCTAATCAGTCAAGAAAACATGGAGCATATGCTGGTTTGGCCAGGAACTGACCTGCTTTGAGTTTGATCCATGTCACCTCCTTGTTTCTATTTCTATGTGACTGCTGAGGACTCAGCAAACATGTTCATATGTTATTTTATTCTATGGTTGTTACAAACTCATTTTTCATCCTAACCTAATTAGCAGTAAGTGATGTCAGCAATCTGAGAAGACTGTAAGAATGGTTCACTCATAATTATTCATGCTCCTAATGGGAAAAAATAACCCTTCCAACATGTTTTCTGGTCTCATGAGTGCAATGTGTAGCATTCCACTATTCAATAAGGTAAAGCAGGATAATTTCCTCACTCTTATTAAGCCTGTAGGTCATGACTACATTGAAAGTTTGGCCAAGACCCAAGTCCATGGGTCCATCTTGGAAAGCCTTGTGTCTGTGTATCTATATACTAGAGGTCTACTACTTCCATGTCCACACAGTTTAAGAAAATGCCTCAGTTCTTCTGAGTTCTTAGATGGCTACAAGTTTCAAAATATCTTTCTCATCAGATAAGCATTCTTCCCCTGGACTGCAAGGCACATGTTGGTAACTGCAGCCACAGAAGTACTGTTTGGCAATGGACTGATCCTTAATTTTTCATCTGGAATTTACTGTCCTGCAAAAGGTCTCAGGAGCACTGCTGGCCCAGTTCAGTGCAATGACAACCAGATGCGGTTTGGCAGCAGTTAGATGGGGTAAATCAATTCCACTGAAATGGAACAAGTGATCCATGATCCCACTTTAGGAACTATTATATTTCTGCTCCTCAAGCATTTGTTTCTTCATGGCTTCCTATCTGTCACCTAATGCCCAATTTACCTGTTAGAAGGCATTTGGGTTTGCCTAGAAGAGTGGATTGTAATCTTGGTTTTGATGCTACTTGAAGCTGTGATCACAGAAAACATAACTTGTTCACAAGAGACTGGTAAGTGATTCCTAGTTCAAATAGGGCACAAGTTTGAAGAGTTAGGTCCACAGAAATTATAGTACAAAAATCAAGAAACATTAGAACAAGCTTGGAAATTTGACCTTTATCACTGTACATAGAAACATTGTCATGGAAATAAGAATCTTGAATGAAGCACTAGGAAAGTATTGGAATTTTCTTGGTATTTTGCTACACGACTTTGTATGAGTTACAAAGATATTTCTTTCTAAATCTGGTTATGGAATTTTACCTCCATCACTATTCACTTGACTGGAAATTAGGTAGCTTCATTCCATGATTTTAACAACTTAAACCCTAATTTCATTATTTCCCAATATATAGTAATGCAGGGTTTATAAACTACTATATAACCAAGAGTAGCATAGATAGTGCATAGCACTGCAGTCACTGATAACATAGACAAGATGAACCATGTTGCTCTTCATTCAGAATGGATTCCTGAGTGAAGTGGAAGATTTCAGCCAGGAAATATCTTAGTCCCAAACCAAGCCAACTTTTATGTGCCCCCTCCTTGGCATGACATTTAGAGTACAGTTTCTCTCAGATCCTCTAAGAACTTGTAGGTGTGAATGAAGGGTAAAAAACATTTCCAATGCTGATCTTGGACAGCTCTGAATAGAAGTCAATGTCTTTGGGGCAGGGCCCCTTGAGGAAGAGAAAGGAGCCTTAAAGATCGTAATACTCTTCATTGCCTACTCTAAGCCTCCAGCACCTCTAGTACTCTGATTAATAGATTAATCATTCAACATACTTTTTGGTCAGTCATCCATATAAGACTCAGATATATGAGATAAAAATGCAGGTCTTAGCAATTCATAGATAGAATCACCATATTTTTACTTCTTTGCATAAACCAATGGAATATTTCAAAGCAATGTAAGGTTCACTTCAACTTTTTTGGCACCATCTATTTTATTGTTTAACAAAATCATGATAACAAGGCCACTACTTAATCCCTGTACAATAGCAATGCATCCTCTTGCAAAGCAAAGATCTTTGCATATAAAATAGGAAGTACATTTCTGACTTTTAGCCAAAAAATATCTATTGTTTTTTAAAACTATCCTAGAGTTTTAAACAGTTCAAAGCACCTCAGAAATTGTGATCAGTACGTCTAGATTCCCCAGAGCTGACTGAAACATGTTAAGTGAAATTTTAATTGGATGAAATATACTATTACATCAAAGTTAAATTATTTTATAAGAAGTAATGACTGTTGAGAGAGATCATGCTGGGAGAGGAGAAATGAGGTGATAATTCTCCAGCATTGTAAGTATTGGGAAACCAGGCTTAAAGAGGATTTGAACTGTAACCCTTGGACAGCATCCCAGTAATCACCTCCTGTCCCAGTAATGAAGTAGGAATTTATGCATAAGTTTGAAAAGTGATGATTCAATACCATTTCATTGAAAGAAAATGTATCCAAAAGCCTTTGTTTGTATACCAGTGCAGTACAAAATACTTTCAAACTCCACAAAAGGTTGTCACAAAATGGGACCACTATTCTTTGGTCAAGTCGGAGATTTTAACACTGTTTATTTAAATAAACATACTTAGTATGTTTGCAGCTGAGAAAACAAAACAAAACATGGGAATAAATCTACTTACAAGGGAAATTACAGAGTTCAGTGAAAAACATTTTTCATTTTCAAAGTCTTGGATGTAGGGTATTGTGCTCCATTGGGAAAGTTCCTTTAGGAAGCAGCAAACCTACACTATAAGGGGTTTAGTCCAGTTCCACAGAGACTGCTGGTAAACTCATAGGTTATTGCTTTATTTGAAAATCTCTTACTGCAGGGTCCATCCTTAGCCACTGCTGTTGATTCTCCAAGGAGACACAGTGTGATACTTTTACACGTGTGAGGTTTTTCTTTTGTCATCTGTTTTCTCCCACATCCACAGCCATTGCCTTGGATGACAGTATCTGTGAGTTTCACCCCAGAACCACAAAACTGATTTTTACTAGGTCAGTAGCTTATTTTTGGTGTGTAAAGATACAATGCAAGATCACACACAAAAAAAGAAAAATTAACATAGCAAGAAGAAATCATCCTAGTTTACATTTACTGGGTGTCATAGGTCCTCTTCAGTGGAATTTTTAGAGCAACCTCAAATTTCCATCTTCACCAAGAATTCCAAAGACACAAAGCGAAAGGATTTTTGCACTGCTATTGTTAACTTTGGTTGCTTCTAGAATCCCACACAGAAATGTTTATTCCCCTGAACAGTGACTGCTTTTCATGGCTTCCCTGTGAGGTGACCCCTGGATGACCACACATTCTGTCTCTCCCTTGTCCAGCAACAGCTGGGTTCTGAGTTGGGTGATCACCAGGCAATGATACCTCATTCCTTTCAAATTTTCATTGGGGTCTAATGAGTTTTACATTTTTTTAAATATTGAAGACTCTTGGAAATAATTTTCTTGAAATTACATGGCACCAACTTCAGATGCAAAACAAAGCAGTGTGGATGCAGTGTAATATATCCAAGCTCTATGTGGTGGGAGGAAAACTGTTTATTGTAAATAGCAATAATCTCAAAAAAAAAAAAAAAAATATTGTTCAGGACATTATTGTCCAGATTTCATTCTCCTCCTTAAGTGGTTCATGTGGATAGCAGAACTAAGTACTTTCAATAAAACCAGTCCTGAATAAATGTGCTTTTGACCCTGGATGAGATGAGCTTAATGAATCAGCAGAGGGAGAACAACATAAGCCTGCCCCAGTCAGCTATGTCAACATAACTCCTTTACACTGAGAAATTTCATGAAAATTACTGAAAATACATTCTCGTGTTTTTATTAGATGTGATAATCCTAGCAATAGTCCCTACAGAGTTTTTAAAACTGTCTGCTATATAAGCAGTGATTTGGTTTAATTTTGTATGTGGTTTGTGTAGACATGCTGTGTTCTCCATGGCAAGAAATCTTATGTATGCACACAAGGGCTCACACCTTCATGCTAAAGGAAAAATTATCTCTAAGGCAACCTATAGGTGTAGAATCTCTGTTTATTTCACCTTTTCATGATTATTGCCTTTTTGAGGTTGATAGTAAAAAAAATTGAAAATTGCCATTAGAGGGAGCAGGTATGGTGCTCTATAAACACAGCCAACTGATCTGCAGTGTAGAGGAGGCCACTAAAACCACTAAAACCCCCGTGAAACAGCTTCTGTGTCTTGGTGAAAATTCATTAGGAGTCTCCCAGCTGATTAATGTGATTTCTGCAGTGGCAATGAGGGAAGTAACATGTAAAAAACTTGATAATTAAACATCAAGAACAAAACATGCAAGAAACAAAGTATTCATTTCCAGCATCAGTTGAAATGTGTATTCCACATAAGGGAAAAAATTCATCAGTGTTTAGTGATACAACAGCACTGGTGGACAGGACAGAAAATATGTGGGAAAAATGGTGAGAACATCATGATTTCATTT
This sequence comes from Calypte anna, assembly GCF_003957555.1. Taxonomy (NCBI): domain Eukaryota; kingdom Metazoa; phylum Chordata; class Aves; order Apodiformes; family Trochilidae; genus Calypte; species Calypte anna. The sequence goes on from NC_044245.1 coordinate 120,345,799, forward strand.
TACTTCTAGCTTTATTCTTCTACACACCAATAGCACAAGTGTTTCAATGAATTCAGCCTCCTACACTTTCTCTGAAATAAGATAGGCCATAACTCACATAGCAAAAATCCACAGTGTACTTAAACGTCTCCCAAAAATGTTACAAATACAAGCTTCAGAGAAAACTAGGTGAAAGAATTTAAGGATACTATGGAAGGAAATGCAGAAGGCTGATTTCTTCCATGTTCTCACTGTATTTTCACCACAGTATTTATGTGGTTTGTAGCAAGACAAACCTCTTTTAGGGTATGGCGCTTCAAGGTGCAACCAGGTGTTCCAGCAGAGACTCACAAACAGTGCTCCAAGCCTATAGCCCACAGGGTGGACTAGCCTGGATCAGTGCTGTTGCTCTGAGAGCGTCTGATCATTCTTCTGGCTAACTCAGGAGTGAGCCCCACCTGTTTCTCAGGCCTCACCTTTTATTGGCCCCCTGGTCCTGATCATGCGCAGTGGGGGCCCACCTTAATTGGGCACAGGTGGGCTTGACACAAGCTCATGCTCACTCCCTGGCAATTAGTGGCACCTGGCTGCCTCGTTACACTACAGTGGTTGATACTGAAGGGGTGAGTGGAAGCCCTGTCAGAAAACTGCTAAAACAACTTCTTCCACAGCACTGACTGCATAAAAGCCCTTTTCAGTGTTGCAGCATAGGAGGGACACAGGGGTACCTGTGCAGTGGTACAGTTCCAGAAGACAGCATGTATTATGATATACTATAAGCCCAAACTTTACTAAGTTGTCCATACTATCTATGCACATACTATACGAACATCTATACTACTTGTCCTACCAAACAGTTTCAAATATTTTTAAAATGTCTGTGCACAATTTTTATCAAGAAATTGTGAATATTTTAATCCAGATTGCATTTTTTGCATTTTGCATTTTGCATATTGTTGCATGACAAAAATGTAGGAGGGCCATGAGACTGCAACCCTATTTCATGGCAAGGGTTTGATTTAGCAGAGCATGTAAGCCAGTGAGATTTTTTCAGCCACTTAAAACTTAGAATTACTTTCTCTAAGGCTAGATGAATAGGAAAACATTCTGTTTACTTCAACAATATTGATGAAAACATACAAAAATAGCATTTGCTTTCATCACTGCCATAATTTAATAATCTAAAAACCTAAATTCTTTAACAAAACTGTTGTAAAAAAAAGATGCTGGTTCTAATAAACTCTATGAATAAATTAAATTGATTTTCATTTTCTTTCACCGATCACCACAAACAGGAAGGTAAAGCTCCTTAGTATGGAAAATCCAGAACCCAAGCTTGAATTTTCTAGACTTTCTAACAAGACTGCAGTTTTCCCTATCAGCTCTAACCAGTTCAGTGCACTTCCATGTCAGCAGCTGCTACTGAACAGCCTCTAAACATCACCATTACAGTGGCTCCTAATGTTGACATATTTGTTTCCAGTTCCTTGTACAACCTCAACAAGTGACCCAGGCAACTCTCAGGGGCCCAGCTGACTTCATGAAAACTATCTACACAATGTCATCTTTTTACTGAAACCATCCTGATTTCCTCTTGATGATTTGGCCTTAAAACTAATCTCGCTTCCTGTAAACCTTGTACTGGCAACAAACAAACAAAAATAGCAAATAATACAATGTATTAAGTTTGATTTCCAGCTGCTGAAATTTTATCTCTTTCACCCTGATCTGTGAGGAAACCTAAGAGGTATTGCTATATCTGAAATTGCACTTTAATGCAAGTGTTTTAGATGCAGACTTGTAAGGGAAGTAAATTCATGACTGGATTCTAAACTGCCATAGGCTTTGTGTTTTCCTTGTCACATTTGAAAAACAGGTTATAAATTGCATGAGTAAAAAGTAGGTAAAAGATTTTTAGTCTGATGTTGTTTATGCTAGTCTGTTTATGTTCCCTTTGGACAAGCACAAAAAAGGGAAGAACAGGGCCCTCAGCTAAAGGTGGTATTCACTCTCTGCCCTGCCAATTTATTCTCATTATAGAAATCCTCTGAGAAGGAAATATTATGTGCCATATAAAGGAATATGGAGAGAGAGCATGTTATATAAAGAAATGAGTGTCAGAATCATCTTAACTGTCCTCTGGTTTACTATAGAAGCTGGCTCCATGTCCCTGCTGCTGATATATGTTTTCTATGTATGTTATTATCAGTCCAGAGAAAGATAATGCTGAGTACTTGAATGTACCAAAATTACTGTCTGAGAACTTCACATAGATTTTGCTGCTATTTGTTTTTATTCTGAATTTCCTGTTCAATTTAGTGCTTTGGCATCTTACTACATTGAACCCTGGGGTGCCTCCAGGCTATATCCTTAGCCCATCCTGCACAAGAAATTAAATGAAATGAAGAAAATGATTTCTCTCAGCGAGCTTGTGCTATCTGGGAAATGGGATTTCCACCACCCTGCTGGTATGAAAGATGAAAACAAAAGGTTGACCAATATGAAAGCTAAAGCTTGAATATATTTTCAGCTCAAGTCTTTTTGTGGAACAAAATGTTCTTTTAGAATTTCTTCTACATATTGACTTATCTGAGTAAACAGCCCTTAGTTAATAATGCAGAACACATGGCCCTGTTTTGATAAGCACATCCTCAGGGATTTGTGCCATTCAATCTGAACAGAACTACTAGTCATAAATTTTTTGTAACAAAACCTGGGCACCTCATGTTAATTAATGGTCAACGAAGACTTTTCCTAAGTCCTCTGCTGATCACAATTGAAATGAAGTGTGGAGTAAAGTGATTTTTAAGGAATATATGAAGCTTGCCCTATCGGATAATGTTTAAAGCTCTCATTTGGGTTTGAGGATAGAAATAAGAAAGCCACAAGAATGATGCTCTTGATCTCATTTGGGCAAAAGGACAGAGAGGACTGTGCATGTTTCTGTTTCTTACTCCTTAGCATCAGGATGCAGATCAGAGTCTTAACCTGGAGATGGGGTTTAAAGTTTCTTTGAACACAAAAGGAAATGGCAATTATGCAGCACTTCTTGGGCCTCCTAAAAAGTGGAGATAAAGGGTGTGGCTGTCACAAAATAGTCCAATACTATTTAAAGTGCAGGAGCATGAAAAAACTGGCAAAATGAGCTGTAGCTAGTTCAGCCTATTACAAGATTCTGCCTGAAATCATCTAAGATTTCACAGCTGATAAGCTATGCACCTGAATCACTGCCACTGTGTCATTGCAAATTATTGCCTTAGAAATGTGATTAAAAGCTGTTTATTTTTTTTTTTTTTACTTAACAGAAAAATTCAAGGAGAAAATATTAGAAGTGAAGCATTTTAAGTAAAAAAAAATTTCCCATTGCTACTGCTGTAACAAAAGACTCTTAAAGAAAGCACGTTTGCTGTATTACAAACCATCAACAGACTCCTGCATGTTTTGATACTGTGTTTTATTTTTGTGAGCTTTTGTCTAAGTGACACTGAGCAAAATAGAAATACCAATCTCTCTAGCTTAACTCCTGGTTATGAGAATCATTCTTTTCTTTCTTTCTGATAAATAGGAAGCAAAAAAACATGAGCTGGTGATGAAATGGAATGAATAGTAGAAGGAAAGGTGTCAATTTAAAAATAAAAATAAAAGTGGGACCATGTGGAGAGTGGCAACAGCAATAATTATTTGTATAACAGAGCTTATCTATCTTGCTGTGCAGGAATATGAGGTTTCAGAATCTTTCTGTTAAAAGAGAAATACACCCGTAATTCTTGCTTTAACGGTCATCACTGCAAAAAACAGGAAAAATAGTCTAGTCCATATATTGTCACTCATTTTTTTTCCAAACACTTTTGGCATTTTATTTATTTTCCATTCTTCATAATTATTAATACCGTTTTTTACAGAAAAGAATCCATGGATATCAACTAAATTCTAACACAGTTGCTCAAGTTAATTTGGAAAAGTAAATTTCTAATTAGCATCGGAAAAAATATCATAAGAATCTAACATTCAGATTTAAATTTGTTGGAAGTGCTAGTTGAAAAATCTGTTTCTTTGTTCTCAGCAATAAAATTAAGAGTCTTGAAACTTGGAGATATGATTAGTTCATCCAAGCTCTGGTACCACAAATGCAATTCTAGATGATTTTCTGGGGGAAAAAAAATCTATTCATAATCTGCAATCGCTACAACTGCACTGATTTAGAAGCAATTTGGGAGTAAAACATATTAATTCTGTTGGGCAAATAAATATATTCTTATCATTGTAACATTAGCAGAGCCAAAAAGTTGAAAATGACAGCAAGGACATTTCAGTTTAAGAATTCCGAGTTTCACGCTAACCCCCTAATTCTTGTTTCACAGCAGTTTTAATAAACAGTTTTCTTCCTGATAGTGTGCTCTTCTATACCTACTGTGAGAGACAATAGACATTTGGGACTGAAATGAACACTAAGCTGCAGGTCAGCTTGTATATGCTGATTCTTAGGATTATAACAGAACTATTCCTGAATTTCAGATCGAAATACCCACTGAGATCTCATAAAGAACTATTTAAAGCCTCCACAATAACTCTGCAACAAAAAGGTCAAATAAGAATTGCAAGCAGAGAAACTGCTGGAAATCTGCTACAAGACTGAAAGGAAGAAAGCTGAAACAAGCCAAAGACAACAAGTGTGTTATCAGCATCCCATATATTCTAAGAGATTTGGTAACAACTTTGAAGATCCTCTGGTTAGCATGTAAGTCTGTCCATTTACATCTATAGACGTATATGTTTATGTGATTCAAGGTTAGAGCAAGTATTCTGCAAAGAAAATAAATTAGCTGCTGCTTTTGACAGACAAAATTATTACTAATTGATAATGTGTCATATTTCATAGATGCTGCTCACAGGAGCACCTCAAAACCAGAAGACGTGGCCAAGCATCCACATAATTTTAGGAGGCTGACGGTCTCTTTTTGCTTACCTGTCTGCTAAGGTGTAATGCACTAAGCCATCCAACATTGTTTTGTCTCTTTATACAGATACTGACCTAACTACCTGCTTCCTAAGAAGCTGCTATTTTCATTCAATAGGAGGTGAGATGTGACACAGATTTACCGACATGCAAGGCCAAGCAATAAAGACTAAATGGTCTCTGTGAATTCTGTTTAAAGAGAAGAAACGAATTATTGTGAGGTATTAGAGAGAGATACGATGCCACAGTCTCAAGATTAGGAAGTCCTCACCTTTCAGAAGCCTGTAATGCAGTGGCAGATCAATTCCCTGCTTTCTTTATGAACAATGCAAGTTTTACTCTAGGAAAAAACTAAGACCTACCAAAGCCAGAAGAACTAGAAATCATACTTATTGAAAAAAAAGTTGGTACAAAAGCAAAAAAATAATCCTGACTTCTGAGTGATTATTTTCATATTTAATAGCTAATGCTCGCATACAGACAATTTAGTTTTAGCTAAAGCCACATTGTAGAACTGGAATTTCTTTAGTAATTTTACTTCCTTAACTGTCATGACCTGCAAGGTGAGTGTGGCACTGTCACATCTCACAGAGTGAGCACAGCTCCCCAGATGTGGGGGCCCAACCAAATATCACATCCCACAGATTGGGCACGGGTAAAGTTCCCCAGAGCTGGGGTTGTCCCAGGGAGATTTGGACTGGGCCCCCTTGCTTTCTAAACTCCTCCAGAGAGGAGCCTGGGTGTGGCTGAGCAGAGTCCTTCTCTTCTAATTAATCTGCTTTAACAACCTATTTGGTGAGATTAAGTTTGGGAATTCTCTGCATGGTACTCTTGGAGTAAGATTCTTACTCAGGAGGTTTGTATAAAAACACAACTTTAGTTAAAAGTGAGGGAGATTATAAAGCATGCGAGATTACAGGTAGCAGAATTAGAAATGATGGTACTTTCAAAGCAGTGCATTACAAATAGCAGAATTTAGCAAAATGGTACTTTTAAGGCAATGGATTACAATTTTATCAAAATTTAAGGAAACTGTAAAAACAACAGGTTACAAGTAACAAAACTTAACAAAGCAATGGGTAGTAAAACCTTAGCAAAGTTGGAAAATACATTACCCATATCTGCAGATATAAAGTTAGAGTCACAGAAAGAGAGAGATAATGAAGAGTTAGGAAAGATACCAGAACCACTGGATCCAGTGGTGATCTCTGTACGAAGTTGTGTTCCTTGGATGGCAGGCATGCATCCAGCATTTCGAGTGTGCCTCTTTTATGCCACTTGACCCCACCATTTTGGGGGGGAGGGGGCTTTGGCATCTCTTGCAAAGCCAAGTTTTCACTTGGGCCTTTCCAGATGGGATAACAAAGCAATAACCCTTACTGCTGTGCATGCACCTGCTTCAATGGCTTTACATGGGGCACACACAAGATGGCACTCTGGCTCTGCAGGGTACAGATTATTGAATAAGGACAGTGCCCTGTCTATCAGGGTGGCCATCAAAGGGAGCTCCCCTTGCAAGGACAGCGTTCAGCTTATTTGGATAGCCACTAAAGGATGGGCTGCTCTTGCAAGAATAGGGTCCTGTGTATCAGGGTGGTTACCCAAATGAGGGTCTCTCCTTGGGAGATCAGAATCCAGATGGCTTATCGAGTGAGGCCTCCATCCAAGTGCAATGTCCATTTTGTCAAGGTGGCTGTTTTGAGACAAAATTCTTTTTGGGATTCTACATTAACTAACTCATTTAATGTGTGTTTTTCTGGCTTCCTCTTGTTCTGTCCAGAATATCTGTATGTGGATTATTAATATGCAAAACTGAGCAAGCCTCCAACTTCACAAGGCCGTGGGGAGACTCATAATTCATTACATTTCTTGGAATAAGCAATAAAATAATCAAATTCATTTTGATTTAATCCAAGACGCAGTGTGGAGTGTTACCAGTAGCTTTAGCAACTCACTAATTAGGGGATCAATCGTTTCTTTTTGATTTTCCATTAGGACAACATGCAAAAGATTCAAGGAGGAGAAATTTTTTCATTTCATATAAAAGCTTAAGAAGCTAAGCTCCTTTCAAAAGCAATTACTACTAATGCAATTTTACTAGAATCCAGTAGGCTATGCTCATGCTCTGATTTTCCAGCTTAGATGCACCTGGTCATCATTTGCTCTCCATGCAAACAGATGGGTTGCTTTGTTTCAGTGATTCAGTCAGTTCTATACAGTTTATGGCAACAATATGAAACATTTACTTCTTCCAGAGAACTAATCTCATAGCATTTATTTCTAACACAGTTCCCAACATCCCTTTTCCTAGAGACAGTGACTGGGAATTACTGTGTCCTGACTATTATAATATAAGTAATTATTGCTGGGGTACTAAAAGCAAGCTCTCTACCCCACTTCTGATTGTCCGAACAAGGAAATTCTCCTTGGTCAAGATAATTAAGCTGTCTGTCAGCCTTATCACCTTAGTGACAGCCTCTTCTCTGGTGTTTGTTAGGCTAGGGAGGAATTTCAAAAAACAGGAACCTTGTGAGCAGGTGCAGAACATAATATATACCTCACTGTCATTTTCAGAACAAATCCTAATCAGATTTACTGTATGATCATCTGTACATAGGATCATCCAGGAAAATTACACCAATTATTTCTGCGTGCACATTTAAATTCTTTAAATATCATGGAGATGAATTCAAGTGTGAGGTAGCTAAAAGCTGGAGAGATCTAAGGATAGTTTATTCCTATGTGCATGCATCTGTGCAGTTTTAATTCTCTTTAATTGACTTTATATTGTCCAGCAGTTTACATTAACTTGCCTTGTTGTTTTCTTATTTTCCTTACTATCCCTACTGGGAAGAAATTCACTCATACCCATGAATGAGTCTGGAAACTCTTTTGGAAGTTTTTATTCTTCCACAACAGACTTTCAGTTTATAGGTATCCTAAAGGGGGAATCAATTTTTATCTCTTTCTCTGAAAGAACACTTGATTGAATGTCTACCTGCTGGTTTTACTCCTTTCAAATGTGGGAAAGAAGTATGGTACTTCATATTTGCAGAGTTTAGGGGAAAATGTAGGGAATAATATAAATATGGCTGTTTTCATGATTGGATAGAAGCACACATGGCTGGCTCAGGTCCAGCTTTTCATCTACCAAATACTGACAGATGGGGGGAGAATCAGTGTCACCTTGTCTGTAACATTCACCACCCAGACAGGTCCCAGCCCTCCTGTATGTAATCATTTGGGCATTAGGGCATTTAGGCATAGGTGAAAGCCTATTTTGGGACGTGTACTGTGAAGGATTCAAATAGCATTTCCTATTGCTTAATTACAAAGAAGGGAAAGGAAAGAAGTTCACAGCTCCTGTTTTTCTGACAGCCCCATGTTGAGATAGACAGTGAAGAAGGTGAGGTTAAGAGAAAGCTGAGCTAGCACCAGGGGTGAGACTCATCTGCCACTGGTAAAGATTAAGCAGTAAATGGTTTTGTCCAGATTCAAAAGAAGTGTCAGGCAAAAGAGGTCACCCTTCAACCATCTCCTGACAGGGTAGCAAATCTGGGCTCTGCAAAAGGGCAAATCAGCAGCGTATGCTTTTTCACACAGGGAGACAACTGCATAGGGTCCCTTCAAGAACGTGGGAAGTTATTTATATATTGCTGTTTGAAGAACAGAAAGGCGTTCTGCCAGCATGTGCAGCATTGCTTGCCACCAGTCTTAGTCTAAGCTAACCTGTGTTTATTTCTCAGAGGAGACAGATCTTTGACACTGGGGGAATTCCAACCTGTCTCACTCCAGGGAGCCGAGAGTCCAAAAACATTACATCATCTCCCTGGGTTGCCATCTGCTATAAGCACAGCATTGCCTTTGTGATGTATCTGGATGCAGATTTATATTTAATGCATAATTTAAGGGCAAGAACAAGGCTGAGCAAATAAAGAATGCACAGTGAACTGAAGCATTCACAGCTGAGCAAGTAACTCCTTGAAAAGCCTTCTGTATAAGCCAGCAACACGGCTCTATCAGTTCCTTTCCAGGCAATACTGTCTAGCAACTTGGTAAAAGGTTTCAATAATAGAGCACTGGCAGAGCATATTGACTGTTTGTCATTGCACCAAGATGACTTCACAAAAATCTCTGCTCATAGCAGAACAAGCCACAAAACACTAAGGAAATCAATAGGTCAGTTAGACACCTTTAGAGCCAGATGTATTATGAGTCACACTGAACTGATAATTATTAACCCTGCTAAATTAAAAACTCACCTGAGTTCAGCACTTTTGGTTCACCAAGGGAGGTAAAAGTAACCCGAGGAAATAAGTTTATAGCAATTTAAGGATTTGCAGTTGTCCTGCTCATCTGAAGCAGATATTTCTGAAAACTAGGCAGAGGAAAAATAGCTATCTAGACATTATTGGGAGGTCATTTATCATGAAAGTTGCAAAAAAAGAACCTTACAATATCCCATTCTTTTTAAATTATATTAGGTGCCCTAGATATTTTGGAACCAGTGAAACCTAAAGGACTGATAGTTAAATATGGCTACTCTATGAGACACAAAAGAGAAGATGTCAACATCAAAAATCTTACAAATCTAAAATTCACTGCTCCCTGCCAGGTTTAAGGAGGTGAAGGGTAGATGTGAGTTCCAAAGTGATGGACTGAGAATGCCAAGGTGTCAATAAAATTCTCTTATGTAGAAAGCTACAAACTTTTTCCTCTCATTCCATTTGACATATCAGTGTAAACTTCTTTGGGGAACCTGTCATACTCGAGAGAAATGCTAAGGATACATAGTGACATTCAGCTCTACATCAATTTCTCATTCAGTAAGATGACTTTCTACCTAATGCCATCCAATTAAAGAAACTGCAATAAACTACCCCTCTCCAGCTCTCCAGGAGCCTAAGAGGGATTAGTGATATGACTAGGAACAGCTGGCTGAAATGAACTTGGGCACAATAAAAGTAATATTGATAGGTAGTGGAAAACATTTTGGATGAGTAACCAACACTGTAATAAAATTTTTGCTTGAGGGACAGCTGCTCTCATTTCTCATGTCTTAAGATGGCAAGCAGCCTCAGCATCTTTCTGCATTTCTCATTACACAATAAGACAAAAATCACCAAAAAACATCTTTCATTTATGGCCAGCCAAGAGATTGGAGCTTCTCCTGGCGGACTCTGAACTGGCCATAGTTATTAAAGCTTCTGTGCCTTGGTTTGCAATGAACAGAACTTGAATGCACTGCACTGAAATGAATGTGATGGGCTTCAGACAGTAGTATTATCCATAAGCACAGCTCTATATCACAAGGATTCACAGACTTAAGACCATTCAATGGCTTTTTTGTTTCAATAAACTGTCCAAGTGCTTTTTCAACTCATCTCAGACTCCAGCATACATAATACCTTATGGCAAGACGTTCCACAGCTTAAACAAGTTTTATCTGAAGAGGTCTTATATTTTTGCTTACTTTAAACCTGTTTTGTACTGTTTCTTTTTATGTTCCTATTTTTTGCACTGTAAGACAGTGGTCTGTTATTCTCTTTTCACCTTTCCAAAGCTATTCATGATTTTACAGAGCTTATATCAGATCTTCCCCATGTCTGAAAAGGTGAAGTATGCTTGTTGACCCTTTTTATTGAAAACATTACATAATTTTGATCATTCTTGTTGCCTTTTTCCTGTGCCTGTTCCAGTTCTACTTACTTCTTGCAATGGGATGACTGGAATTATACCTTTTATTCAAGATGTGAGCTCCCCATGGATTTCCGCAGTGTTTCAATAATGCTCTCTGTTTTATTCTCTATTTCTTCTTTAATAATTTTCAACACTCAATTTGCTTCTTCACAGCTTCTGAGCACCGAACTGATGTTTTCTTAGGAATATCTATCATGACCACAAGGTCTCTTTCCTAAATGGCAATGATCAGGGCAGAGCACATCAAAGGGATTTTTTATTTCAGTGAAGTGAAGTTTTTATTTCATTGCTTTACACTTTGGGAACAGCTGGACTGGTGACATTAATTTTTAGATTCCATTTTTAAGTGAAGATATCTTTGGGTTTCATTTAGTAGAAATAACTAAGATTTCCAATCCTCTTCAAAAAAAAAATAAATTCAACAATCATCCATGGTCTTAAGTAAAATAATGAAAGAATGCAAGAGCTGTAAAATAGTAGCTTTATTTCAGAACAGTAGACACTAAGACAGTAGGTCTCCAACCTCCCACAGAGACAATCTAATTCTAAAGGTTGGGTGGGTCATAACAGTTATCCAGCCTTTCCATGTCAGCTTGCTGTTCATAGTGAAGTCTACATCACAAAAAAAGTAGAAAAAGAAACTGAATTTTACTAGGTTAAGTCTTAGCACCTACAAGCTGCTCTTCAGAAGTAAACCACCACCTTGACTTGCCCAGTCTCTAAACAAAACTTATGACTTTGGCACAACAACACTCTTAAAGGAAGAGAAACTATCTCATTAACTCTCTGAGGTTTTGCTTCTACTTTCATCACTCTAGTCAGAGAAAGTGTCATTAATCAGCTTTCTATTAATATAGGTGGCTGTATCTTGGCAGCAACACTGAAATGACTGAGGGCTTAAAATTTAGAAATACCCACGCCACTATATTGAATGGTGATTTATCATTACTGAAAGGAGATGTTAATTAGAGAAGAACTATAGGCTTCACAATATAATCATATTTTAATGGGATTTTAAGTCCTACTAAAAATATTTCCAAAAAATGCTTGGTGACAGTCTGACATAATTAAACTGATGCCTCAGTTTTTCACACTTTGAAGGGTAGTCAGTTACAAGCAATGTTTCAAAACCAAATTTCATTTTATAACACTCTGTACAGTAATTATCGATGAATAATGGAAATCAATATAAAGGCAGGAACAGAAGCTGTAGAAAATGATTCAGGTTAAATCATTCATTAGTGTAATCTTTATTAGTGCAATGTAGAATGCAAAAATGAGCAACAGTTAAGATTTCTTTTGCTCATATTCTCTTAAAAGAAAACCTTTAATGAAGCTGCAACAAGGAATGCATTTTCATAACTGTGACCTGAGAGACTCTATTCCTTTAAATACAAATCAATTTCAAAACCCAAGCCTGCTCAGAAGGATTAATAGAGCACTTCTAATAAATCATCCATCCCTTCCTGTGATGCATGAAATCATTGTAACATGCATGACAAAAGATAACAGATTATTACACCAAATCAAAAAAGAATAACGTATGCCTGTATTTCTCAGGAAATATGTTCAAGTTGCCTTGCCATGTCTGTTAACTCTTCTGCTTCATGCATGCTGCTGAAAGGGTTATGGAAAAAATACAGTTTGAGTGAAAGTCTGAGTAATGTTTACATGGCATTTGCTCTGACATCATATCTGACATACAGAAAATGCCATGGCTGGCAAGTTGCTTGACTACCAAATTCTGAAAATTAAAAAGGTAGGAAGTGGAAGAAGGAAAATAAATAAATAAATAAATAAATAAACCAAGCAATCAAACAAAATCAACCCCCAACAACCCAATCTAGTTCAAAAGCACCAGAAAGAAGAGAGGACACATTTTAAAGTATCTTTTGCTAATTACTTATGCATCACTGCGTCACTTTCTAATTGCTATCAGTGGCGCTACGGTGACACCTAGTGGTGCTGCTTGGGCCATAATGGTACCTTTGGGGTGGACTGCCACGTGTTGGTAATGACCCCCAAAAGGCTACAGCTATACAGCTTTGAGAAAGCTTCTCCAACAGCTGCATGAAATACTTTTGAGATGGATGTGCCCTCTGCTATCCATGGATGACAATATTGCCATCTCTGTGATGTCATCTCATGCCCAACAGGAGCATGTGTTTTCATATTGAGAGAAGTCCACCTGGAACTGGGAGAAGAATGAAACTCATTTGGAGAGATGTAGCACTATGAAGGGGACTACAAACCAACAAGGAAGCCCAACAATAGACCACAAACTGTCCTTTTTGACAGGGCAAATATTTATGCATGAAGAGCAAATAGCCTGAACACATTATGCTACAACAAAACCCAGCATCTCCCCATGACTGTATACCATAGTCAAATGCTATGTCTAATGAAATAAATGAAAAAAAACCCTGATCTGACCCACATATTTCTATTCTGAGATCATTCTCAACACTTCAGTGTGCTCAATGCAAATAAACTATGACTCTTCAATTTTACCAGTCTGCAGAAGTTTAGACAGTGAAGCATATCCAGAAGTCTTAAATCTGGAGGCTTTAATGATAAATGCATTACATTCTGGATTTCAGTATATGAAAAGTTTAATAGTGTCAGCTTTTAATCAGTTTCAAATATTGAAAAGATTACCCTAACCTCTTTTCTTCTTTCCATTAAGTCTTGTCTAGAGAATCAATTACTTTACCTGTCATTTTCTGACACAACTTACTGGATGAATAGCATTTGGTGAAATTGATAAGTATAGATTATGGATGAAATCCAGATACCTCCTGAATTTAAAGAGCATTTTGCCTTTGAATTAAAGACGGTCAAACCTGAGCTTTAATCTAGTTAATTGGACACAAGCAATTTAATGATGCTCTCTCAAATACTTCCAGATAAAACACAGAGGGTCAGATCCTTTTTATATTGATTATTATATATTCATCAAATTTTGTGGAAGTACTGCATTATATGTGGTGGAATAAGTGAGGTTCTGACCACCAAATGTTCTGATCAGATGAGATCTGCTCTTTGCTTGCTTGATAAGACCAGCCAAAGGACAGTTAGAAAATTAGGTTTGTAGAAAGACATTGACATTTCATCATTGTCTGCAGATCCATATATT